>NC_142010.1:255396669-255769169 GCF_049901735.1 Notechis scutatus | reverse complement strand
AAAAGATGGCGGCGCCCAGCTGATGCCGGTACCGGGCCGCGGCGTCAAAAAGGTTGGGGATCACTGCCCTACAGTGATCTCGAAACAGATTGGGCACCTTCGAAGCGGTTGACACATTCCTTTTGGCAATTAGCAATGCTGTAACTTCTTCTGTCGTCTGAGGGAAGTGATAGTAAACTCTCCAATATGTAGCTAAGATGGAGTGGCTGTTGTAGAAAGACAGAATATAGAGTTGTGGTTTCTCCTGCTTTGATATTTTTGGAATCGTCGTGGTCCTCCCTGGCATATGAACAATAGCAATAAAAATAGCACTTAGACTTACATACCGCTTCACAGTACTTTCACCACCCTCTCTAAGTGGTTTACAGAGTCATCATCAGAGGCGGTATTCAGCAGGTTCTGACCAGTTCTGGAGAACCAGTAGTGGAAATTTTGAGAAGTTCAGAGAACCGGCCAATGCCATCTCTGACTAGCCCCGCCCCCATCTATTCTCTGCCTCCCGAGTCCCAGCTGGGACTTCTTTTGTTGTCCTGCATAGGAGAACGGAGCTGGAAAGCAGGTTAGTGGGGTGAGGAAAGAATGGAGATTTTTCATAACCTTCCCTCAGGAGTTTTCAGAGCAATTGAGAATTTAAACTCCTTCCTATGGTTAATCATTTTCAAGTTTCTTTCCTTTGCTGCCTTAGAGTGGAAATGGAGGATCTTTGCACTGTGATATCTGTTCAATTCTCTTCTTTATGCAGGAACGTGTCATTTTAAAACTTCTCTTTTTAAAAACACAAATAGGCTATATTTCAAAGCCTAATTCTCCAACAACAAAAGGGAAAGGTGGAGAAAAAGTTACAGCTAATGACGGAAGACCCCATCACTGAATTTGTCCATCACAATTAGTGATAATGAGGGAGAAGCAAACGTATTTTTTTCCTCAAATTAAGGTTGATTTTTGGTGACTGTATTCATGCAAATTAGTGTTATGGAAAGGATTCTGTGCTTTTTGATTCTTTAGTCTAGCCAGCCATCTAAGTTGGACTGGGTAGACAGAAGAGACAGACTTGACACAAATATCCTTTCAAAATTTTCTATCGAATCCGAGGGAAGGGAAAAATACCAGATGGGGCTTTTTGTAAGTTTCTGTCATGCCCCTGTTGGAATCTGATTCCGAGAATGAGGTTGAGCAGCTGACAGGGAGTGGGAGTGTGGCTCCGGTGGCTGTGAAGGAAACTGGAGAAGGGCACAGTCCGGCTGGGCATTTAGAGGAAGACCCAGGACCACTCCCTCTTCATCCTAGGGCACACAGGGAGGAATGAAGAAGGGAGCAATGTGAGTTACAGGAGTTATTGGGGAGAAAAGGGCCCTGATTCCCTTCATTAGCTGCAGCTGGGGAAACAGGATTTAAAAAAGGCATTTGCGCACAGCACCTTGCTGGAAGCAAAGTGTGAATTATTTTGGTTTGTCAAGTCTTATCTGGGTTCTGGCGTCTTCCCAACTGTGTGTGTTTCGTTATCTTTTGGAAGTCTGCAGTTCCTTATCCTGCCCTGTCTCGTCAATTGCTGCAGCGTGGTTTGTGTTGGTTTTTATTGACAATTTAGATGTACTTTGGATTCGGACTGAATTTCTTCCCTTTAAAAAATTGTTCTTGGGAGAGTTTTTTTCTCCAGCCAATGATAACAGGACATTGGGGGCCAAGTTGTAGGAATTAAAGGGACTTTACCTACTTTTGTGACATCGTTGCTTTTGTGCCACACCCCAGGTCATCACAATTTCTCTGGGGGAAGGAGACATTCTCCAACTATTTAACAAAGTTAAAGGTTCGAATGACAGATACACAACTGATGAAAAAAGCACTATTGGTTGAGGTTCAGCTGGATGACCTCTTGGGACTGAATGGAATAATGAGATGCCAGAGAGACTACAAAGTGTCTGAAGGAGGATTGTACAAGGGGCTCTACCTCCATAACTTTAGTTTATTACATCAATGACACTATATAACCATCTCATCCTTGACTATCCCTTTCTCCTTTTGCCTTCCATCTTTCCCAAAATTAGGGTCTTTTCCAACGAGTCCTCTCTTCTCATTTGGTGACCAAAGTATTTGAGCTTCAGGAAACCTTTTGAGAAGTAAAATGGTCTACTTTATTTTATTTATTTATCAAATTTAGAGACTGCACAGTTGACTTGCAGAACGACTGTGCAGAATCATCAATTGGGGATGAATTTCCAGAACTGAATAGGATCCCTTTGGAAAAACCAGAATATGAATCAAAATTCACTGCAGTGCCATGAACAGAATCAGAGAGATGCCTGGGCTGGTGGCTTTCAACCACTGTGGTTTTATAATTATTTCATCATTATTAGCATGAAATGAATCAGTTATAATGAACACTCACATATTAATTATCTTTATTAAGTTCACATTATATGTATTTATGTATTACTTATCACACATAGTAATTATAACCCAGCAATTCATTATCATTACTATTATTCATTATCGTTTCCCTATCATTATTAACATTTCATTGTTATAACTGTTCATTAATATAGTGATACCGCTAAATAATTAATTTTTCCTTGAGAAGTTGCCTCTCTTGGAATTAAATCATTCCCCTATTAAGTTACTTTAGTTTTTGTACAAACTCACAATAAAGCAGGTTCTTGAGACTGAATATAGTTTTAAAGACAAGTACTGACTGGGTTCAATTGTGTGCTAGAGTAGTCAAAAATGGGATTTATATTATTTATGAATTAAGTGGAAATTCAACTGTTCTGTTAGCATATGATGGCATTGGCCACCACGATAAATCATAAATGGTTGCTCTATTGAGGGTCTTTATCTTAGAATTATGTTTAAGGTCTTTATTTTGGAATCTTTAACATGGAGTCTGGATTTCCTTGGTTTAATCTCAACTTCTGTCTGTCTATCTGTCTGTTCATCTCTCTCTTTATAATCTCTCTCTCTCCATCTCTCTCTATTTCTATCTCTATCTCTGTCACTCTATCTATCTGTCATGCCCCTGTCAGAGTCTGAATCTGAGGAGGAAGATGAACAGCTGACAGGGACTGGAATTGTGGCTCCGTTAGCTGTGGAGGAAACTGGGGAAGGGCAAAGTCTGGCTAGGCAGAGCAGGAAAGAGGTAGAACAAGGGAGAGGGAGTTCAGAGGAAGACCCAGGCCCACTCGCTCTTCATCCTAGGGTATGCAGGGAGGAATGGAAGAAGAGAGCAATGTGGGTTGCGTGGCCTACGGGGGAGGAAAGGGCCCTGATTCCCTTCATTAGCCACACCTGAGAAGGAAGTTTAAAAGAAATGCAGGCTGTGTGCGGCAACTGCTGGGAGCAAACTGAGTTTATCTTGTGTTGACTTTGCTTATCTGTGTTCCTGGCGTCTTTCCAACCATGTTGAGTTATTGCTGTGCTTTCACATCTGGAATTCTTGCTCCTGCTCTGCCAGACTAATTACTTCATTTTGCCTTGATTGGACTTATAGTTAGTTTTTGTTGACCACGTTTTGGACTTGATTCTCTGCAGTCAAAGGGTGTTTCTGGGAGAGTTTTTCTCCAGCCAGAAGGTAACCAGGACATTGGGGGCATAGTTGCAGCTAATAAAGGGACTCTTATTGATTAACTGACTGGATTGCCTTTGTGCCACTCCCTGGGTCATCACACTATCACTCTATCACTATCACTCTATCACTCTATCTATCACTCTATCACTCTATCATCTATCCATCCATCATCCATCTATCTATCTATCTATCTATCTATCTATCTATCTATCTATCTATCTATCTATCTATCTATCTATCTATCTATCTATCTATCTACCATCTATCTATCTTACTAAATGCTACATTCTGTAGGTCCACAAACTTTTTGGGGGATGTTGGCATCTTCTGACATTTTGGAACATTTGGAAATAACTTGATGGGCTTTTCACAACATGGTTTCTATTGTGGGAAAGGAGAAAAAAATGGTGTTAGGTTAAGACAGGTAAAAAAAGGTCATATTTGGGTATGTCTAATTTAATGAAAAGAAGGATAGAGGTGATATGATAGCAGTGTTCCAATATTTGAGGGGTTGCCCCAAAGAAGGAGTCAACCTGTTGTCCAAAGCACCAGAAGGCAGAAGAAGAAGAAATGGATGGAAACAAATCAAGGGCAGAAGAGAACTAGAACTAAGGAGAAATGTCCTGATAATGAAAACAATTAACCAGAGAAACGGTTTACCTCCAGAAATTGTGGGTACTCCAACCCTGGAGGTTTTTAAGAAGGGATTAGACAACCATTTGTCTGAAGTGGTATAGGATCTCCTGCTTGTGCAGGGGGTTGGACTAGAAGACCACTGGGGTTCCTTCCATTTCTGTTATTGTTATTTGTTTTTACTCTGTTATCTTCCCTCTCTAAATTCCCAGGGAGTAGGGTAATAATAAAACTGTCAGCTCAGCCATAAAACATTTAGACAACAAATGTTGATTAAAGTGTAAAAAGATACAGCAAGGCCAGATTAGGTCCAGGAAGAAAGATCAAAAGAAGATAAAATTTAAAGGGTAAAAAAATACCATATCCACTGTAGCTATTATTTCAAAGAACACAGTCTTTGAGTTCTCATATACACCATTGCTGCCCTCATTAGTACTGTCCCCAGCATCTTCATGGACTTCACTAAAAACACGATATGCTGCTATATCCAATCCAGTGTTGTTCAAACTTAGGAACTCTTTAAGACATTTGGACTTCAATTCCCAGTGTGGACTCCAGCTTTTTTTCTCGTCACACTTCCAAAGCAGGAATTGGACTGCAGCCAAAGATTATCCTCCCTGGAGCAAGACGAGGAAGAAATAGAAACAACAGAGTAGTGTTTTCTTAGTTATGGTGACAGGCAGGGTTCAAGGAGATGATAAAACGGATTAGATGTTTCAAGATCAGCGAGCTCAACTCAACACATACATTCTTCTCAGCTTTATCTGGAAAGCAAGCAGTAGCTGTGTTTGAGTTCTGGCAAAAGCTGGAAAGTCCATCAAAACATCAAAGTGCTTCTGGCTTTTTCCCCAAGGTAGTTCAAAAGCATCGGATTGGATTGAACTCTGCAGATTGATTAGAAGATTTGATCTTAAGAACTGATTTGATGGGTTGATTCCACTGAATTTCCTTTGATGAGCCATGCATTTGAGGCTTTGTGCAATTCTATCAAATATAGAGAAGTCCCCAGATTTCAGGCTAAGGGCAGGATTTTTGTAAACTTGCTGATAATATTATGCCTTTTATGTTCTAATAGAGCTGGTCATTATTTCACATGCATTTACGTGTCATATTGTTTGAACTTTATCTACTGCATTAGCTGAACTTCACTGCAGATAGACAATAGTTATGTTGGATATTGGTTTTTTTAAAAAAATCTCTTTGAAAAAATCTCTTTGAAATCCACACCATATCTTTTAAAGGTGCAGCAGCTAATGTGTCATGCCCCTGGTGGAGACTGACTCTGAGGGAGAGGAGGAACAGCCGACAGGGAGTGGAAGGGTGGCTCCGAAGATTGTGGAGGAGGCTAGGGAAGGGCAGAGGCTGGCTGGGCAGTCAGAGGAGGACCCAGGCCCATCCCCTATCCATCCTAGGGCATGCAGGGAAGAGAGGATAAGGGAGAAACATCTACTCTGGAGGAGAGGGCCTTGATCCTTTTCATGGGCTGCAGGTGTGAGAACTGAATAAGAGTTTGGACCTGCGTACTGGCAAACACTGGAAACAAAGTGTTTTTTATTTTGGTCTGAAGTTATCTTGGTTGGTGTTCTTCCAACAGACTGTGCCTTGTTATCTCCTTGAATTTGGTAAATACTTCTCCTGTTCCACTGTGGAAATTTCACCATTGTAGTTTGTTTGGTTTTTTATTTCACCTCTATCTGCTCATTAAATTCAGACTGTATTGCTTTGTTTTGAAGACTGTTTTTGAATACGTTTTATCTCCAGCTGAGAATTTGGAGGCATCAAAGGACATTTATTTATGTCCTGGATTTTGTTACGTTTGTGGTACACTCTGGGTCATCACATAATGACTCCAGATAAGAAAGGTCAAAACATATTCCATATGAGCAAGGACTTAATGGCTAAAGGTCATGTGAGTTCTCCTAATCTCACAAATGATTCATATTTTATCCATACTGCAGTCTCTGGACATCAATTTGTTTCAACAATTTTCTAATTGCTACATAGCAGTAGTGGGATCCTACCTTAGACGCTACCGGTTCGGTGGGTGATTGCACATACTCACGTGTGTTCCTAATGTGTGTCCCCCTAGCAAGCCAATCATCTGAGAGGATGAAAAAACGAAAAGCTAGGAGTAACCTTCTAACCCTCCCATACACTTTTCGGTCTTTTATCCTCTCAGCTGATTGTCAGAGGCTTTTTTTCTCGGAGGCTTTTTTTTTACTACCTGTTCAGCTGATTTTTAATATTAGTTTGGCCATTCTATAAAGCCTTAGTACTTAATACCACTCTAGTAAGACCACACTTAGAGTACTGCATCCAGTTTTGGTCACCACACTATAAAAAAAGATGTTGAGACTCTAGAAAAAGTGCAGAGAAGAGTGTTAGGAATCTGTCCACCAATTAGTTGGGTTGGCAATATATAAACCAACAATGTATGTTTGTAGCTTTAAGGCAAAGTTACTGTATTGATTTGTACTATGTTCCGATTGGTTGATTGTGTTGCGAGTTGCCATAAGAGGGAGCTAGAGATCATGGCTTGCTCTCTCTGACATTCTGTCTCTCTGACATTCTGTCTCTCTGACATTCTGTCTCTCTGATGTTCTGCTGCTATCTAAGGTTCTCTGTTGTATTTATGCTGTGCTTATACTTTGATATCTGTCATTACTGTAAATGACAAAGGCAATCGTTAAGAAGACTTTGTAATTGGATATTCTTTGGACTGTTAAACGTATATCACCTGGACCATTTATTGGACTGTGCTATTTCTTAAGGTAAACTTTAACTCAATTTAGTGTATCTGTGTGTGGCTGGATAATTATTAATAACTATTCTCATAAATGTTTCCATGTGCATATCTTTGTTACTCAAAGGTTATTCTGTACATATCATAACAAAGAGCAACCAGGATGATTAGGGGACTGGAGGCTAAAACATAGGATGAACGGTTGCAGGAACTGAGCATGGCTAGTCTAGTGAAGAGAAAGACCAGGGGAGACATGATAGCAGTCTTCCAATATTTGAAGGGCTGCCACAGAGAGGAGGGGATCATCCAGAGGTGGTATTCAGCAGGTTCTGATCATTTCTGGGAAACTGGTAGCAGAAATTTTGAGTAGTTTGAAGAACAGGCAAATATCACCTCTGATTGGAGATTTTACAGTCTTCTTCCTCTGCCACGCCCACCAAGCCACGCCCACAGAACCAGTAGTAAAAAAATTTGAATCCCACCACTGGGATCAATCTATTTTTCAAGGCACCCGAAGGCCAGACAAGGAATAATGGATGGAAACTGAACAAGGAGAGATTTAACCTGGAAATAAGGAGAAACTTTCTGACAGTGAGAACAATCAACCAATGGAACAGCTTGCCCTCAGAAGTTGTGGGGCCGTCATCACTTGAGACTTTCAAGAAGAGATTGGGCTGCCATTTGTCAGAAATGGTGTAGGGACTCCCACTTGGGCAGAGGGTTGGACTAGATGACCTACAAGGTCCCTTCCAACTCTGATTATCTGTTATCTGTTATCTGAACTGCGCTGAATTGGTAGCATACCACCACTGCTACATAGGTTACAGGTAGAGTATATATGGTTAATTCAGGGAAAAGCAATGGGTTTATTTCTTACTCAGCCCCTTATTTATTGCCAGTTAGTCCTTAATTTACAACAGTTCATTTAGTCTCTGTTCCAAGTTACAATGGCACTGAAAAAACGTTACAACGGCACTGTGACCAGGTTTCATATTAATGACCATTATAGCATCTCCATGGTCACATGATCAAAATTCAGATGCTTGACAACTGACTCATATTTATGACGGTTGCAGTATCCCGGGGTCATGTGATCCCCTTTTGCAACCTTCAGACAAGCAAAGTCAGTGGGGAAGCCAGTTTCACTTAACAACCAAGTTACTAACTTAACAACTGCAGTGGCTCACTTTACCAACGTGGCAAGAAAAGTCATAAAATGGTGCAAAACTCACTTAACAAATGTCTCACTTAGCAACAGAAATGTTGGGCTCAGCTGTGGTTGTAAGTCGAGGACTACCTGTATTGGACTGATGTGCTTCCCGCTTTGTCCAGCGATTCTGTTTAGCATTTACACTTAGAAGCATAATGTGTTTATAAGGTTGCAACGATGCCCTCTGTTCAACAATACCTTTTCGGTCATGTGATACAGTATAGGAAGTCCTCGAGCTATGACTGTAACCCATTAGGGTTGTAAGTCATGACTGTTATTATCAGAGGCACTTGCATGATTACCCCTCACATCCCGGACATAAACTGTTTCAACTCCTACCCTCAAAACGACGCTATAGAGCACTGCACACCAGAACAACTAGACACGAGGACAGTTTTCCCCCAAATGCCATCACTCTGCTAAACAAATAATTCCCTCAACACTGTCTAACTATTTACAAAGTCTGCACTACTATTACTGTTAATCTTCTCATTACTCCTTATCACCCATCCCCTCCCACTTGTGACTGTACGACTGTAACTTTGTCGCTTGCATCCTTACGATCTATATGGACTGTTTCCTATATGATTTGATTGCTTATTGTACCCTATGACTATTATTAAGTGTCGTACCTGATGATTCTTGACTCTTGATGAATGTATCTTTTCTTTTATGTACACTGAGAGCATTTGCACCAAGACAAATTCCTTGTCTGTCCAATCACACTTGGCCAATAAAGAATTCTATTCTATTCGTTTAACGACCTCCCCCCTTGTTCTCCCTGATACAGTTGTTTAGCAACCATGTGGATTACTAAGTGGAGTAACAAGAGCTTCAGGCTAGGGAAGGCCCTGAGAGGCCAAACAGAGTCTCAGGCTCAACTTCCCCAGACTCCCATCCCCTGAGGCAGGGGTCCCCAACCACCGGTCCGCGGACCGGTACTGGTCCGTGGACCGGTACTGGTCCGTGAAAAAGTCCTACCGGCGCTGGTTTGCTGGCGCCGCCATCTTTTGATGAAAAGTGCTTCCGGTGAGCTTTTCGGGTAGAAAGCTCACCGGAAGCACTTTTTATCAAAAGATGGCGGCGCCCAGCTAATGCCGTACCGGGCCGCGCCATAAAAAGGTTGGGGATACCGGCCGCGGCATAAGAAAGGTTGGGGATCACTGCCCTGAGGCACCCTTACTCTGCTTTTCACCCCTTTGGGCTCCCATAGCCCTTCAGCTTCCTTCCCACCCAGCTACCAAGGAGAGCTCAGGTTGGCTAGAGTATGCGCCAATCATCTGGAGCTTTGAAGCTGGGTCATGGTCAATTGCTTCAAAATGAGATGGGCAGCAAACAAATCTAATAATAAGCAAGCAAATAAGCAAGCAAGCAAACAAATAAGTATATTGTGATGTGTTGTGTTGTCATAACTTCACGGTGGTCGCTAAATATTAAGTTGAGGACTACCTGTACAAATTTTATTCAAGATGTGATCTGAGGGATCCTTGATGCTCCCTGAGTTTGGTTGTTTTCTTGCAGATGTTTCATTACCCAAACATCAGTGCTAGTAAGGAGTAGGGTTTGCTCCCAATTTATTTTCTAGAGGCTTACCCTGCCTATCAGTGTTGGTGGAAGAGATCTTGGAGGTTCTTCAGTTGGACTGTGTACTGTTGGCTTGTTTGGCAGTTCCCTGACTGGGGTATTGTTTACTTCTTGATTGATATGAACTCCTACAGGACATCAAATGTAGTTTATCACTTGCTATTCTTTGCTGCCTCCAATGGACTCCCACAATTCTATGCAGATTGGGTATCCACCGTTTTTAAGGATCCTGGCGCATGGTTGCAGAATCTATGCACTCCCTTTGGGCAGATGGCTAAAAAGCCATATTTATCCATTTAATTTCTCCGCAAGGCTTGACTAGTTCTTAAAAATTTTGGATGAAATATTACCTGAAATTGCTAAAAGGCTCACTGGCACTTAATCAAATTGAAAACCCTTGAATGTTCCTTTATTTACTGATTTTTTGGGGTTTGTTTGGTTTAAAAAAAAAAGGGTTTCCTCGAAGTATTGAGTTGTTGACAAATGATAGATTATCTGGGCTGCGGTTTTGATAAGGGACATTTGCTGTTGTAGCACAATAATTAGGAAAAGATTAATCTCAGGAAGGAAACTTCGGAAGTCATTTAACTACAGTTAAAAGGTTTAAAGGATCTGGAGGAGTTGTGAGGTTTTTTCTGGTCTGGTAGCAAAATTGCATGCATTTTAATGATGGTATTACTAGAGCCTACTTTAAAGGTTTTTCTCCTCCTCAAACTATCTTTTTTTAAGGACTAAGTGATCTCCAAATTAGCATGTAAGGATGTTCATCTGGGACAGGGGTGCCATACTGGATTTCTTAGAGCAGTGATCCCCAACCTTTTTTATGCCGCGGCCCGGTATCCCCAACCTTTTATGGCGCGCCCGGTACCGGCATCAGCTGGCGCCCGCATCTTGTTTTGATGAAAAAGTACTTCGGTGAGCTCACCGGAAGCACTTTTTCATCAAAACAAGATGGCGGCACTAGCGCTCGGTGAGCTTTTCTGGGTAAATGGCTCACCGGAAAAGCTCGAGCGTAGCGCCGCCATCTTGTTTTGATGAAAAGAGCTTTCTACCCAGAAAAGCTCACCGGAAGCCCTTTTTCATCAAAACAAGATGGCGGCGCCAGCAAACCAGCGGCCCGGTAGGACTTGTTCCACGGACCGGTACCAGTCCGCGGACCGGTGGTTGGGGACCACTGTCTTAGAGGGCTGGGTCAGCATTGTATTTCTCTGCGGGTTGGCTGGCTGGGGGGGGGGAGAAGTGAGCCCCTTTCTCGGCCTGGGCAACCTCCTGCAGCACCCTACTGGCCAGAAAAGGGTGCGGGGGGCATGGCATGTGTGACTCCGCCTATGCCCCATTCTTGGCCTCGATAGCCTCCTGTAGCACCCTGCTTGCCAAAATGGGACATGAGGGGACCGCATGCAGCCCCCCAGTGCCCCATTTTGGCCATCCAGGCTGAAAACGGGGTGCATTTTGGCTGCCATAGGCTATTTTCAGGCTGGCCCCGCAGGCAAAATTTAAGCACCCCTGATCTGGAAGTTGAGTTTATTTGGAGTACACTTTTGTGATGTTGAAGGCTGGGATATTTGTTTGTTGAGACTCTGGAAAGAGTGCAGAGAAGAACAACAAGAAGAGGGGGCTGAAGCAGTGGTGAGATTCAATTTTTTTTACTACTGGGACTTGGTGGGCGTGGAAAGGAAAGGATACTACAAAATCCCCATTACTTCCCCACCCCACTAACCTGCTTTCCAGCTCCGTTCTCCTGTGCAGGGCAACAAAAGCCGTCTTCGGTCTGATCTAAGTATAGTATATAAAATTATACATTGCAATGTCCTATCTGTCAATGAATACTTCAGCTTCAACCATAACAACACAAGAGCACACAATAGATACAAACTCAAGGTTGACCGTACCAAACTTGATTGCAGGAAATACGACTTCAGCAACAGAGTGATCAATGTCTGGAATACTCTACCTGACTCTGTGGTTTCTTCCCCAAACCCCAAAAACTTTAACCTTAGACTTTCTACTATTGACCTCACTCCTTTCCTAAGAGGTCTGTTGGGGGCGTGCATAAGCACACCAACGTGCCTACCGTCCCTGTCCTATTGTTTCTTTTTATTTTTCTTATATGTATCTATTTCATGTATTCATAACTATGTGTATACTTATACCTATTATCTTGTAAGCAATTGACAAATCAAATAAATAAATAAAATAAATACATAAATTTAAAAAAAGAAGACCCAGCCAATCATCTGGGACTCGGGAAGCAGCAAATAGATGTGGGTGGGGCCAGTCAGAGAAGGTATTTGCCGGTTCTCTGAACTAATACCGGTTCTCCAGAACTCAGAACCTGCTGAATACCACCTCTGGGCTGGAGGCTAAAACAAAGATAGATTACAAGAATTGGGTATGACTAGTCTAACGAAAAGAAGGACAAGGGAGGATGACAGCAGTGTTCCAATATTTGAGGGGCTCCTACAAAAATGAGGGGGTTAACCTCAATTTTCCAAAGCACCAAAAGGCAGGACAAGAAACAATGGATGGAAACTAACCAAAGAGAAAAGCAACTTATAACTAAGGAAAAATTTCCTAACAGTGAGAGTAATTAAACAATGGAATAGCTTGCCTTCAGAAGTTGTGGGTGCCCCATCACTGGAGCCTTTCAAAAAGAGACTGGACAGCCATTTGTCTGAAATGGTATAGGGTCTCCTACTTGAACAGGGGGTTGGACTAGAAGACCTCCAAGGTCCCTTCCAACTCCACTAGTCTATGTTTCCCCAAATAAAATGCACGTGGAGAAATACAGTAGCCTTTTAAAATATATAACTGATAGCATCACAAAATATATAACAGAAATCATCACATTGCTTTGGGTTCTAGTCAGGAACTGGTCTGGAATTTGAGCTGAGAACAGTTTCTCCCTCTGAAAAATTATGGATGTGTTTGGAATTGAAAAGAGAGGAGAGACACAGAGCAACGATAATAAATGTGCCCCATCTCACAGCTTGCTGCAAAATCTTGTGGCAGACTTAACCCTCCCAACATGTTTGCTTATCCCTCATACTTTTTGTCTGTTACATGTTACTAACTTCTTAGCCATCTGTCCTGTTCTCACTCTTGAGTATCAGCCTATTCGAGCTCCGTGAATTAAAGAGTTTCCAATTTTTCAAGCCTCATGAGTAGATTCTAAGACGTTCTGAATCCATCTAAGAAAGCTGTTGATTTAATTGAAAGGGCCACAATCATAAGATGCATATATTTATTCCCCCAAATTGTCCTTGGAAATCCATCCCCAACTTTAATTGTTTGGCAACTGGCTATTTTGATTTTTATAGAGGGCTTTTCATAATATTTGTGGGAAATGGTATTTCACATAAAAACACATTATGTGATATAACTACTTTCTTCTTCTTCTTCTTCTTCTTCTTCTTCTTCTTCTTCTTCTTCTTCTTCTTCTTCTTCTTCTTCTTCTTCTTCTTCTTCTTCTTCTTCTTCTTCTTCTTCTTCTTCTTCTTCTTCTTCTTCTTCTTCTTCTTCTTCTTCTTCTTCCTCCTCCTCCTCCTCCTCCTCCTCCTCCTCCTCCTCCTCCTCCTCCCTCTCCCTCCTTCCTCTTCCTCCTCTTTAGTCTCAGAAGGGTTAAAAAGCCATTACAAAGCACAAGCGAGTGAATTTAATTCCTTGAGATTAAATTATAATCAATATATGTGCAAATGTTTTGGAAAAGGGAGGAAGTCAAATGCTTTTCAAAACCTGACTGTGTTCATGTGAAACACCCAGGAATAATTTTAAAATGAAAATATAGTGACAACAGCAATACTTTGGTGATTTAAAACCTGGAAGCTAAGTAACGTCGGTATGCTTTAACTTTCTCAACGACTCTATTGTCTGAATTGTTCATTCCTTTTCAATTTGCAGTCCAAGCACCAACCGGAGCTATTTTCAATCGCTCCCAAGTCTCACCTGTGGACATTTTGCTGTCATCCTATTAAAATCTATAATGTCAGCCTTGTTGTGTTTTCAGGGGAGGATGACAGGGACAAAGTACTTCTTCCATCGCTTGAATACAAAGGGCATAGAACAAGTACCGGAGGATGTATCAGAGCCCTGATGGGGCAAGAGTGATCCATTATTGCCCTGAAGAAATTCACTAACAAGAGAAAAAAACCAAAAGCTTCTGAACAGATTGAGGTGAAGAGTTGTGGAAGAACATGACCTGAAAGAATTGGAGTCATCTCTGAGAAACAAAGCCAGCATGTAGGTTGGAGTATAGAGGCGGTTAATTTGCATTTAAAACAAAAACAAAATATAGAAAATAACCCTAAAATAGTTTCACCAAGGAAACTGGTGCAATTGGAATGTTTTCAGAAATGGATGCACATCCAGGTAAGAAGGCCAAGCAAAACATAGGTGAGGAACATCAGGACTTGCTTCTGGGTTTAGGGAGCCCATGTTCCTCCAGATTCAATTTATAACTGAATTGCTAATTTAACCACTGCGGCAGTTCATTTGATGACTATGGGAAGAAATTTTTTTCAAAACTTTTACAAAACCCTGGTATGACCACACCTGGAATACTGCAACCAATTTTGCTCACCATACTCCAAAAAAGATGTTGTGATTTTGCAAAATATTCAGAGAAGGGCACCTAAGATGATCAAAGGCCTGGAGACTAAAACATATGAAGAATGGCTGCAGGATTTAGGTATAGCCAGTAGAGAAAAGAAGGACTAGGGGTGACGTGATAGCATATTTCAAAATTTGAGGGGCTGCCACAAAGAAAAGGGGGTCAAATTATTCTCCAAAACACCGGAGGGCAGGAAAAACAACAACAAAGGATCGAAACTAATCAAGGAGAGAAGCAACCTGGAATTAAGGGGAAACTTCCTAATAATCAGTGGTGCCTCCAGAAATTGTGGGTGCTTCATCACTGGAGGTTTTTAAGAAGAGACTGGACAGTCACTTGTCTGAGATGGTATAGGTTCTCCTGCTTGAGCAGGGGGCTGGACTAGAAGATCTCCAAGGTCCCTTCCAACTCTATTTGTAAAATGGGACAAAACCAGTGGTGGGATTCAATTTTTTTTTACTACTGGTTCTGTGGGTGTGGCTTGGTGGGCATAGCAGGGGAAGGTTACTGCAAAATCCCCATTCGCTCCTCACCCCACTAACCTGCTTTCCAGCTCCATTCTCCGATTTTGGGCCTTTTTTGGTCTCCCAGAGGCTTGAGGGAAGCCTCTGCAGCCTTTAGAGCAGGGGTGGGCAAACTTTTTGGCTCGGGGCCGCATTGACTTTTAAAATTTGACAGACGGGCCGGGTCAGCACAAGATTTTGGGAATCGCCCCCTTCCCCCCTCTTCTCCTCCTTCCTCCCCTCGGAGGCCGAGGTCAGGAGTTGCTACCGGCGGCGCGTTCCACGCGGCTCCAGTCCCGCGTTGCCTCAGGAAGGGAAAGGCAAAAAGGAAGAGCCGCGGCGGTGCTTTGCAACGGGAGCAGCGGCACCGGAGGCTCAGGCTCAGCGGCTCCTGGTTTTGCCTTTTCCTTCCCAAGGCAATGCGGGACTGGAGCCGCACAGAGCTGCGCCGGCGGTAGCAACTCCTGACAGCCCCAGCCCGACACCTGAGCGGAGCCGGGTGGAACTGCCTGTTGCTGCTGCCGGAGCACCGCCGGTCGCCTCCTCCAAGCAGCCCGCCCGCCCGCTGGGCTTCCGCCGCGCGACTCGGGGCCAGGCGCGAGCGCCCGCGAGTTAAAAGGAAGCCGAAAGTTGCTGGGAAGTTGCTCGGGTGCTGGGAGCAGGCTTTTAAAGTGCCGCCCGAGCAAAGTTTAAGCAGCCCGCCCACCCGCCGGGCGGAACCCTTCCCGCTCCTCGGCGTGAAGACGCTCCAGCCTGCAAACTTTGCCTTTGCAAAGTTTAAGCCTGGAAGCCCCGGAAAAAAAGGGGATCGGCGGGGACTCACTTTCGGAGAGGTCGCACTCGAAGGTGATTTCAAACTCCCAGCCGAGGCCTTTGCAAAGTTCTTTCTTTCCTACTCCCGAGAGTGCTCCGCACTGTTTTGCAGCTTTGGGGGCCACGCGCACAGGGCAATATGCCACGCCCAGCGATTTTTTTCAGGGCGGGCGGATTGGACAGACCAACGGGCCGGATGTGGCCCACGGGCCGTAGTTTGCCCACCCCTGCTTTAGAGGCTGAAAAATGGGCCTGTTTTGTCACTTCCGGTTTCCGGAAATACAGAAAGTGACAAAATGGGCCTGCTTTTCAGCCTCCAAAGGCTGCAGAGGTTTTCCTTGAGCCTCTGGGAGGCCGAAAAAGGCCCAAAAATCAACTGGGAGGCATGCACATGCACAGTGAGGTAAGCTTGCCTGGGGCTCGTGTGGCTGCACAAATGGCTGTCAGCTTTGGAATCCTTATTCATCGTTGCCACATAGCTTGAGAAAGTGAGAGAGGGGTGATTTTAATTGAGTATCTCTTAGTAGACAAAATAGAATTCTTTTGTTAGCTCAAGGTCAAAGAGTGTGGCGCAGGGAAAAAGGAACTTACTTTGGGATTGGTTCATGTGATGTGATGATGAGGGAAAAGGGGATGGTTTGTAGTTTGGGACATTGTGGGAAGTCCGGGAAACTTTTAGTTTCGGAATTCCACAGATGTGCCAGGTGCTATTCTTATAAAGGTACTTTTGATATTATGCTTGTCTCGGAGTTACTGATTGGAATGGAGGTTCCTTGGAACACCACCATAGGTTCGCCATCATGGTTATAGGGCAAACAAACCCAGATGAAATGAGAGTCAACAGCATCCTGAGTCTAAATAACACTTCCTCTTATCTATGGCAAGGAAGTATTGCCTACACATTTCCCTTAGTTAGTAAGAAATAGGAGAAGATGGGATGGATACAGATTAGTGAAGGCATCTGTATCGTTCCTTGGAGTGATGCAGTGGCCTAGAGGTGGAGCTTTCACCTCACAATCAGGAGGCTGTCAGTTTGATCCTAGGTAGAGGCAGATATTTCTCTCTCTGGACACAATGAGAATATAACTGCTGAACAAAACTCCTCATTGGTGACAAGAAGGACATCCGGCCAGTAAACACCCTGCTAGCTCCTTGAGTTGCCCAGACTCCACCCCGCAAGGGATTATGTTAAAAGAAGATGATCTATGTCTTTCCTTCCACCCAGATCCTTTAAAAGTTACGTTTTGGGTTGGCTCTAGAAAAAGAGATCCGATTCACTCCAGGAAAGTCATTTGGTAGCAGTGATGATGGCAAGGAGCAAGCTATGTCAGCCAAGCGATTGAGACCCAGCGAGTCACAACAGGGAAGCCATCCAGGCATGGGCATCTAGCAGGCTTGGGATATGGGTGAGTGGTCCAAATGGGTGGAGAAGGTCATTGCTTGATGGCAGTGGAGCTGTTGGAAAACTGGTGATTGGCCCAGCTGGCAGAAAAATCAGGGCAACCCAGAGAGATGGTGGCAGAGCTGGGAATGTGGTGGCAGAGCTGGGAATGTGTTAACAGAGCCAGAAGAGCAGGGGAGGCCAGTGTTTGTAGTGCCAGCACCAGCAGAAGTATCTTTATGGCAATAGCTAATAATCCTTCAGAACCAGTCGGCTGTGGAAACCAATCTGATCGGCACAGACAACTTGGATAGCGAGAATTGCTAGGACAGATTACAGAGGAGAAAACAATAATCACAGAAAGGGATGACGGAAGAAAGATGAAGCTGAAACAGAGCAATGGCATAAGCTTTAGATATTCTAGAATGGAGGGTTGTAGAAATCTATATATATCTATATCTATCTATATCTATCTATCTATATATCTATATCTATATCTATATATATCTATATCTATATCTATATCTATATCTATATCTCTATCTATCTATCTATCTATCTATCTATCTATCTATCTATCTATCTATCTATCTAATCTGTATCTATCTATCTATCTATATCTATATCTATATCTATATCTATATCTATATCTATATCTATATCTATATCTATATCTATCTATCTATCTATCTATCTATCTATCTATCTATCTATCTATCTATCTATCTATCTATCTATCTATCTATCGATATAGATATATATGAAAGTGAAATACCACTCACACATCATCACAAAACCTCCAGAACCATAAAGCCTACAAACTTGAAATTTGGCATGTATGTTCCTCTTGGCTTCTAGGTGCTCACTAAGAAAGGATTTTTCAAAATGACTATCAGAGCCTTAGCATTTCCTATATTGTTACTAACACGGTCTGATGCTAAGGAGTTCTCCTCCCCTTCCCTACCTGAAAAGAAATGTATTCCAAATGCAAAACACAAGCAAAGAAGAGGAGTTTCAGTTTCACAACACCAAGCAGCTTTAGTACAGAACGGTTGAGCTAAGCCACGCCCAGGCTCCTTGCTGTCTCTTTCTTGCTCACCCAGCAAACACTGTTTCAGTTTCCAAACAGCCTTCAACTCTCACATACTGTCAGGATGCTAGTCAGATGAATACTGATGGATGCTGGTAGGCAGAGGTACAATTCCCCCCCCTTATTTTCCTCCCCCAAAATTAAGCCCTACCACATAGTTTTGTAGTGAAGCGTGAGTATCGAGCTAGTGCAATATATGGCCAAAATCTTAAAATAGAGCGAGCACAAGGAGGACCCAAGAAAAGAGTGAGGCCACTCATAAAACACATAGTATTTAGAACATGAGATCTAAAGTCAACCTACACAGAATACATCAGGGAGCAGAAAGAGGGGGTGGAATGCAGATATTTTTACTACCGGTTCTGTGGGTGTGGCTAGGCGGGAGTGGCCATGTGACTGTGTAGGCGTGTCTCCTTCTCCTTCTTCTCCTTCTCCTTCTTCTTCTTCCAGCAAACCCCATCCCTCCATGCTCTGTTTTTTTTTCCGCCTCCTGGGCCTCAGGGCCTCATCCCAGGTGAAGCGGCAAGGCAGCACGGGGGATCCTGGCACAGCTGATCATCAGAACAGCTGATGTTGGGAGGGGAAAAAAAAGAAATACCATAAGGACTGACTGGGCAGAGCAGGGAGGGGTGGGGCCAGCCAGGAACACAATTTGCTGGTTTTCCAAACTGCGCAGAATCATAACAACCGGTTCTATAGAACCAGTCCAAACTGGTAGAATCCCACCCCGGGCAGAAATAATAAACCCAAAAAAGACAATGTAGATCCAAGGAAACAAATGAAAAACAAAAACAAAACACCAGTAGAATTATAGCATGTAAACATAGGAGTGACTTATGACCATTTTTCACACTTACGACCATTGCAGCATCCCCATGGTCTCGTGATTTTACATTTGGATGATTGGCATATTTATGACGGTTGCAATGTCCAGTGATCAGACGATCTCCTTCAGCGAACTTCTGACAAGCAAAGTCAATGAGGAAGCCAGAGTTACCTAACAACCGTGTTACTCATTTAACAACTGCAGTGATTCCCTTAGCCAATGTGGCGAGAAACATTGTAAAATGGAGCAAATTAAGAAATGTTTCACTTAGCAATGTAAAATTCTGGGCTCAAATGTGGTCGTTACTATCTCTAGTCAATTCCAGATCCTGAAATGGACAGCTGCCTCCCACCCCATTAGAAAAACAGTTCTGCCTCGCCTAGGTGAGAAATGTGGGTCATAATATAAATTTGGATGAGTGGGAAAAGACTTGGACCAAGAACTGGAAGCTGACTTTGTCGATGGCATTAAAAGAAAATCAATATAAAATGTTTTGTAGATGGCTCATAGCGCGACACAACTGGCGAAAAGATATCCAACCTTGAAACCGGAATGCTGGAAGTGCAAACAAAAGAAAGGAATGTTTTTCCATATTTTATTTAATTTTATTTATTTTTTATTTATTTATTTGATTTGTCAATCGCTTATAAGATAATAGGTATATGTATATACATAGTTATGGATACATGAAATGGGTACATATAAGAAAAATAAAAGAAACAATAGGACAGGGATGGTAGGCAAGTTGGTGCGCTTATGCACGCCCCCTACAGACCTCTTAGGAAAGAGGTGTGAGGTCAATAGTAGACAGTCTAAGGTTAAAGTTTTTGGGGTTTGGGGAAGAAACCACAGAATCAGGTAGAGTATTCCAGACATTGACCACTCTGTTGCTGAAGTCGTATTTCCTGCAATCAAGTTTGGTGCGGTTAACCTTAAGTTTGTATCTATTGTGTACTCTTGTGTTTTATGGTTGAAGCTGAAGTATTTATTGACAGGTAGGACATTGCAATGTATGATTTTATATACCATACTTAGATCAGACCGAAAACGGCGTATTTCAAGGTTTTCTAGGTCTAGAATTTCAAGTCTGGTGGCATAAGGTATTCTACAACGAGTAGAGGAGTGGAGAACTCTTCTTGTGAAATATTTCTGGACTTTCTCAACTGTGCTAATATCAGATACGTAATGTGGGTTCCAGACTGATGAGCTGTATTCGAGTATTGGTCTAGCAAATGTTTTGTATGCTCTAGTTAGTAGTGTATGTGATGGCAATGTATAGAGGTCAAAAAATACTGGAAGAAAATACAGAGATGGCTTTTTGAGATTATAAAATACAAATTGAAATTGGAACCCAAAACATTTTTATTAGGTATGATTAAAGAGAATTTGAGTAAAGATAAAAGATACCTTATTGTACACATCTTAACTGCAGCAAGAATCACTTTAGCACAAAATTGGAAGAGTGATAAAATACCACCAGATGAAGTTCTGATTCAAAAAATAATGGACTGTGCAGAACTAGATAAATTCACTATGGAACTGAAAGGCAAAGATGATCGAGAATACTATGAGATATGGGAGAGGTGGTACGAATGGGTGAAGAATAAAGATAAAAATAATGTATAGTCACAAACAAGGAACATGTATATATAATGACACAATAACTGTTAATGGAAATGAGATTTTTGTATTTTTTGTTTTTTAAAGAATAAAAATTTATTAAAAAAAAAGAAAAAAGAAAAACAGTTCTGCCAAAGGAAAGAAATGTTTAAATACAGAAAAGGATTTTAAAGTACAGGTTGCCCTAAAGTAGCAATACTTCATTCTATGTTGTTTTGCTATTACCTTGGAAAAACGCCAGAATTCACGTCTTTAGACACCAACATAATTTATCCTTGGTCTCCTTTGTAAGAAAGCACTCAGGAGATACCTTTGCTGAAGTTTTTGAGAGGTCTACTTTCCTGCACCAGGTGCCATTTGTCTAGGCATAATCTATATATACAAAGAAGTGTGTCTGCTTTTCCCACAGAGCATTCCCCCGATTAATCTGCTGTTGAGATTTCCAGAAGCAAAACCGGTGAAGCTTTTACAGGAACAAAATATCTGCAAAATACAAAATCACTTGGCTAAGAGGCAGGGATGTCTGCCATGTGGGATCCCACTGGGTGTAGGTGCACAGTGGGTGCAGCCTGTGCTTCAAGGTTCGTCTATATTAAAACGGGACCTTTTTTTGTACCTTCCTGCAGGTACCGCTGATTAAGGGCGTGAAGGCTGGCCAAGTGCCAAACCTGAGTAGTATAAAATCCATGATGGAAAATCTAATCTGATTTGTCGGTGGAGATTCTCGGTCATCCAGGTCACGGTTGTCCCAAAGGTGCTGTTTGAAAAGGACTTTTTTTCCTACTTGAAGTTGTTTTGCTTCTCATCCGTGAAGCTTCTTCAGTTCTTACTGAATGGTGGAGGATTTATATTCCTTGCATTTATCTGGTCATTAGCACTGGTTAGTTGTTATAAATCCTTTACCGTTCAGTCAGAACTGAAGAAGCTTCTTGGGTGAGAAGCAAAATGTCTTCAAGAGGGGAAAAAAAAGTCCAGCTACCTTTTCAAAAAGCACTTCTGAGTATAATCTAATTTATTTTAGTTCTATTTACTGAAAATAGAATAGAATAGAATAGAATTCTTTATTGGCCAAGTGTGATTGGACCACAAGTAATTTGTCTTGGTGCAAATGCTCTCAGTGTACATAAAAGAAAAGAGTCAAGAATCATAAGGTACAACACTTAATAATAGTCATAGGGTACAATAAGCAATCAAACCATAGCAGGAAACAGTCAATATAAATCGTAAGGATACAAGCAACAAAGTTACAGTCATACAGTCACAAGTGGGAGAGGATGGGCAATAAGGAGTTATGAGAAGATTAGTAGTGATAGTAATGCCAACTTTAGTTGGACAGTGTTGAGGGAAATATTTGTTTAGCAGAGTGATGGCGTTCGGGAAGAAAACTGTCCTTGTGTCTAGTTGTTCTGGTGTGCAGTGCTCTATAGCGTCGTTTTGAGGTAAGGAGTTGAAACAGTTTATGTCCGGGA
Source organism: Notechis scutatus (assembly GCF_049901735.1). Taxonomy (NCBI): domain Eukaryota; kingdom Metazoa; phylum Chordata; class Lepidosauria; order Squamata; family Elapidae; genus Notechis; species Notechis scutatus. The sequence goes on along the minus strand of NC_142010.1, from coordinate 255,747,126 downwards.
TGTGAGGGGTCTGTAAATATTTTCACAGCCCTCTTTTTGACTTGTGCAGTATACAGGTTCTCGATGGAAGGCAGGTTGCTTTTACTTTTATTTAACTAACTGATATAAAATAAAGCACCTGAAACTCTGTTTTGAATTTGTGCTCCGTTTGGCCTCATATAACTAATTGGAAATTTAGTCGTAGGCAGCATTTCAAGGAAGATAAAGGTGCGTGCTTATCAGACTAATCCTGAAGGACTTTGGCAGATTTCCATGGAACTAATTACAAACTGTTTTGAGACTCATTACGGGCTGTGGATGAATAAAATTCACAGCCGTTGAAATAAAGAAAAAAGGGTTTTGGCACTAACATGTGTTTGTTAGTGTCTCTCAATAAGCCTCGGTTAGTACACAATCGTGTGAATGAAGCTTCATCTGGTTTCAATGCAATTTTATTATGATGCTTAGCTTACTTTAATCTTTTATCTTGTATATTGTAGTGTCCACATGGCGGGGTGACCTGGATGGAGCTCTTGCTTCATAATCAGGGGATTCGATCCTAGCTAGCGGCAGATATTTCTCTCTCTGAGTGCAATGAGTAATTGTCTGCTGCAAACTCTGCATAGAGATCAGGAAGGGAATCTGGCCAGTAAATGCTCAGCTCCATTCAGTCGCCCTGAAGAGATGCAAGAAATTACCGGGACGTTAAAAGAAAATATATATATATTGTCCACATACTTAATATATAGATAGATAGATATTTGATGATGCTTTATTTAGACTTATATTTATGTCTGTATGTATAATGTGTTTTATTAGTGTCGTATGTCAGGGATTGCATGACCTCTGTATATTAGATTCCATATGCTAAATAAATAAATAATGTGCTTCATGTATGACTCATAAAACCAGATAGAGATTTGATCAAACTATCATGGTCTCCATTTTAACATTTTTTTTCACCACAAGAGAAGAGGAATAAATCATATATCTAATGAGGAAGCTAACAATACTTCAATGGTATTAGTTAATGGTCTTATGGCTAGCAACTGTGCCTTCCCTAATGTTACGTACATTGTATTTGCAGAGGCAAGGTGATGGGCCATTTGCTGCAAAAAATGCAGGGTTATGGCATAAACACAGAAGGAAGGGAAGAGATGTATATTTGCAAAGCCTGCATAACAAAGATAAAGGAATAGGGAGTGTGGACGGGTGGGGCCCCTTTCAATGAAGAAAACAGGAGCTGGCTGTCAGGAACATCATACAAGACAATATTGCTAAGATAAGGAATAGGGCTAATGTTAGATCGGGTAGATCGGCTCTCAGGAAGACGTGAGACCAACAGTGAAACATTCAGATCTTTATTGTGTTTAGATCAGTACAAAAACCTTGGAGCCGCGGCAGCCCTTCATATAGGGCTGTTTGTGGCTCGCCGGCCAATGACGGGTATTTGAATTCCCCGCGATCGGTTTTGGCCAATCGCGGGCAATCCGTCGAGATCCAATCATGGCCGGTCAGTCGGCCAATCGGGTTATGGTCCGTGTGGACCAATCGGTTTGCAGGGTTTCAAGAACGTTAATATAGAACAGCTAATATAGAGCCAGTAGAAGACTTGCTAAAAGTATTCTACGATGCCAATTAGTTAACTTTTAGAAATAGAGTTGAAATAGAGTTAAAAGAATTTTTGATAGATAACTTGTGAAGCATTTATTAGTTAAGACTCAGAAATAGGGATGGCATGGGGCCAATAGAGGACCCTCTAGATAACTGGGGGGGAAAAAGCCTATTAGACAATGTTTATTTATCCCACCTTGAAAAACTGTATAAAAGCTTGTTGAATACTTTGTTCTGGGTTCTGGCATTTTGCTGACTGGGACCCCTTTTATTTATTTATTTATTTATTTATTTGATTTATATTATCTCCTATTCTCCCATGGCGACTTGAGGTGGCTTACACAATGTAAAACCATATTTAAAACAAAAATTAAAATAAAAATAAAAAAACAATTAAAACTAACCAAACGAATTAAATAAATAAATAAACTACAATAGAACGAAATATGGAAAAAATAAAAAAAATCACCCCCAATTCCCACCCCCTGCCCTGACGACAGCAGATCACAAAAGCCATTTGATGGGCTCCATCCCTCTCTGGGTTCCCCAGGCCCGCTGACAGAACCAGGTCTTCAGTGCCTTCCAAAAGAGTGTTAGAGTGGGGGCCATTCTAATCTCTGGGGGGATGAGGTTCCAGAGAGACGGAGCCACCACAGAGAAGGCCCTTCTTCTGGGTCCCATCAGGTGTATATCCCCCTCAGGGATGGGACCCGCAACATTCCTTGCCTCCCCGCTCTAATGGGCTGGGTAGATGTGACTGGCAAGAGACATTCCCTCAGATAACCTGGTCCCAAGCCATGAAGGGCTTTAAAGGGGACAACCAGCACCTTGAATTACACCTGGAAGCAAATCGGCAACCAATGCAGCTCCTGCAGGAGAGGTGACCCATGTGCACACTGGGGTCTGCACAAAACCATGCGGGCCACTGAATTTTGCACCTGGAGCTTCCGGATGCTCTTCAAGGGCAGCCCCATGTAGAGCGCGTTGCAATAATCAAGACGGGGAGTGACTGTGAGTAGGGACCGTTGGTCCAGGAAAGGGCATAATTGATGCACAACCCGCAGTTGCGCAAAGGCCCTCCTGGCCACCACCGCCACCTGCTCTTCAAGTAGGAGTCATGAGTCCAGGAAAACCCTTAGATTATGCGCAGGGTCTGTTTGGGGTAATGCCACCCCATCCAAGACCAAAGGTGACAATTCCTCCCTGAGCCAATGAACCCCAAACCCAGAGCCGCTTGGTCTTGCAAGGATTTAGTTTCAACCTGTTGCTCCCCATTCAGCCCCTAACAGCCTCCAGGCACAGCGAGAGGGAGGACACAGCAACACTTAACTCACCACGGGCTGAGACATACCGCTGAGTATCAGCAGCATATTGGTGATACCTCAGTCCATGGTGAAGCACCTCAAAAAAAAAATATCAATCCTGCATCTCATGTCTGGTAATCTTCATCGGCTTTGGCACCAGGCTCAGACCCGAATTTGGAGACAAGGACTTTGCCCGCTAGTCCTTGACATTTTTACTGCCAGATACCTTGCTAGCTAGTAGGGTATGGCAATTATTTCCCCGCCGCCCTCTTCCCCTCTCTATTCCATCACCACCACCAACAGTGAATAGATGGAATATAATATATATTTACTACTAGGATGCATGATTAAAGTTTAGTGCAACATGAAGCCTTCTGTCTCCAGCTAAGCCAACTGATTTACTTTTACTTGGAAAATCACATTTTTGTAAATCACATCCATTTCTAGAAGTGGAAGCAGATTTATTGGTCTTTTTCCTCCATTTGTTGAAGCAACTCATTTCAGTGAATCAGGCAGCACTAACGTTACTGGGTGTAGGATTTTGCTCAACCAAGGTCTGTTTCCAAACTGTGAGCTCCATCCAGCTGGAATTGAGCAGATTTCAAAAACTGTTGAGCATCTGGTGTTTCTTTTGAAAAAGACCAGTAAGCTCATCAGTGGCAGTGATATTGTGGCTATGGACAAGAACAAGGAGGATATGTCATAGAAACATAGGGCTAAAAGGGACTTTGGAGATCATCTAGTCAAACCCTTTGCCCATGTCTAGATGCTGCAAACCAGAGGTGATATTCAGCAGGTTCTAACCAGTTCTGGATAACCAGTAGCGGAAATTTTGAGTAGTTCAGAAAACTGGCAAATACCACCTCTGACTGACCCCGCCCCCATCTATTCTCTTCCTCCTGAGTCCCAGCTGATTGGCTGGGTCTTCTTTTGTTGCCCTGCACAGGAGAATGGAGCTGGAAAGCAGGTTAGTGGGATGGGGAGGGAATGGGATTTTGCAGTATCCTTCCCCTGCTACGCCCAGCAAACCATGCCCATCAAGTAACACCACGCCCACAAGCCACGCTCACAGAACCAGTAGTAAAAAAATTTGAATCCCACCACTGCTGCAAACTATGTACTTTCACTGGTAAGTTGTGGAAAGGACATAGAGTTGGGAATAGTCACCATAAAAAGACCTGAGAGAATAGGTGAGATACAAACTTTTCGGAAAAAAACCAGACCATAAATATACATCTTGTGTTGTTGGTCATACTAGGGCGGGGGTTCCAACCTGGGGTCCTCGCACCCCCTGGGGGTGCGAGACGATATTCCAGGGGGTGCGAGAAAAGTCCAGGTAAATAATAGGATATTGGCTATATGTTGCCATTTTTATTTATTATGCAATGGATTAACCTTGTTTTCATTTTAGAGTTAAGTATCGTTATTTAGTGGCCGTCACATACATAGCTGAAAAGATTCAATCCTACCATATATTTAACGCATTCAGTAGTTCCTAAAGTCTAAATTTCAGGGGGTGTGAGGTTCGAGTGAAATTTCTTTAGGGGTGCGGGGCGAAAAAAAGGTTGGGAACTACTGTACTAGAGGGTGCAGTCTGTTGCAGCACTGATGATGTGATCTAGTTGGGTAATGAAATGTCTGCAAGAAAACTACCCAGCTCAGACAGCATCAAGGACTCCACAGATCAACCTGAAGATACAAACATTTTTTTTAGTTGGTACAGCCTGTGTGTTGGATAATTGGTAGGTTAAAGCTGTTCCAGAAATTATATGTTGCTTGAAACAGAACTCTGATTTAATTTTGAAACAGAATCTGCTACCAAGATAGATTTGAGGTTTTTCTTTAAAAAAAAAAAAAAAAAACCAATCCTGCTTTTATTTATTTATTTCATATGGTGTAGCAAAATGCATAGGGCATAAAATTCACAGAAACAACATAGAGCATTGAATTTTTTAAAAAATACGCAGTATGAGTGATGAATAAAATTAAATCATGTATCAGCGGTTACCAGAGTGACTCAATCTCGGGCCAGATATCTAGGACATTTAACCATTGGACAATTGTGTTAATCCCACTTAACGTTCACATTTATGTGGATGAATTTCTGGAACTGGACTTAAAGAAAAACTGGTCTCCTAGCTGTAAACACGACTTTGTTGCCTTGTGCCCTTGCAACCAGAGGGGTCCACAGAAGGATTTAAAAAACCCTGAAGACATGAGTTTTGTAATAATCCGAGCCCACCTCCCTTAAAAGAGCAATGTCTGTTAGATACAGCAAAAAGATATTGGCTTTGATCCTGTGGTCACCACAACCCTCTCAACCTTTTTGACTCCCCCTTCCATGCCTACCTCTAGCTGAAGTAATGTCTTTTAGGTTAAATAATAAACAGAGAAAGCGCAGAAATCGGCATGGTAGCCTAGAGGTGGAGATGCTCACCTCACGCTCTGGAGGTTGACAGTTCAATCTTAGCTAATGATAGATATTGGGTGCAAAGAGAAAATATCTGCTGCGAAATTCGTGTTGGTGTCAGGAAGGACATCTGGCCAGTAAAGGCTCAGTTCCATTCAGTTGCCCTGACTTCACCCGGATAAAAAGGGATTACAGATAGGGGTGGGCTTCAAAAATTTTAACAAAGGGTTCTCTGCCCAGTTGCTGGATGGGCGTGGCCATGGTGGGTGTGGCCTAATCGGCCTCCTGCACCACAGCAGGAGGGGGAAGGCATTTTTGTCCTCCACGGGCTCAGGAGACTTTCCTCCAGCCTCCGGGAGGGTAAAAAAGGCTTCCCTGGGCTCCGAGGGCTCCCTGGAAGCTGGATAAGGGCCCATTTCCAGTCTTCCTGAACTTCCAGGAGGCCTGTTTTTTGCCCTCCCCGAGCCTCTGTGCGCACCCTGCATCCAAAATGGGCCACATGGGGACTCCTGGGTGGGGCGCAGGGATGGGATTCTACAGGTTCGCACCTATTCGCTAGAACCGGTTGTTAACATTCTAAGCAGTTCGGAGAACCAGTTGTTAGAAGAAATTACTGGTCTAATCCTGTAAGGAAGGCAGGAAGGAAACATTCTGGTGTTGCTTACAGAAACTGCCTCTCCATTAACCTTTATTACGTTCTTGGCAGGACTAGACTTCCTGTCTCAGGAACGTCTCTGGAGTTTTTTTCCCATCCTTTGCTGGTACTTTGCTTGTGTGGAGTCACCATTCAAAGTTACAGTGGCACTGAAAAAAGTGACTTATGACCATTTTTCACACTTATGACTGTTGCAGCATCCCCACAGTCATGAGAGGCCAGGCGAGCAGATGCGTGCCTCGATGCAAGTGATATTGAGTTGGCCACACCCAGCCCGTCACATGACCACCAAGCCATGCCCACCAACTTAGCCCCGCCCACAGAACCGGTTGTTTAAAAATTTGAATCCCACCCCTGGAGGGACGGGTTGGGCAGGGCCAGCCAGGAGTGGGACTTGGAGGTTTTCCGGACTGCATAGAATCTTAGGGGCTCTTCCGAACCCCTGCAAATCCCCAGCAGCCCATCCCCGATGACAGGGGCATGAAAGGAAAACAAAAACAGAATGTGCAGAGAGAAGAGGGAGGACCTGCAAATTCAATAAATGAATTCCTTTTGCATACTGTCTTTGATATACAGTAGGTTGGGCAAAACAATTTCCCCTTTTAATAAAATTGAGGTACGATCCCCATGGATCCTATGACCGCTGAAGTCAAATTTTCAGTGGCATCTGATGCTTGGCTGACAACCGGAAGGCTGAAAATATTCTTTCCTTTCATTGCTCAGTAATCTTAAAAAAATATATATGGTAGCATGAGGAAATGCTTATCAAATGCCTGGCCATGTTTTCAGTACCCAACAACAAAAAAAAACAGCCATCACAGCCAAATTCTACTTTCTAGGAGGCAGATATATAATTCTTACAAGGATGAAAGATTTGTGGAACAGCTCAAAAGCCAAGTACACCCATTTCCTTTCCGTCTGGTAAACCTGAATTCCTGTGGACCATTGCATCTTAGAAAAGGAGTAGCATTTTGATTCAGATTTCATGCATGGGGAAGTGGCATAGGAGATAGGAGAGCACTGAGGCAATGGCGTGAATAATGGAAAAAGGGAACGTTTTGGCACTTTAGCAGAAAACATGAAAGGAAATGGGATTTTGTGGATCAGTAGGTATGTTTGTGTGGGGAGAGCAGTGTAGTTCCTAGAGGCAAAGACCCCCCACCTCGCACTCGGAAGGTTGAGAGTTCAAATCTAGGTAGCAGCATATATTTCTCTCCTAGGGCACAAAGAAAAAAAAAATCTGCTGTGAACTCACTGTGGTGTCAGGAAGGGCATCCGGCCAGTAAACACATAGCACCTCAGCTGTGGTGTCAGGAAGGGCATTTGGCCAATAAAGACTCAGTAAACCCCAGCTGTGAAAGGGTCCCTCCCTCTCTCCCTCCCTCCCTCCTTCCATCCATTCATCCATCCATCCATCCATCTGTCTATCAATCATCTAATCTCTATCATTTATCTATCATTAGCTATTAGCTATCTATCTATCATCTGTCTGTCTGTCTATCTATCTATCTATCTATCTATCTATCTATCTATCTATCTATCTATCTATCTATCTATCTATCATCCATCCATCTATCTATCTACTTACCATCTATCATCTATCTATCCATCTAATCTCTATCATTTATCTATCATCCATCTCTATCTATCACCTGTCTGTCTGTCTGTCTGTCTGTCCGCCCGTCTGTCTGTCTGTCTATCTTTCTGTCTTTCTGTCTATCATCTATCTATCTATCTATCTATCTATCTATCTATCTATCTATCTATCTATCTATCTATCTATCATGTATCTCTCTGTCTATCATCCATCCATCCATCCATCCATCTATCTACTTACCATCTATCATCTATCAATCTATCATCCGTCTATCTATCTATCTATCTATCTATCTATCTATCTATCTATCTATCTATCTATCTATCTATCATCCATCCATCTATCTATCTACTTACCATCTATCATCTATCTATCCATCTAATCTCTATCATTTATCTATCATCCATCTCTATCTATCTATCTATCTATCTATCTATCTATCTATATCTATCTATCCGTCTGTCTTTCTGTCTTATCATCTATCATCTATCAATCTATCATCTATCTATCTATCTATCTATCTATCTATCTATCTATCTATCTATCATCCATCCATCTATCTACTTACCATCTATCATCTATCTATCCATCTAATCTCTATCATTTATCTATCATCCATCTCTATCTATCTATCTATCTATCTATCTATCTATCTATCTATCTATCTATCTATCCGTCTGTCTTTCTGTCTTATCATCTATCATCTATCAATCTATCATCCGTCTATCTATCTATCTATCTATCTATCTATCTATCTATCTATCCATCCATCCATCCATCCATCCATCTATCTATCATGTAATCCCCCCTCTCTCCCCCTCATCTCAGTAAATGACTCTGGGGGGCTTGCAGTTCAGAGACATATCTTACAATTAAAATCTTAAAAATATTTTAAAACAATAAAAATTATTAAAATTCTAAAAAAACAGCCATGAAAACATCTTGCTTTTTTTTTTTTAACTGCACAAGCAGTTCGAAAAACAAGTCAGAGGATATGAGGACAACGAGAAATTAAGAACATTTGCTTTGAAGCACTGTTGTCATGTAGAGCCCAGAAGGATTCACCAACCTAAGTGAAGCCAGGCATGGATTGGATGAGAAACGTCAATGTCTGGATGCTGTTTACAGCTTTAGAGAAGAGATAAACAGACTGCTAGAGATATTGTTAAATTATCTCCACACCAAAAAGCCTCTTTAAAGCTAATCACTGCTTGTTGGGTTTTATTCATTTCCTCACCTAAAATGGCTGTTTACAGGATGGAAAAGCATGGGAATGTTGGAAGAAATATCCGCCTAGTTCTTTTCCAAGCTGGGAGAAAGAGACTTGAAACATGGAGGCTGATTGGAAAGATGGTCTAGTGGTGAAGCAGGACCACCAAGCACCATGGGATCTGGGCAGCTGACCACGTGGAGTTGAGAGTGAAGGGTTTTTATACCTTCTCTTGGGCTTTGTACTTGAGCTTCCTGTTCCTGTGTGAGAACATGTATTCTACTGGCTGTTGTCAGACTCCATTGAGGCCATGTAGGGGTTATGTAAAGGTCATAGCTGGCTCTATAGGTTATCTGAGCTAAGTTTGGTTGAAGTTTCTGAGGGTGATGCAATGTCCTTAGGAGATTGTGCAACGTAGTGAGTTCTGTGTCTTAGTGGATTAATCCTATTATGTCCTGAAGGGTCATGTCTTAATCCCTTCACCCTGGAACTGAAGGTCTTTTGTTTTGACATCATCAAAAAGTGGACAGCTGAAAATTTCAGGCCCATTTTTGGGGGATGTGGAGGGTAGTATGCAAATGACATACTACCCTCCACTGTGACGTCATAATTGCAATCTGGATACTCACGTGTCTGGATTGCAATCAGGTGACCATGAAATACTACGATGGCTGAATCTACAAGGACCGATTGTAAGTCTACTTTTTCAGCCTTGCTGTATCTTTGAATGGTTGCTGAACAAATCATGGATGTGAATTGAGGGCCACCTTTAGTATCATGGGGATCTTTTAGGAAGTGTCTTCAAATTCATCCTGGCTGCTGGCAACTGCCTCTTTGCAAGATTTCAGAAGTGGTTTGCCCTTGCCTGTTTCATAAGTCTGAGAGAGAGGGACTGGCTCAAGGTCACCCAATTGATTTTGTACTTGTGGTGGGACTAGACCTCACAGTCCCTCACAGTGGTGGGATTCAACATTTTTTACTACTGGTTCTGTGGGTGTGGCTTGGTGGGTGTGGCATGGCTTTGTGGTTGTGGCTTTGTGGTTGTGGCTTTGTGGGCGTGGCTTTGTGGGCATAGCAAGGGAAGGATACTGCAAAATCCCATACCCTCCCCACCCTACTAACCTGCTTTCCAGCTCTGTTCTCCTGTGCAGGGCAACCAAAGAAGACCCAGCCAATCAGCTGGGACTTGGGAGGCAGAGAATAGATGGGGGCGGGGCCAGTCAGAGGTTGTATTTGCCAGTTCTCCAAACTACTGAAAATTTCCACTACCAGTTCTCCAGAACTGTTCAGAACCTGTTGAATTCCACCTCTCTTCCCCCAGTTTCTGCCTTACCAACAGTTAAATGGTTATGGTAAAAATCTAATGTTTTAATGTCAGGTTTAAAGGAGGGACCATTGGATTGTTGAGAAGTAAGAAGATGAGTATCACTCTGCCACATCCTGGTAAATAGGAAGTTCTTTTGCTGGCAAAATGCACTCTGAAGGTATCTTGATAATAACATTTGCTAAAACAAAAGAAAAAACTTCTTGGATGAAGGAAGTGCGGAGAATACCCCAGCTCCAATGAAAACCATCTTCTAGTTGCTTGTTACTTGGCAGAGATTTCAGGCATGAACAATCAGATTCACACGTGAGAATTCAAGCTAGTTACTTTATTGTTTTCTGCCTAGTACACAGGAATCTCCCCAAACTGGCCATTTTCAGACTCTAATGCAGGAGTGTCAAACTCATATCATGATGTGATGTATTGGGACTTGCCCCCTTTCAGTAAACTGGGGGTGGGAATGGTCAGCATCCGGCTCATGGGCCATGAGTTGGACACCCCTGCTCTAATGCATTTGGGGGGGCGGTTACTCCTAGCCCTCTTGTGCTGATGAATTAAGTCCAAACTGATTCCTCGCTTGACTCCTCCTCCCAACTGGGATGATTGCTCTCCAATAAGAGTATCGTGTCCACTAGCAGTCAGACTTAGCTTGAAGGAGCTGGTTCTTTCCCTTTGTATGCCACCAGTGTCCTGTTTTTCCCACCCCAAGCCTTCTTTTGAGCATCCACTATAAATGCAGAGATCTAGGGTTGTGTTGATTGTCTTAGGGAACTTGACCTTCAAATATAAAATAGGTCCTGAGAGAGGTTAGCAGAGAAAGATGAAGCAGGGCTAGAGTTCGAGATCTGGATAGGTCAGCCAAGAGTTTTCTGGGTCTAGGAGAGTTCTGATACACAATGATCATGCTTTAATAAAGCTGAGCCCATTAGGGAGAAGAAGAAATGAAGCACTGAAGAAGATGGTGAAAGTCCATGAGTATATTGTTAATATGTGCATTACTTTAGAGGTCAAAAGGTTCAGGCCTTCCATGTGATGGGATTCCGCAAGTTCCAATTCAATTTAAAGCAGACTTTCTTAACCGGGTGCCAAGAAATAGATTGGAAGTGCCGTTTCCGATATATCTAGAGTTCCAAGTTGGAAGCCTAATTTAGAGACAAAACAATAAATATTATAGGGAACTTAAAATGCCCAGGAAGATTTATGACCAGCCATATCTCAAGGCACATGCTAGAACCACATCAGAATGGTGAGGGTGTATCCTGTAGGGCACAATCAATGACATCATTATCTGTCATGGACAATAATGATGTTGGTTATGCACTACATTGCATGGTGCCTTCTCCAAGCACATAAAGATTTCTTGGATTTTCACATGGACAAGGAACTAGTTTGTCAGGGCTTTACTATAACTTTGGGGATAGTGTCATTCAAAGCAGGCTAGGATTCTTCCTTATTTGCTGGACTTAGAAGTTGGCTTTGTTCAGCCTGAAATATAATTGGAATTATCTTTTAAATTTTTTCTCTGTGCAAGGGACAATATTATCCAGATTTGGATGAGAATTTTTGATACTATAGTCTAGGTGGTAAAATAGAAAAAAAGATGGGGAGAAGATATTGCTTCCAAGAACACCATATCAATAGAGGTCCAGGACAGTGGTGGGATTCGAAAAATTTTACTACTGGTTTTGTGGGTGTGGCTTGGTGGGGGTGACGTGGCTTGGTGGGCATGGCAGGGGAAGGATACTGCAAAATCCCCATTCCCTTCCCCTCACTAACCTGCTTTCTAGCTCCGTTCTCCTGTGCAGGGAAACAAAAGAAGACCCAGCCAATCAGCTGGGAGTTGGGAGGCAGAGAATAGATAGGGACAGGGCCAGTCAGACAGAGGTGGTATTCCAAGCTACTCAAAATTTCCACTACCGGTTCTCCAGAACTAGTCAGAACCTGCTGAATACCACCTCTGGTCCAGGAAGTTACCAGGAGTCTCGCTGAGTTCAAAGAGATCCTTATAGACTCTTGACTAATGTATTTTTTCTTTTATGTATACTGAGAGTATTTGCACCAAGACAAATTCCTTGTGTGTCCAACCACACTTGGGCAATAAAGAATTCTATTCTATTCTATTCTATTCTATTCTATTCTATTCTATTCTATTCTATTCTATTCTACTCTACTCTACTCTTTTATTCCATTCCATATTTTCTATTCTATTCTATTCTATTCTATTCTATTCTATTCTATTCTATTCTATTCTATTCTATTCTATTCTATTCTATTCTATTCTATAATACCTTGATAAAACCATACTTGGAATATTGCATCCAGTTTTGGTTGCCACAATGTAAAAAAGATCTTGAGACTTTGGAAAGAGTGCCGAGAAGAGCAGCAAAGATGATTAGGTGGCTGGAGGGTAAAACATATGAAGAACAGTGGGAGGAATGGGGTATGTCTACTTTAGTGAAAGGAAGGCCCAAGGGTGGCATGATAGCAGTGTTCCAATATTTGAGAGGTTGCCACAAAAAAAGGGAAGATCAACCTATTTTCCAGAGCACCTGAGAGGAGGACAAAATGCAATAAATGGGAACTAATCAAGGAGAGAAGCAACCTAGAACTGTGGAGAAATTTCCAGACAGTGAGAACAATGAACCAGTGGAACAGAAGCTGTAGGTACTCCATCGCTGGAGGTTTTTAAAGAAGAGATTGGACAGAAATGGTATAAGGATATCAGTTCCCCAATTCTAGGAAGGTTGCTCTCTTCTTCCTCCAATTCTACATGGACTGAAACAGATTAAGTCCTATAGTTTTTTTTGTGCGAATAAACATCTAGGCGATTTTGTAAGTTGGTCCACGTATTGACTCTTACCCAAGATGCACCCCTCTGAAGAATTTGGGGTGGTAGTTCATGAACTTGGGGAAAGTCCTGGATGGATTTCTGGTTGCTTAATTTTAATTTATTATTTGTTTCTCTTGTACATTGCTAGAGACTCATAACTGCAGTGACCTACATGCATTACCGACAGAGAGATGGACCAATAGCTTCTGCAGATGTTTAACTGAAACAACTCCTTTTGGTCATGGAAGAATGGAGGAAATATACGTGCTTCCTAGCCAATGTTACCTTGCTGAACCCAAGGTTAGATTAAAATTGCATTCTCCCACTGCGATCATATTCTCTCTCGTTCCTAGATCTTAAATGTTTTCCCAATACATTTGTTAGTCACAGTGCTTTGGCACAAAACCTACTCTAAACCATAGGAGTATTGTTATCTTGTTCAAGGTGACTGGTTACAAAAAATCTCTCTCTCTCTTTTTCTCCCTTCAAGTTTGATGAGGGAGCATCCAAATAGGCCTTTGCTAATAAACCAAGCCAAGGAAATGCTTGCTGAATGCTGTGGAATTTCAGCAGGAATTTAGATTTTATTCTTATCATATCATATATCATATCGTGTCATGTCATATCATAATCATATTATTATTTTGTTATTTTGAGTGTTATATGGTCACCCATCTTAAGGAACTCTGGACACCTTATAACAACTGTAAAACCAATAAGTAAAATAATCCTAAAAGCAATACAACAAAAAACATATGCCCTGCTTAAATTAAACAGTGGAACGACTTGCCTTCAGAAGTTGTGGGTGCTTCAACACTGGAAGTTTTAAAGAAGAGACCGGACAGTCACTTGTCTGAAATAACAGTTAACAAATAATCACAGTTGGAAGGGACCTTATAGGTCATCTAGTCTAACCCCCTACTCAAGTGGGAGACCCTATACCATTTTTGACAAATGGGAGTCCAGTCTCTTCTTGAAGGTCTCAAGTGATGACGCTCCCATAACTTCTGAGGGCAACTTCTGTTCCATTGGTTGGTTGTTCTCACAGTCAAAAAGTTTATCCTTATTTCCAGGTTGTATCTCTCCTTGTTCAGTTTCCATCCATTATTCCTTGTCTGGCCTACAGGTGCTTTAGAAAATAGATTGACCCCTTCCTCCCTGTGGCAGCCCTTCAAATATTGGAAGACTGCTATCCTGTGTCCCCTGGTCCTTCTCTTCCCTAGACTAGCCATGCCCAGTTTCTGTAACCGTTCTTCATATGTTTTAGTCTCCAGTCCCTTGATCATCCTGGTTGCTCTTCTCTGCACTTTTTCTAGAGTCTCAAGATCTTTTTTATAGTGTGGTGACCAAAACTGGATGCAGTACTCTAGGTGTGGTCTTACTAAGGCTTTATAGAGTGGTATTAGTACCTCCCTTGATCTTGGTTGTATCCCTCTGTTAATACAATTTAGGATTGCATTAGCTTTTTGGTTGCTGCTGCCCACTGCTGGCTCATATTTAGCTGGTTGTCCAATAAGACTCCAAGATCCATCTCACAGTTATGCTAATGAGCCTGGTTTCACCCAGTCTACATGAGTCCTTTTGGTTTTTCTTGTCTAACTATAGGACTTTACTTTTCTCTACATTAAACTTCATTTTGTTAGACACGGCCCAGTGTTCTAGTCTGCCAAGATCCACGTGGATCTTGAGCCTAAATGATCTCTTGCAGGATCAGGGGGCTGGACTAGAAGACCTCCAAGGTCCCTTTCAACTCTGTTATTTTCTTATTCTGTTATTCCATTTTTTGTTCATTTCTCTCGAAAGATTCACCCCATCATCATTTCGTGATTTAGATGCTTATTGCACATTTTCTCCAAAAACTTATAGTGGCTTTCATGGAAATATCTCTTCATTTATTCTCCTCCCCTCCAAAACTCATTGAGCTGAAAGAAACTGACTGGGTCCACATCATCAAGAGGCACGGTGGCGCAGTGGTCAGAGTGCAGTACTGCAGACTACTTCTGCTGACTGCCGGCTGCCTGCCATTTGGCAGATCGAATCCCACCAGGCGCAAGGTTGACTCAGCCTTCCATCCTTCCGAGGTAGGTAAAATAAGGACCCAGACTGTTGTGGGGGCAATAGGTTGACTCTTCAGACTGTTTAGATGGGGCTGTAGAGTGGTATCTACAAGTTTAAGTGTTATTGCTATTGCTATCATTCAATGCGCTTCCATAGACTGGACAACCATCTGATTGGGATGGTATAAGCTCTCTTGCCTGGAGCAGGACTTTGGACTAGGAGTTTTCTGAAGTCCCTTCTAGCCCTATGATTCTATGGAAATAAAGGTTACATTTAAGCAATGATGGCCTCTCTTGGAGCTAGTTCTACAAAGTGTCATCATTGTCTTACCAATTCAAATTCTTCGCACACTCGCTGTATGTATATTAATGTGTGTGTGTGTGTGTGCAAGCGCGCGTGTGCACACACACACACACAGAGAGAATATATCTGTGGGCAACACATGGAGTTATCTGGATTCAGTGTTTTTATATTGATTATGTGGGCCCTTGAAAAGCTCCAGGGGAGATGACAAAGATAGCTGTCAGAGGCAGGAAATAAATCCAGCCTGTTTCAATATGCAGTCACTAAAAGAGGCCGAGTCTGGGCAAAGCAAGATAGATGAAGGAATGGTTAGCTTGGTGCTGCGGCCAAGCTGTCACTGAAACAAATGGAATTTTGCATCCTCAGCAGGGCTCATGCACTTTGCATTTCGGCTTGACAACCAACGTGTCCTTTTGACCTGTTCAGAGAGTGAGGACAAAACCCTCTGGGCTTTGCTCTGATTTGGTGAAAATTTAAATAGCATTCTTACATGATAGGAAATAGTGCACAGGCCAGCTAAGCCCAGGGTTATCTGCAAATAAAAAAAAATCCAGTAATGCGTTGATAGAAGTCTACTGATTCAGCTACAAGTTTGAGCGGTTTGTTCTCACTTAGGCTAAGTTTAGGGACAATGATTTGTGGCTGCAAAGTTGCTTTGAGTGTGCTTTGAAATGAACCTATCTGCTGTCTTACTTTTTCCTCACTTTGCCCTTAAGTTTCCTTGGCATAATACCACTCCATGGTAAACTTTTCTTCAAGTTCCTGATATCTCTAGGACAGTGTTAAGTCCACAAGTGAAGACTTGTGGACTTCAACTCCCAGAATTCCCCCAACCCAGCAAGCTGGAATTCTGGGAGTTGAAGTTCACATCATTGGTGGGATTCTATCAGTTTCCCTACTGGATCGGTGATCGCGCACTTTGCCCATGCGCGCACCTAATGCGTGCATGCGCAGCTTTCCAAACACCAGCTGAGGCTCTGCCATGTCAATCAACTGAGAGGATAAAGAACAGAAAAGCACAGGGGTGTTTGGGAGGGCCAATCCCACCCTTTTATTTTCTTTCTCCTCTCAACTGATAGTTGGAGCTTTTTTTTACTACCGGTTCACTTGAACCGGTCTGAACCATTAGAATTTCACCACTGGTTCACATATCTTAAAGTTGCAAAGGTTGGGGACCCCGGCTCTAGGACATTTTATAAGCCTTCCTTACAGATTGGATAAAATCAACTATGGCGGATACTCTATGGGTTTTTTGTGTGTGCATCTTTTGAAGTAGAAAGCTGTCAGCCAGACCAGAGGTGGTGGTATTCAGCAAGTTCTGACCAGTTCTGGAGAACCGGTAGAGGAAATTTTGAGTAGTTCAGAATACGATCTTGAACTGGCCCTGCCCCCATCTTTTCTCTGCCTCCCGAGTCCCAGCTGATCGGCTGGGTCTTCTTTTGTTGTCCTGCACAGGAGAACCGAGCTGGAGAGCAGGTTAGTGGGATGGGGAGAGAATGGGGATTTTGCAGTATTCTTCCCCTGCCATGCCCACCAAGCCATGTCCACCAAGCCACACCACGTCCACCAAGCTACGCCCACAGAACCAGTAGTAAAAATTTTTGAATCCCACCACTGAGCCAGACAACTCAGAAATTCTTTGGAAGGTGACTGTTACTCTTGTTATGGTCAGCGAAGGCAATTATACACTGATAAACCAAAGGGTTTATATGCATTGGTCAATTGAAGTGGTCAATTTAGTATTGGTCAATGAAGTAGGTTAAAAGCTCGATAAAACAAGTAGATTTGTCTGCCAAGCCAAAGCAATGTGCACAGATTATCCAAAATAAATAAAAGCCATGGGGCAGATCTATGGGTGGACATAAACAGTGCCAGCAAGCATGCTGACAAGAGCCACGGTGGCACAGTGGTTAGAATGCAGTACTGCTGGCTACTTCCGCTGCCTGCTGGTTGCCTGCAATTTAACAGTTCAAATCTCACCAGGCTCAAGGTTGACTCAGCCTTCCATCCTTCTGAGGTGGGTAAAATGAGGACCCAGATTGTTGGGGGGCAGTAGGCTGACTCTGTAAACCGCTTAGAGAGGGCTGTAAAGTACTGTGAACTGGTATATACCATGTTTCTCATATAATAAGGCTGGGTCTTATTTTTTTTTGAGCCCCCAAAAAATGGCTAGGCCGTCTTTTCGGGGGTGACTTAATTTCCCCCCCCTTGCATCTTCAGGTGGGCGGTGACGGCTTGGATGTTGACCTCGGCGTTGGTGGGGCACTTCATATCGGGGTCAACGCAGGCAGCACCATATCCGGGTGTGCAACAAAAGTACTTCCCAATGGCAAGCCCCCCCACCATTCTCCCCATTCCGCATGTTTTAATATAGGCCTTAATTTGGGGGGAGGGGCTTAATTTCATTTCATGCCTATAAAACATGCTGGGACTTCCTATTGGGGGAAGCCGTATTGTTGGAGAAATAGGGTACGTCTAAGTGCTATTGCTATTTGGGCATGGGAATTTCCCAGGGCTGTGAGTATGTGTTGCTAGGAAACCTGGGTGGTAATGGCCTGAAACTGTATCTTCACTTTTCTTTTCATTCATGGAGAAGAGGATAGGAAGAATCAAACTGTTCCTTCTCATTCCATGATTCTATTTTAGTGGTACACTCAGTTCAATTTTACTCTAATTCTCCAATTATAGAGCCACTGGGTTGTTTAGATGTTGTCAACTCGTAAAGCATTCCTGGCCTGCTCTCGAGTTGCCATAAGCAGGATGGGGGAGAATTGATGGAGCAGCTTGGTTGCTGTGACCAGAAGCATATTCCATGCATACCTTTCTCCAGATTGTATCCCACTGCTCCGTTGGAGAATGTGATTTATGACACACCCTGGGAGGAGGGGGGAAACAGGGTCATAGGTGGGCAGTAAATTACGTGGGGGAGAGCTGACTGCACTTGGGAAAGTGCTGACATGTTGCTCCTAATAAATAATTGGATTTCTTTTGAAACTTGGCTCAAGGTTCATGAAATAATTAGGGCATCTGTTGGAACCCTGAACCCTGAATCTTCTTTAGTCTTCTACTTTTCCCTGATATTTCATTGACTGATTATGTGCAGTCAAGTCACTGACTCTTCATGATGCATTCGGGATTATATACCACTCACAGTACTTTACATCATTCTCCAGGCAATTGATAAAGTAGCATCATTATTTGCATATTTCACCCAACAATCTGGGTCTTCATTTTACTAACCTTGGAAGGATGGAAGGTTGAATCAACCCTGAGCCTGTCAGGATCAAACTCCAGTCTATGGGCTGAGTTTGCCTGCAATACTGCATTCCAACCACTGTGCCACCAGGGCTTTTGATCTCATAGATCAAGGGTCTTCAAACTTGGCAAGCTTAAGACTAATGGACTTCAACTCCCAGAATTCCTGAGCTAACATGACTGGAGGAGGAATTCTGGGAGTTGAAGTCCACAAGTCTTAAAGCTGTCAAGTTTGAAGACACCTGTCATAGATAGAATTTCTCCATGAGGATCTGCCCCTAACCTGTCCTTCAGGTATTCCAATATTACATCCATCACCACGGTAACTGAGTCCATCCACCTTGTTGTTGGTCACCTTCTTTTATTTCCTTCCACCTTTCCCAGCATTAGACTCTTCTAGCACACTCCAATATTTTTTTTTCAATAGTACAGTAAACATTTTCTATGTTCTTACAAAGATGATTAGGAGACTGGAGGCTAAAACATATAAAGAACTGTTGCTAGAATTGGGCATGTCTAGTTTAATGAAAAGAAGGACTAGGGGTGATATGATAGCAGTTTTCCAATATCTCACAGGCTGCCACAAAGAAGAGGGAGTCAAGCTATTCTCCAAAGCACCTGAAGGCAGGACAAGAAGCAACGGATGGAAACGAATCAAGGAGAGAAGCAACCTGGAATTAAGGAGAAATTAATTGAGAACAATTAATCCGTGGAACAACTTGCCTCCATAAGTTGTGAATGCTCCAACGTTGGAAGTTTTAAAGGAGAGATTGGACAATCATTTGTCTGAAATGGTAGAGGGTTTCCTGCCTTGAGCTGGGAGTTGGACGAGAAGACCTCCAAGGTCCCTTCCAACTCTGCTATTCTATTCTATTCTATTCTATTCTATTCTATTCTGTTCTGTTCTGTTCTATTCTATTCTATTCTATTCTATTCTATTCTATTCTATTCTATTCTATTCTATTCTATTCTATTCTATTCTATTCTATTCTATCCTACTCTACTCTACTCTACTCTACTCTACTCTACTCTACTCTACTCTACTCTACTCTACTCTACTCCACTCCATTCCATTCCATTCCTTCCAAGATTACATTTTCTGAGAAAGGTGGAGTAGTTGGAAGGTCTGGTAGTTGCAGAGTCAACTGAAAACCATCTGTTTAAGATTCCCTTTTCCTTTTTTTTTTTGAAGAAAGATGAAAAAGTCTAAGGATTTTTCTTCTGAGTACATTTGGAAAAGAACAAATCCATTACGATGGTAGCAGAGGGGAGATTGCACATTGTATTTTACATGGATTCTATCTCTCTGATTGCTAAGATAACTAAGGCATTTTAAGCTGCCTTAGTTATCCCTGCCCTATTCCCTATTGCAGCTACGATTCTTTTTTTTTCTTTTTTTAATGCATGCCGGCTTGTGAGCCATTTTGCACCAAAAAAGTCTAATGAAAACTAAAACAAAACAACAAAAAACAACAGCCCAAGAGTAATTGCAAATAACCTGAGCCTCTAAATTGTGGAAATTTCCTGACTTGGAAAACAACCAAGAAAAGAAGACGAAGGGGAAAGTATTAAATTGCTTCCTGCTTAATGTCACTTGATACATGTATGTAAGTCCCATTAACTCTAATTGGAAAGAGAAGATGGGAAGTGTCTGCCCCTGGTGGATTTATCTAACCAATCCAGTTTTCTGATTTTCTTTGCAGTTTATGTGAGCAGCAAGTTTATTAGCGGGGACTTGGTAAAAACTACAAATGAAGTAGCAGGTGAAGAAAGGGAAAATAAATAAGAGCAACCTGGCCAAAAGGACATTGCCACCTGGCCAGACTGATTCTGTCTCCTCTGGTTACTCATCCACAAATCTTTCAGATGGTGATTTCTTTGATTATGACCTCCGGTCCCAGATTACCTGCCCACCTTCTTCCTTTGATGAGAACTAAATTTGACTTGTTGCTAAAATAGACTTTATTTATTTATTTTGTGTGAAGCTGAGAGGATATGTGGCGTAAGGAAGGGTCATTAAGATCAACATGAGCTTATTGGCTTCGTTCTTTTAAGTGTCTTGAGAGTGCTATTTTTATTTTTTATTTTTTGGTAGCAGGTCGGAATGTGTATTTCATGAATACTTTCTTTTGCAAGGGGAAACTTCTTTAAACTAGTTCAGAATGTTGAGTGGAGGTCTTTTAATTAGGAAGCAGTACCTGTCTAACCTATAGGAACTCCCCAGAACCCTTAACCTTGTGGGAACAAAGTCAGTGAAAGTTTTCCAAAGAGAAGGCTGCTGTTACCTACATTTTCAGAATATTGTTACTAACTAGATACAGATTAGATACAGATTAAGAGAGTTGGACCTTGTAGGGCATCTAGTCCAACCCTCCACCCAACCACACCCTACCCCATTTCTGACAGTCCAATTTCTTCTTGAAAGCTTCCAGTGATGAAGCTCCCACAACTTTTGAAGGCAACTTCTGTTCCATTGGTTGATTGTTCTCACTGTCAGAAAGTTTCTCCTTATTTCCAGGTTAAATCTCTCCTTGTCCAGTTTCCATCCATTATTCCTTGTCTGGCCTTCAGGCGTCTTGGAAAATAGCTTCACCCCTCCCTCTTCTCTGTGGCAGCCCCTCAATATTGGAAGACTGCTATCCTGTCTCCCCTGGTCCTTGTCTTCACTAGACTAACCATGCCCAGTTCCTGCAACCGTTCTTCATATGTTTTAGCCTCCAGTCCCCTCATCATCTTTGATGCTCTTTGCACTCTTTCTAGAGCCTCAACATCCTTTTTATAGTGTGGTGACCAAAACTGGATGTAGTACTCTAGGTGTGGTCTTACTAAAGCTTTATAGAATGATATTAGTACCTCACTTGATCTTGATTGTATCCCTCTGATAATGCCATTTAGGATTGCATTGGCTTTTTTGGCTACCGCCACACATTGTTGGCTCATATTTAATTGGTTGTCCACTAAGACTCCAAGATCCCTCTCCCAGTTACTACAGAAAATCTTTTCCCTACCTTCTCACTCTAAGGCCACTCTCAGAAATTTCAGACAACATAGAGAAACTTAGATGGCCAAGGGTATCTAGAATCTATTTGTAATCTCAATATAGGTTGACTTACAACAGTTCATTTAGTGAACATACAAAGTTACTATAGCACTAAAAAAGTGACGTATGACCATTTTCACACTTACAACCATTGCTTCATCCAGTGATGGGATGCTGATGGTGTAACAATCAGTTCTCCAATCACACACTTCATTAGTCCTAACCCTAACCCTAACCCTAACCCTAGCCCAAGCCTTAACCCTAATCCTAACCCTAACCCTAACCCTAGCCCAAGCCTTAACCCTAACCCTAACCCTAACCCTAGCCCAAGCCTTAACCCTAACCCTAACCCTAACCCTAGCCCAAGCCTTAACCCTAACCCTAACCCTAACCCTAGCCCAAGCCTTAACCCTAACCCTAACCCTAACCCTAACCCTAACCCTAACCCTAGCCCAAGCCTTAACCCTAACCCTAACCCTAACCCTAACCCTAATCCTAACCTAACCCTAGCCCAAGCCTTAACCCTAACCCTAACCCTAACCCTAGCCCAAGCCTTAACCCTAACCCTAACCCTAACCCTAACCCTAACCCTAGCCCAAGCCTTAACCCTAACCCTAACCCTAACCCTAACCCTAACCCTAGCCCAAGCCTTAACCCTAACCCTAACCCTAACCTTAACATTAACCCTAGCCGAAGCCTTAACCCTAACTCTAACCCTAACCCTAACTGTAATCTTAACCTTAACCTTAACCCTAACCTTAACCTTAACCTTAACCCTAACCCTAACCCTAACCTTAGCCCTAGCTTTAGCCCTAACTCTACCCTAATCCTAAACCTGGCCCAAACCCTAGCCCTAGCCCTGATCCTGATCTTGACCCCAGCACTGAACTGAATTGAAACATATATTGCAAGACTGGAAGAACTGGAGAATCTGCTGCACCTGGTTAAGCTTTAAGAGCTGGTTTGGAGCCTTTTTCTTTGTCGATAGGGAAGCCTCTTAAATCTCCTGTGGGATATAGATTCTAGGTCAGAAGATCTGTTTTTGAGAGATGACCTTCTGCTACCAAGTCCTTGTCTTGAATCTTAGTCTCCAATGGCTCATGACCGCTTCTGAACAGATCTAATACTAGACGGCATCAAATGTAGTTTTTTGGAAGCTCACTCTTTAGACAGCATCGGATAGTTTTTGAGGCCTCCTGTAGTTTTCAGTTCTTCCATCTAGTGGAAGATCGGGCTGCTGTGGAAAATTGCAGGCACCTGTGCTGGTTCCTTCTCCTTCTGTATGAACCTTCTTCCCAGCATCAGAAGAATGGCTGAATTCCTGGCACAGCTGCAACTTTAAAGATGGTGTGAGGGAAAGAGAAGAGAAGTGTGTTTTGGAAACTCTGTGGCCACCAGCAAACAGACTAAAACACCTGAACAAAAGAAGGTGTTTTTCTTTTGAAGGAAGTGAATCGCTCAGAGGGGAAAATAGAGAGGAAAATGCAAGGTAAAAGCACAACATGAAAACTTGCAAATACTTGCAAGTATTCTGACCAGTAGCAGAGAAGAGAAAAGGATATTCCAGATAGAGGAATTAAGGCACAGCGGTATTTGTAAGCAGGAAACATTGTTAACCTGGAAGGCAGGTTAGTGGGGTGGGGAAGGATTGGAGATTTTGCAGTAACTTTAGGATTGCATTAGCTTTTTTTGGTTTGCCCACTGCTGGCTCATATTTGGCTGGTTGTCCACTAAGACTCCAAGATCCCTCTCACAGTTACTGCTATTGAGCCTGGTTTCACCCAGTCTATATGTGTACTTTTGGTTTTTCTTGCCTAAGTGTAGGACTTTACCTTTCTCTACATTAAATTTCATTTTGTTAGATACGGCCCAGTGTTCTAATCTGTCAAGATCGGTCTGGATCTTGAGCCTATCTTCTTGGGTGTTAGCTATTCCTGCCAGCTTAGTATCATCTGCAAATTTGGTAAGTTCCCCTTCTATTCCCTCATCTAAGTCGTTAGTGAAGATATTGAAGAGTACTGGGCCTAAGACGGAACCTTGTGGCATCCCACTGCTTACTTTCCTCCATGTAGACTTAAACCCATTAAGGACTACTCGTTGAGTACGGTTTGTCAGCCGATTGCGAGTCCATGTAGTGATGGTGCTATCTATTCTTTTTTCTAGCTTACTAAGAAATAGGTTGTGGTCTACTTTGTTAAATGCCTTGCTGAAATCTAAATATATTATGTCTACAGTATTTTGCTGGTCTACTAATTTAGTCACTGTGTTGAAGAATGAAATAAGATTGGTTTGGCATGATCTGTTCTTAACAAACCCATGCTGACTGCTAGTTATTACTTTACTTGTTTATAGATGTTGGCAGATCTGTTTTTTAAAATTATCTTTTCCAGTATCTTCCCGGGTATTGATGTTAGGCTGTTTGGTCTATAGTTTCCTGGGTCTGTTTTTTTTCCCCTTTTTTGAAGATGGGAACCACGTCAGCTCTTTTCCAGTCCTCTGGTAGTTCCACGGTGCTCCAGGATTTTTGAAAGATATGGTGCAGTGGTTCTGAGATGACCTCTGCCAGCTCCTTTAAAACTCTGGGATGGAATCCATCAGGTTTTTCATTTGTGTGTATTTTATAGTTTTTAGCCTTTTAAAATTGATGTTTATTTTCCACTCTTCTTATGCTGGTCTATGACCATAATAAAGATTTGATTGAATGTTATATAGAAGATGCATGATAAAATCAAGTAGGAAAGCACAAATCCCTAATATGGAATTTGTCAAAACCTGTAATTTACTGTTTTTCTTTCCTTAGTATTGATGATCTGGAGGGAAAAAAGCCCTCAAAACAGTTTTACTATGTTGATGTATGAAATATCACTTGAATGGTAAATCGATGTGTTGTATTGGGAAATCTGTCATTTGCTGATGACATAATATTAATAATACCAAGCAATTCAGGTTTCTATATATTAAAGTATATTTTCAGGCACTTTCTGCTGAATTACCACGATGCTGGTCAATCTCACTTGAGACTTGTTCCCAATTCTTCAGCCATGATCATTTTTAGTGCCATTTCAGGCAAAAGACAAGATGAAATCAATCCTCATCTAACCTTAAACTGATGCAAGTTAAAGACATTGATTCAATGCCTGTTGTTAGCTGCCAGCGTTGTTAGTCAAAAACATTGGAAAAGTAAACTGCATTTTTGTTTGATCGGTAATATTTAAAAGTGTGGGAAATTCTTCTGGTTGAAAAAATGCACGCAACAGAGTTCTGAAAAAAATCTCTATCAGGAAAAATAGATTCATTTGTTTGCTTGCTATTTTACTTGGCTATATTAACCATTGTATTTACCATTTTTTTTTGTAATTGCGGAGCCAATTACACTGGCAGAACTGATAGCCGTTTGGCTTTCAAAATAAAGGAGTACCTTCCGAAATGGGTCCAAACAGCCTTGAGTAATCCAACAATGGCAAATTTTTATTTATTTATTTATTTTATTTTGTCAAGTGATTATAAGATAACAGGTATAAGTATAAACATAGTTATGAATACATGAAATGGATACATATAAGAAAAAATAAAAAGAAACAATAGGACAGGGATGGTAGGCACATTGGTGCGCTTATGCATGCCCCCTACAGACCTCAATAGTAGACAGTCTAAGGTTAAAGTTTTTGGGATTTGGGGAAGAAACCACAGAGTCAGGTAGAGTATTCCAGACATTGATCACTCTGTTGCTGAAGTCGTATTTCCTGCAATCAAGTAAATCATGGCCATTGAGAGAGACTTACTATCTACGGGTCACCTGTTGGATCAAAACTCTGCATTTAATGTTCTACTATGCCACTGGATTTCTCATTTCCTGTGGTTCGCTGAGCCAGTTGCCATTAACTGTTTGAAGCCCCCCCCACTTGTGTGTGTAGAAATGGCTTTATATCCCTCTAAGCCTCCCATGGGCATAAGGCTTGCCATTGGTTGCTTTCCTGAACATGTTATAGGCTTAATTAATTAATGCTCTTGCTACATCTTATATTTGAGGCTGATTTTAACTGTGTTATTGTAATGTAGGGACTGATGAGTCGATACGAAATGCTTGCATCTACCTGTTGTGGCATGTTGGCCTCCAGCAGATGAATCAGAGGAGCAGTAGGAGGCATGGGAGTCAGAGTCAGGGCAACCTGGGAGCTCCGAGGGGAAAGAGGGAGTGGAGCTGGCAGACAGAGAGAGATTGAGGCGGAGCTTGGATCATCTGTCAGCCCTCAGATGGAGAGTCAACAGCCCCTAGGTCTAGAGGTGGCTGATGAAGAAGAGGAGGAACAGCTGCGTCCAGTACCTGACATGCGGATGCACAGAAGGCAGAGGAGAGGAGAGCAGTGGAAATCTATGGGCCGATACTGGGGAAGGAAGAGCCACTGCTGCTAGTGAGGCCCCACCCTAGCTCTGGGGATAAAAGGCAGGGGGTGAAGATGAATAGGTGTGGCAGACAACAGGTGTGCCAGACGGACTTGTTAGCCTGTGGGAGAATTTTTTTTACCAGGGCTGCCAGTATTCCTTATAAGGAATCTTGTTAGTTCACTTCAAAGAGTTTGTTGTGTTTGGGGAGTTGGATCAGAACACTACATCTTTGGGCTGTCTTGTTTAAATTATTAAAAGGACCAATTGTTTTATATTAACAAGCATTTTTCCTCCTCTGTAGAAATATAATTCTGGAGAAAAATATGATGGATTAAAAAAAACAACCTTTTGTATCTCTCCTTCGTGTGTTTTATTTATGTATAATTTTTTTTCTTATTTCTGTTCTAGTGTTGTCATTTTTAATTTTTTTTTGCACTTTTTCGTGTTTTGATTTTGCAAGGCTAATTTTACTCTTCCCAATCACTGTAGAACTAATCCTCAACTTATGACTGATAGCTTAGTGACAGTTTAAAGTTACAACAGATCCCCCTCCCCCCACAAAGCTACTCACAAACAAGATTTAAAGTCCAACCTCCCCGTGTTGACATGTTTCCATTTCAAGCTTTGGGCAATTGGCTTGCATTTATGGCCATTTACAGTGTCCTGCAGTTATATAACTGCGATTTATGAGATTTTTATTTTTTATTTTGCTGGAAACTGGCATTTATTTCCTGTTTATGGCAAAAAAAAAATCCTCATTGTGGACTGGGTTTGCTTAATGATTGTGGCATTCACTTAGTGACAACCAAATTTGCCTAACAATTTCCCCCCAAAAGTATAACATTGGATCTGTCATGGGGATGCCTCAACTTACGACCATCACAATGTACAATGGAAATTCCGAGCTCCGTTGCAGTTGTAAGTCAAGGATTACCTGTAATGTTTCGTAGGAATGATCTTGGGAAAGAGGAGAACTAGCAACAGTCTAGATCAGGGGTTGACAATCTTTTGGACCCCAGGGACCACCAAACTCATAATTTTAAATCCCGTGGATCATTAATATGAATGTTGACTGATGGTAGCTTGATAACGTTGGTGGGAAAGTTGGTCCCATATTTCAGAGCTGTAGTAGTCAGAAGACTGACCCTTTGGTCATCCCGGAGCAGCTGCTCCTCCAGTCCATGGCAGGCCAGTGCACCCGGATGGGCCACCAACGTCAGCAAACCACCCCGGGATGGATTTCTCTCCCCTGCCATTGGTCTTACCTTCCAGTTCCAGCTTGTGTGGCTCTACTCAAGGTAAGGTTTGCACTCCACCGAAGGGTGAGGGCCAGCAGCTGGGTGGGCCACATGGGTGGCGCAGCCTTGTGTTTTCGAGCAGCCTGAATTAATTGCTTTTTTGGGGGGGGGGACATTTCTCTGTGGACCACCAAAATTTTCTCATGAACCACTGGCCCACTGGTTGGTGACCGCTGGTTTAGATAATGGTCTGATAAGAAAAATCTGAGTCCGAAGGAAGCAGGTGGGTGGATAAAACATCACAGAAGCGACCTTTCTTAGTTTTCAGAAGAGTAAAATCGGGGATGAGGAGGGAGCACAGTGGCCTAGCAGTTAAGATGCTGGGTTTGTTGATCAAAAGGTTGGCAGTTCGAGACCCAAGTACTGCAGGGCAGGGCAAGTTCCTGTTCCTGCCCCAGCTCCTGCCCACCTAGCAGTTTGAAAGTATGCAAATGCAAGTAGATAAATAGATACCACTTTGGTGGGAAGATAACAGCCCATGATCTGGATTCCATTCTCCTATGAATGCAAGCCAAGATTGCATTTGCATTTGACTTTTTAGCAACTTCAGAGCATTAAACAAATCCAGACAATGAATTAGTTCAGAGTTAGCATGCCATGCAAATGCTGTCTCAAGGTGGAGGTAGCACAGGGACCCCCTATGAGATAAAAATATGAGTCAGAATGAAAATATGAGTAGGAGTCAGAATAAGAAGCACAGTGACCAAGCAGTTAAGGCGCTGGGCTTGTCGACAAGAAGGTCAGCAATTTGAGACCCAAGTACTGCGTGATGGAGTGAGCTCCTGTTACTTGCTCCAGCTCCAGCCCACCTAGCAGTTCAAAAGCATGCAAATGCGAGTAGATAAATAGGTTGTCAGGGCTCTGACAATCCACCCCCATTCGAATCACGAGTCTCTAGCCACATGTCTGAGTTTTAAAAAAATCATTTATTAGGAGTGAACATGTTGGTGCTACCTGGGTGCAGCCAACACTGAGACACATCATTCATCTCACCCTTGACCCTGGTCTTCCCCCACCTCCTGGATGTATATTCTCCAATGGGACACATCCATAGCCAAGAGTCATCAATCATGCTCTCCAGTAATAATCTTGCGCGCCAGAAGCTTCGGCCGCCTAGCAATCATCTATGAAAATATTTAAGGTATGCATTACTCCCCCACCACTCCCTTTCTGCTGGCAACTCTAAAAGACCAGATAAATATTTTTGAGTTGACATAGGTACCACTTCAGTAGGAAGATAGCAGCATTCCAGGCACCTTTGGCATATAGTCATGCTGTCTGTCTGATCGCAGAAGGATCTTCAGACTATGCTGGTTCCCTTAGCAAGGAAACAAAGATGAGTACCTCTCTCTCTAGAGTTGGACATGACTGGACAAGGGGAAACCTTTACCTTTTTCTAAAATCAGAAATGGCGGGAGTACTTTCAGCGTTACCAGATTCCGTTAATGTAACCTTCCAATAAAGATGGCTCTAGTTCTCTTGGGTATGCTTCTTTGCCTGGACAACCTTGCAAGATGGACAATAGCCTCCTTCTGATGTAGAAGCCGCTCCAAGCAAAACTGATTTTATGTGTCTCTCATTTTGGAGGAGGAAAATATATATATATATATATATAGCCATTAGTCCCAAGCTTGCCGCATTCATTTATTTTATCTAAAATTAGTCTAAATGATCAATCAAGGTTATGCATAGTGAACAGGAGGAAAAGTAAAAGATTTCAGCAGCAAGCTGCGAAACAAAAGCGTCAGCCAGAAGTTTGCCTAAGGGAGAAGCGGATAAGCTTCATGCATTAATTTGTCATTGCTACTTACTAGCACTTTGCAGACTTATATACCAACAAATGCTTAAAGGCTGAAGGGGTGTTTACATGCCCAATGGGCTCAGTGTCAGTTTTCCTGGAATTAATAGCTTCTGCTTACTGCGGTCATATATTTGCTTAACAGAATTCCTTTGTTTCTCAGTTCTATTGCAGATGTAATGCTCTATTGAGAGTTTTGCAGCATTAATTCAGCGCCAGAAAAATAAACACAGATGGCTGATGCTTCATTTAACATCTTTAGAAACATAATAAGTAGATTTTACAAACCAGTTATAGATTTCTCCAACGTGGAGCAAACTCAAACAGAAACAAGTTGCAAGTTCAGAGCAGAGCTCCAGTCTTCAGCAAGCAAGCAAGTTAGTTTTGTCTTCAACAGATCAGCAGGCAAGCAAGAGGAGAGAAGCAGTTTCGTCTTCGATAGACAGACTCAGAGCTCAACATAGCTTCAGAGCTGCAGAGCTTAAGGTAGAGCCATGCCTAGACTACTTTTAGCTTCAGTTTCCAGCCTAGGCCAATTCTAGTTTCAGTTTCCAAACTATCCTCATTGGCTGACTTAGTTGCTATGCCTGTTCATTGGCTGACCTTGTTACCATGCTCTATTCCAGTTTATGAATATACGCTGACATGCTCCACATTTTTTTTAAAATTTTATTGATTTGTTTGTCAAACATGTGCAAGATAACAAGTATAAGTATGAACATTAACAAGAACAAAGGAAGTGAATATAGATAAATAGGGACAGTAAGACAGGGAGGCTTGATGTGCTTATGCACGGCCCCTTTAAGGACCTCTTAGGAATGGGGTGAGGTCTACGGAAGACAGTTTGAGGTTGAGGCTGTAACAACTGAGTCTGGTAGGGTGTTCCAGGTATTGACCACTCTGTTGCTGAAGTCGTCTTTTCTGCAATCGAGTTCGAAGCGGTTTACCTTGAGTTTGTATCAATTGTTTGTCCATATATTATTGTGATTGAAGCTGAAGAAGTCATTGACAAGTAAGACATTGTAACAGACAATTTTGTGTACTATGCTTAGATGGGACCGCAGGTGGTACAGTTCTAGATTGTCCAGGCCCAAAATTTCGAGCCTGGAGACATAGGGAATTCTATTGTGAGTGGAGGAGTGGAGTACTTTTCTTGAGAAATACCTCTAAACCCGCTCAATTGTGTTAATGTCCGATATACAGTGCGGGTTCCAGGTGGACAAGCTGTATTCGAGAATTGGTCTGGCAAAGGTTTTGTATGCCCTAGTTAACAATTCAATGTTGCTGGAGAAGAAGCTTTGCAAAATAAGGTTAACAGCTCTTAAAGCCTTTTTGGCAATGCTGTTACAGTGAGCTCTGGGGCTTAGATCATTTGAGATAAGTACTCCTAGGTCCTTGCCAGAGTTTTTGTGACAGAAAAATGTGAAACTACTGAGTATCTTCATTATGGTGGTTTCTCCTGTTGTGACAGGTATCCAGTCATAAAGAATGTTTCATTCATTATGTGCTATCAAGTCATTTTTGACACTTAGTAACCACATAGATAGATTTTCTCTGCAATGATTTGTCCCTAACCTGATTTTTCAGGTCTTCCAATGGTCAACCCATTGTATCACAACTGCCATTTTACTCTTGAGCTTCGCATCTGATGGCTGCCAGTCTGCCATGAACTATGGGGGTGAGGGAGCTGAATGGGAGGGGGGAATAATAACTACTCATTGTACCTTACAGAGACATCATCTTAAAGTCAAAGTTCTGGGTAAGGAATGTAACAGCTCACCAATCAGGCCACCGTTGAAGAGATCATTCCCAAAACAATTTAGTCAAATAAATTGGACAATAAGGGACCAGCAGAGGGGGGGAACTGGATGGGGAAAGTTAACTAAGAAAACTAGCGCATGAACATCAGTTTTGGATTTGCTATACTGTAATCCAATTGGCCTTCTGTAAAATAAATCTTTCACACCAGAATGGAGTTGAGGGTTGCTCTTATTTGAGGGACCAAGTTGGGGCAGAACTGACACATTGTCCATGTCACTCGGTCCATTCACCTTACTGTTGGTTGACCTCTTCTTCTCTCTCCTTCCACCTTTCCCAGTAACCCAGACTTCTCAAAGGAAGCTCGGTCTTTGCTTTGATTGAAGGACTACATGTGTACTATTAAGTCAGTATGAGCTTTTAGATATATTTTCTCTGTCCCTAAACAGATCCTTCAGGTCTTCCAATGGTCCACCCTTAAACTTTATAACTGAGTTTATCCAGCTCCCTTCTTGTCTTTCCTTCCACTTTTTTTCAATATTAGAGCTTTCTTCAGAGAGCTAAGTCTTCAGATAACATACCTGAAGTAGTATGACTTGAATTTAGTTATTTATACCTCAGATTTGAACTCTAGGTTGATATGATGCATTTGTTTGTTTGTTTTGTCTTGTGAAAAGTATTGTCAGGAATCCTCTCCAACACTGAAGTTCAAAGACTTACAAGATCTAAGGGAATTGCTTTCTCCAAAGGTAGGGCATAGGTCCATTTAATCCTCCTTCTATTGGCTCATGATAAATTGCATGTTTTTATTCTATTACTTTTGTGTGGAATCCCTGGATAATGCTGTAGTCAAAATAGTGTGAATTGCCACTTTGGACATTTTTAGGACACATACACTGTAAGACAATTAACACATCCAAAAGGCAACAGGTCAGGCCAGAGGTCAAAGCTTGTAACTTACTAAAATCTGGAACAGCAATGTTACTCTTTATTTATTAAATTAGTATGCTGCCTATCTCGCCATCAAGAGATTCTGGATGGCATACAGTACAGAGGTGGTATTCAGCAGGTTCCGACTGGTTCTGGAGAACTGGTAGCGGAGATTTTGAGTCGTTTGGAGAACCAGCAAATGCCACCTCTGACTGGCCCCGCCCCCATCTATTCTCTACCTCCCAGCTGATTGGCTGGGACTTCTTTTGTTGCCCTGCACAGGAGAACAGAGTGGGAAAGCAGGTTAGTGGGGTGGGGAGGGAATGGGATTTTGCAGTAACCTTTCCCTGTCATGCCCACCAAGCCACACCCAACAAGCCACACCACACCCACAGAACTGGGAGTAAAAATTTTTGAATCTTACCACTGGTTCGGTATCAAAATAGCAATATAGACCATTAAAATATCAAACCTTAAAGCAGAAACATTGCCATTAACAATATATTAAATCGTTAAATTAGTGATGTTTTTAATGCACACTGTAAACAAAATAATTGGTTTTCAATGCAGGAAAACTCAGATTAGTAATCTGAACTGGATTTGACAATACAAGGCTTTGGGTGATAGATTCAATACAGTGATAGATTCAATCATCAATGCTATTGTGGATTCTCTACAGCAAAAATTATTGCATACTTTTCATTTATTTGATTGGACTGCCTTGCTGCTCCTATTGCAATTGACTCTAGAGCTTAACATACCCTGTTTCTTAAAGTTAGATTTAAATTATACATAAATATGAATCAAATAATAAACATTTGTGCAGTTTTATGCCAGGGGCCTTAAACACATCCAAAGCAAACTGAATTTTGCATTTCAGTAAAGCATCTATACTGCACCTGTTTTTAAGTCTGCTTAAAAAGAAGCAGTTTTTAACCACCTTTCTAAAAAAACCCAGCAAGATTGGCAGTTTGGAACCTGCTGGGTGCTTTCAACCCCAACCCTATTTTTCCTCAATTGCTCAAACCTCCCAGACAGTGAATTGCTGAAATTTGCTGGAAGCCAAATTTTAAAGAGCAAAGCTAACAATGGGGTGCAATAAAATGCATTTCCCAGATCAAGGGTTTCCATTTTCTTTTTCAGACAGTGAAATATTTTTTTAAAAAAATATCCTTGGAAACCCTGAATCAAGAGGCAAAGTTCTCTAGGTAGACATGCAGTGTTCAAATGAGCTTTTAAAATCTGTCATGGAAATGCATGGAAATCCTTATGAAATTCTAGGATCATACAAAACACAGTTTAGAAAAAAACCCATTCTAGGTAAATGAATATTGGAGGGGTGATTGTTTTGAAATGTTTTTAATGGGGGGAAAATGGAATAGCTTGTACAATTGTTTTTGAGAGTGTGTAAACCAGTGTTTTGAATTTTTCAGGATTGTGCAAAAGTTTATTTACCATGAGTTTATAATACAGGAATCTATTTTACAGACTATTAACAGTCCAGTCTGTTCTTGAAAGCTTCCAGTGGTGAAGCTCCACAACTTCTGAAGACAAGTGGTTTCATTGGTTGATTGTTCTCACTGTCAGAAAATTTCTTATTTTCAGGTTGAATCTCTCCTTGTTCAGTTTCCATCCATTGTTCCTTGTCTGGCTTACAGGTGCTTTAGAAAATAGCTTGACCCCTTCCTCTCTGCCCCTCAAATATTGGAAGACTGCTATCCTGTCTCTCCTGGTCCTTCTCTTCACTGGACTAGCCATGCTCAGTTCCTGCAACCGTTCATCGTATGTTTTAGTCTCCAGTCCCCTAATCATCTTTGTTGCTCTTCTCTGCCCTTTTTCTAGAGTCTCAACATCTTTTTCATAGTATGGTGACCAAAACTGGATGCAGTACTCTAGGTGTAGTCTTACTAATACAAAAAGCCTTCTGCTTTCTTAAATTGTTCTTCCACACAAGAGTTTTAGTAGGGCGTAGATACACCTACTTGGGGGCTTATGTCATCCTGTTTTTGGGGTTCCCTTGGCAAAAGGATGGGAAACAGCATTCTCTGTTTTCAAAAACTGTGTTATTGGAAGACTTTGACTGCTAAAAATGAGTTTGGGGGACATGTGGCAGTTGCTGGTCAGTAATCCTATGTTAGAGATTTCATAAGAGAGAGAAGGAAGGGTGAGGGGGTGAGAGGATAACAGTGTCCCAATATCTAAAAAGCTGCCACAAAGAAGAGGGAGTCAACCTTCCCTTCTTGATTCTTAATGAATGTATCTTTTCTTTATGTATACTGAGAGTATTTACACCAAGACAAATTCCTTGTGTGTCCAATCACACTTGGCCAATAAGGTATTCTATTCTATTCTGTTCTGTTCTGTTCTGTTCTATTCCCCAAAGCACCTGAAGGCAGGACAAGAAGTAATGGATGGAAACTAACCAAGAAGAGAAGCAACCCAGAACTAAGGAGAAATTACCTGACAGTGAGAACAATTGATCAGTGGAACGGCTTGCCTTTGGAGTTGTGGATGCTCCATCACTGGAGATTTTAAAGAAGAGATTGGACAACCATTTGTCAGAAATAGTATAAGCTTTCCTGCTTGATCAGGGAGTTGGACTAGAAGACCTCCAAGACAGGGGTGGCTTCAAAATTTTTAGCAACGGGTTCTCTGCCCGGTTGCTGGAAAGGCCTGGCCATGGTGGGCATGGCCTAGTTGACCTCCTGCACCATGGTGGGGGGGGCGTTTTTGCCCTCCCCAGACTCCGGAGGCTTTCCTCGAGCCTCTGGGAGAGTGAAAACAGTCTCCCCGGGCTCCAGAGGCTCTTCTGAAGACCCGTTTTTCACCCCACGAGCCTCCGCGCACGCCATGCACTTACCTGCACCCAAAATGGGTCACGTGGGGACTCCATGGAGGGTTGGGTGGGATGGGCAGGGGCCCAGCCAGGAGTGGGATTTGGGGGTTCTCTGAACTGCACAGAATTTTAGCTAGGGGTTCTCCTGAACCTCTGAGAACCCCCAGGAGCCCACCCCTGCTCCAAGGTCCCTTCTGACTCTGTTATTCTATTCTGAATGAATGCATCCTGATCCTTTCTTATTTGTAATTCAGTAGTAGATATATTTGACATTCTAACTCTTGCGTCTGTTCTAATCTCTCATAGTTTCTCTCTCTCTCTCTCTCACACACAGACATACACAAAACCAGTCTAGTGGCACTTTTGATTTTGACTGCATTCCTTCCAATCTAATTGCCTCTCTCATTAAAAAAAGCATTTCAGGATTTACCTTATTTTCTGCTTAAGCACTACAGCACCTCAAACCAAGATTTCCCATTGTGTCCCTGACAATGACACTGAGAATTCCTTGGATGGCTTTTGGCATTAATTTCGAAGTCAACAATGAGTTGCTGGAATTGCTCTTTCCAATAGATGTTGCCTTCCATTTGTCAAGAGATCATATTTTTGTCTGCCTTTTGCTTCACCGCTTTGTGAGACCCTCCCTGCAATCATCGCGTTGTTGTTAAGATTGAACCATCAAATCATATTGTTGTGTGGGCATGTTTTGTGCTTTGCTCTTGGTTAGCCAGCCCACATAATCAAAACCTGTATTCAACAAGCTTACAAACATGCTTGAGAAACTTTCGGCCTTTTTTGCTGGTTTCACACAAATGTCTTAGACAAATCTCTATCTAAGAAATAGAATAGAATAACAGAGTTAGAAGGGACCTTGTAGGTCACCTAGTCAAACCCCCTGCCCAAGCCAGAGACCCTACACCATTTTTGACAGATGGCAGTCCACTCTCTTTTTTTTTTTTTGAACAAATTTTATTAATTTTTAAAGACAAACAAAGCATCATTAAACATTAAAAACATTAAACCTCTTTCCATTATAAATTTTTACAAGGCAGATAAAACATTGTTTTATACAATATAGTTCTGATATATCCCATTTCCACTTAAATATCTTTTAGCAGATTTCTCATTATTTCTCTTTGCTCTTATTCAATTACATTTCTTCTATATTTATCCATTTTATAATCATCATATTCATATTTCCCTCTGTCTTGTTTACAATTATTCTCCTCTTGCTTTCCTCCAAGGTTTTATTAAATCTCAAACGGACATACACACACAAAACACAAAAACATAAAACTTCTTTTTTTAAAAGTAGCTTGGCCCCAGATTACCTCTCTTTGTATGGACTTCAATTAAATTCATATTCAACTTATATGCCATTACCTATCTTATTTACCATTCTATATCTTCATTATAATCATCTTAATTTAAATCATTATACTTATATCTTTTGTCCATTCTTTTCCAATTATCCATTTATCTCATTCCCTATAATAGAAAAAAAAAAGGATTTCTCCTGAAATCACTAATTGAAGTATGATGCCTTTCCATCGCTCCCCTAAATTAACATTTAAGGTAACACCTAGTTCCCTATCTGATTCTGCTTAGTACATTCTACCTACTAAGTTTTTAAAAGAGAAAAAAAATAGTAAATCCATAAAATAGTTAAATATATAGTTAAACATTAAATCTCATAACATTCCAATTATCTATTACAAAACAAATACCACAATAATAAATTCATACTAACATCCACACCATAGTCAATTAAGCTCTATACTTAAACTAAATATTTTAAACATTCCTTTTAATATTTTATTAAATCTTAAATTCTATCATTATTAAACCTTTAACGTTTTAATCTTTACTTAAGTCTTATAAAATTCTAATTTTCTATTTCTAATACAAATACTACAATACTATCTTATGTACCTTGCAGAATCTTTTTGAAACAAAATTATACATTACCCTTTATCCCTAAAAAAAAAATTCTTTTTCACATCTTGTTTCATACCTTTGTGGCTTTTTCCCCCCTTCTTCCTTCCTATCTTATCTCATCTGGTCTTTTTACCCCCCTTCGCTTCCCCTCCCTGTTGTATTTCTCTTTTCTTTTGCTTTCTAACATTGTATTGATTTTGCATCTTATTTTTCTCTTTCTTGGATGTTTTTTTAAGTCTTATGTCCTTTTTTCTTCCTCTCTTTCTCCTTCCTTTCTTAATCAACTTTGTAGACTCGTTAAAGATGGCTTCTTCTTCTTCTTCTTCTTCTTCTTCTTCTTCTTCTTCTTCTTCTTCTTCTTCTTCTTCTTCTTCTTCTTCTTCTTCTTCTTCTTCCTCCTCCTCCTCCTCCTCCTCCTCCTCCTCCTCCTCCTCCTCCTCCTCCCTCCTCCTCCATCAATTGTTGTGTTTGCTGATAAGTGGCAAGCGCCATTTCTAAAAAGCGAAAAATTTCTCTCACACCGTCTTTACCTTCTTTCTTTATTTTACCATATTCCTCTCTCAGTTCATCAACAGATAAAGCCATTATAAACCTTTTCTTCTTCTTTTTTCTCTTCTTCTTCTTAAAACAACCAAGATAATTCAAAGCTTGGAACAATTCTCCAAAATCCCAAAGTCATCAAACAATCCAAACAGAGCACAAAGTTCTTCCCTCCACACTTTTTCTTCCTGGGGTAATATCAATTGGAAAGGGAAAAAAAAAAACCCCAATCTGTATTTTAAAGTCTTATTGCGATTAACTTCCAATCTCAAAATCTTCCAGGCATCTCCTCCAAGAAAATCTTAATATAAATTATTCTTTTGTCCTCTCCCTTCCCACTTGTAACAAAAAGCTTTAAATTTTTACCTTCTATAAAATAGCAGGGTTTTCAATGTCCATTTGTTAATTCCGTATGGAAGGAGAGTAAACTTTCTCTTTCAGCACTTTCACTCGCCGCTTATAAATCTCTTCTGGAAACAAAGTATCTTTCAAAAAATAAGGATTTTCAGGATATTAAATGTATCTTATAGTCCCAGTTTAGCCAAAAAACTTTCGCTTCAAAACTTTCTCCTTCTTCCTCCAGCACAATCTTGTCCAGCTGCCGGCTTCTTTGTGGCGGCCATTACTGACCGCTGCTCCACCACCTTGAGAAAAGGGGGTTATGCCGGGTGGGTAAGGGGTCTGCGAAAACCCCAAACCCCTGTCCGTGTCCCCCCTATCTTCGGCTGCCTCTACGGGGCAGCCTTATCCTCCAGACCCATCAGGATCGGAGGCACCAAGACGGCTAGCGCAACAGGGATCGCGGAGATCGCGAAACCCCGCTGCCACCAAAGCCTGGCAAAACCAGAAGTCCCGGCAGTCCACTCTCTTCTTGAAAGCTTCTAGTTGTGAAGCTCCCACAACTTCTGAAGGCAACTTCTGTTTCATGGGTTGATTGTTCTCACTATCAAAAAGTTCTCCTTATTTCCAGGTTGAATTTCTCCTTGATCAGTTTCCACCCATTATTCCTTGTCTGGCCTTCAGATGCTTTGGAAAACAGGTTGACCCAGAGGTGATATTCATCAGATACTGACCAGTTTTAGAGAACCGGTAGCAGAAATTTTGAGTAGTTCGGAATACCACCTCTGACTGGCTCCGCCCCATCTATTCTCTGCCTCCTGAGTCCCAGCTGATCAGTTGGGTCTTCTTTTGTTGCCCTGCACAGGAGAACGGAGCTGGAAAGCAGGTTAGTGGAGTGGGGAGGGAATGGGATTTTGCAGCATCCTTCCACTACCAGGCCCACCAAGCCATGCTCACCAAGCCATGCCCACAGAACCAGTAGTAAAAAAAATTGAATCCCACCACTGGGTTGACCCTCTCCTCTCTGTGGCAGCCCCTCAAGTATTGGAACACTACTATCATGTCTCCCCTGGTCCTTCTCTTCCCTAGACTAGCCATGCCCAGTTCCTGCAACCGTTCATCATATTTTTTAGTCTCCAGTCCCCTAATCATCTTGGTTGCTCTTCTCTGCACTCTAGAAAGAGTCTCAACATCAACCACACCTATAGTGCGGTGACCAAAACTGGATGCATTATTCCAGATGTGATCTTACTAAGGCTTTATATAGTGGTTAGTACCTCACATGATCTTGATTGAATCCCTCTGTTAACGCAATTTAGGATTGAGGGTTTGTTCTTGGTATGTTGCTGTGGATTTAAATTGTCTTTCTTTCTTTAGGTATACAATTTGCTGTTTCCTCCAGCTGAGCATCTCTTTCTATTGTTGAACTAAAAATCTCCCATCTCCCAGAATCCTTACAGGCACAGTGGTAAAAAAAACAGCATCCCCTTTAATCTATGTTAAAGGATGGCTGCTTCAAACCCTGGAAAATCATTGGGTGGAAGTCAGCACCAGAGATGACAGGGATGGCCTCTAGCTTAAATGGCTTCGGAAAGGTATTATTAGGGTGTATAGAATCATAGTGTTGGAAGAAGCCATTTAGGCATCCTTCCAACCCCTCCGTTCATTGCAAGAATAAAAATTAAAGGATCAACAACAAATCCCTGTCGATCCTCTGCTTGAACATAACTAGTAAATGGAAGCTACCACCTTCTTGTGTAATTGGTTCTGCTGTTTTGGCTGCTTTTCCTGTTAGGGTTTTTCCCCCTGACATTTAATTGTACTCTCCCTTCCAGCAATTTAAATGCATTATTTTCTTCCTGTGTTTTGAAGGAGAGCTGGTCTTGACTTTCTCCTGCATGACATTTAAAAGGATATATGGCATTCCTCCACTTCAGCCTTCTCTTTTCAAAGCTAAACAAGTCCATTCTGTCTGTCTTCAGATTGCACATAGCAGTTGATTTTTTTTTTAACAAAATCGACACATCGGGGCTGCAAAGACTTCAGATAATGGCTAGATGGCAGCAAAACACTGGAATTTCCTGTATCTCATCCCTGCCATCTAGTGGTCATATAGAGTTTTGTAGTCCAGGATATCCATGAATGTCAAACTGTGATCAGAGGTGGGATTCTACTGGTTCGGCACGGTTCAGCCCAACCGATAGCTCCAAGGATAATCTGGGAGCAAACCGGTTTGCTCAGCTGTTGGACCTGCCCACCTGCCCCGGCTGTCAGCTTTCGAAGCCATATTGAGGTCCGATGCTCCCACGCTGCCACAATTGAGCCTGAGAAAGTTTGAGTTTCATTTGAGTTTATCTAGTTAGACAAAATAAAATTATTTTGCTGGTTCAAGGTTACGGAGTATGGAGCATAATGAAATGGAAATCTTACTTTGGGATGGGTGGTGATTGGGCCAGGTGATGTGATGATGGGTCAGGGGGGATGGATTTGTAGTTTTTTACTTTTGCAAGGAAGCCCGAAACTTTCAGATTCGGGATTCCACAGATGTACCAGTTCCTATCCAAATACAGGAACCTTGGAGAGATGTCTGTCTCGGATTTATTGGTTGGAATGGAGGTTTGCTGGAATGCTGACACCGGCTTTATTCTGACCTTTATTTCCTGGTCTTCAAGCTCAGCTGCTTCGTGTGGCACAGCGAATTGCCGCGCATCAGCTTTTTAACACACAGGGAGATTGCAGGATTGCAGGAGAACGTCAGTAGCAAACTCTCTGCATGCGCGCAAAGAGCACACTCAACAAACTGGTTGTTACACCGGTTGAATCACACCCCTAACTGTGATCCATAGACCACAGTCAATAGTAGACAATAAATATACAGTAGGTCAGGGTTGAATTGTTGGGTCCTTGTTTTTTGAACTTTGTCTCTTTCCCTAAAGATGTTTCAATACCAGTCCAGATGACAATGTCAGTACATAGGTGAGTAGAAATTGCTGGTAGTTTTTTTAAAATGTATTTTTATTGTTGTTTTTTTAATTAACAAAAGAGTGCTTTAACAAGAAAGCAAAATAAATATGACAAAGAAAAAAATAGCATGTTTAAGATATATCATAAAAATCAACTATTCATTTTTATTGACATTTCTATTCTCCTGATAATGTTTATTTCCTTTCTCTATTCCAATCCTTTGAATATTTATTTTGCTAAAATGTAATATCTTGAACTGGACAGGTTATTCCAGATGGGAATCTGACAAATACTAATGTGTAACATTTACTTCCTATTATTTGAAATATATCCTTTTTTTTAATGCAACCTAAAATTGATCATATTCCTGACTGATATTCAATTTGCAATTGTCTATTGTTCCAAGATATTGTTTATTAGTATTATTGTCAGCTTGTTAGGCTAGGTAATCTGCATTTAATACTTATATATTTGGACTTTTAAACTTTTACAACAGTTCATTTAATGACCATTCAAAGTTACAACAGGATTGAAAAAGGTGACCTATGGCCATTTTTCACATTTATGACCGCTGCAGCATTCCCACAGTCATGTGATCAAAATTCAGGTGCTTGGCAACTGACTCATACTTATGACAATTGCAATGTCCCCTTTTGCGACCAAGCAAAGTCAATGGGGAAGCCAGATTCACTTAATAACCATGTTCCTAATTTAACAACTTCCGTGATTCACTTAACAACTGTGGCAAGAAAAGTCGTGAAAATGGGGCAAGCCAAACTCACTTTAAAAATGTTTCACTTAATAATAGAAATCTTGTGCTAAATTGTTGGTCATAAATTGAGGTCTACCTTTAAAGAACACTTCACTTGTCTCTATTAAATTGAATTCTATTATTATCAGATCATTTTTAACCTGTTAAATTCCTTTTGATTTTTTTTTTCTATCATTTTTCTATATTTTTAAACTAACCCAGTCAATGTGTCACCTGCAAAGCCCCTAAGTATTTAGCTTCTTCTCTGAAATCGTTAATAAAACTGAAAAAAAAAAAAAGAAACCTTGATTTTAGGTTTTGATGATTAGAATGCTTTTGCAACCAGGGGAAATGGCTTAAAATGTCGTGAAATATAAAGGAAAAATTGAGACTGGGTTTTTTTTTGTTTGCATTCTACTGCACTGAAAAAAATTGGAAGCTATCACTTTTTTTCTCTGCACCTTTTCTATCTCTCATTAAAAAAAAAAACTTTTTCCCTATATGCTTATCTCATAATGAAACTTAATAAACTGTATTTCTAAAAATAAAACCGAATAATAGAGGGTCTGGGACTGAATCCTGTGCAGTTGATAATGTAGGGCAGGGGTATCAAACTCACACCATCATGGCAGCATCATGTGATGTATTGAGACTTTTTTTTACCTTTTGCTAAACCGGGCATGGGTGTGGCCAGCATATGACACATCCAATCTATGGGCTGGGAGTTTTTAGGGGAAAGAGTGGCAGAACTTGGGTGCTGGAGTCAAAGAGAAATCAGCCTAGAGTCCCTACATAGTCACAAGAAGACTATGTTGAATTCCATTGACCCTTGCATTCTATTGACTTATTTCCTTATCTAACTCTTAGGTGCTAATTTTTAGTTGAGAAGATTCTTGTACATAAGCATCAATAGCAATAAATCAGTTTAATTGTAGCCGCACATGTGAATTTGATCTTTCGCGCCTCACCGATGGCTCTCTCCAGATTAACGAAAAATAATGGAATATACTTTCACCATGATCAAGCCACCCTTTAATTTTCATATAATCAAACTACACTTCATTCGCTTTCCTATCAGAATATTGTGGGATGTTTTTCTAAGCACTTTTACAAAATCAAGATAAATTACATCTACTGCATCCCCATAATCTACTACATTTTTCTCAAGTTACATACAGGTTGATGTTCTACTGTTCTACTACCTTTCTATGTAGTTGATATATAAAGATTAGGGCAGAATATCTTTAGCTTGGGATGTAATTCATCTGTCCCTGGACATTACAAATATTATTTACCAATATGCCCAATCAAAGAAGTTCTGTTATTAAAACACTGTTTCCAAAAGCATTAATAAAGTGAGAAAAAAAAAAAGTGATGGAACAATAAAATGTAAAATTTCAGAAGAGAAGGCTGTCAGCTTTCATGGCTATTAGCCATAAAAAGAGAATGAAATATCCATGTAATATGGCAATATATCCACACTACAGTCTGAGAACAAGTAATGTAAAATGCCATACCATTCTTGTATTCCTTATTTATGGCTCGCTGCTATTAAAGAGAAGGTCAAGTATAGGAGGGGTGTGAAACCACATTGCTTAAGAAGGAATCTCCTGCTGGCTGGGATAAGTTGTCAGAACGACTCTTCTTTCTTTCATTCCCTCTTTCTCTCGATGGTATCTCTACTGTGTTTCTCTCTTTCTCTCTTCCTTCCATTCTTTTTCTCTTTCCCCATTCTGTTTCATAGATTGAAGGAAGAGACACTTGATGATTCTTATATATATCTTATATAGGACCTGCAAGAAATGTAGTACAGGGCCTTTTGTGCCTCAGGTCCAATTATAGGTAGTCCTTGACTTACAACAATTTCGTTTAGTGACTGTTCGAACTTACAATGGCATTGAAAAAAGGGACTTATAATCATTTTTCAAATTTATAACCCCGTGGTCATGTGATCCAAATTCAGATGCTGGGCAACTGATTCATATTTATGACAGTTACATAACCATCAATGTCAAAACTGGTGATATTCATAACCATGAATATAAAAATAGATATTCACAGTGGAATCAATAGGAAGTGATCACCATTTGAGAATGTCTGACAAGTAAAATCAAAGGGGAAGCCAGATTCATTTAATAACTGTATTATTAATTTAACAACTGCAGTTATTCACTCAACAAATGTGGCAAGAAAGGGCGTAAAATGGGATAAAACTCAACAAATGTTTTGCTTAGCAACAGATATTTTGAGCTCAATTGTGGTCGTAAGTCAACGATAGCTTTACTCCAGAGGTGGTATTCAGCAGGTTCTGACCAGTTCTGGAGAACTGGTAGTGGAAATTTTGAGTAGTTCGGAGAACCGGCAAATCCCACCTCTGACTTGAGATTTTACAGTATCCTTCCCCTGCCACGCCCACCAAGCCATGCCCACAGAACCGATAGTAAAAAAAATTGAATCCCACCATTGCTCTACTCCTAATGTTCTTATGTAACATAGAATATCAGAGTTGGAAGTGACTTTGGAGGTCTTCTAGTTCAAACCTTCAGCAGCATGTTGTATTCTCAATATGTAAATCTTCACCAGAACTTTAGGTGGATCTGAATTTGAGAAACCAGATCCTACCATCAGAAAGGAGGCAAAATAATACTGTATTGCTGTTGTTTCCCTACAGGTAGACTCTGTCATTTATCGACTTTGGACTGCCTACATTTTGTTGAATGTCAAAGATGGAGAAGCATGGACAGTGACTTGGAAGAGAAGACTTACTGTGCATGACTTTGAGGTTGTCTGATGTCCACAATCAGATCTGGCTACACTAGACTAGAAAGGAAGGGGTTGGATCTTCTAGAACAGATTATTCTTATTTGGAAAAACTTTCATTCAAGCCTGATCTGATGAATAGCAATAGCACTTAGACTTATATATCGCTTTCTGGGCTTTACAGCCATCTTTAAGCCATTTTACAGAGTCAGCATATCACCCCCAACAATCTAAGTCCTCATTTTACCCACCTCAGAAGGATGGAAGGCTGAGTCAACCTTGAGCCTGGTGAGATTTGAATTGCCAAATTGTAGGCAGCCGATAGTCAGCAGAAGTGGCCTGCAGTACATCACTCTAACCACTGCGCCACTGAGGCACTGTTTGTGTCTTTATCAGTGGTTGGATTCAATTTTTTTTACTACCGGTTCTGTGGGCATGGCTTGGTGGGTGTGGTGTGGTTTGGTGGGCATGGCTTGGTGGGCATGGCAGGGGAAGGATACTGTAAAATCTCCATTCCCTCCCCACCCCACTAACCTGCTTTCCAGGTCTGTTCTCCTGTCAGGGCAACAAAAGAAGACTCAGCCGATCAGCTGGGATTCGGGAGGCAGAGAAGAGATGGAGGCAGGGCCAGTCAGAGGTGGTATTCTGAACTACTCAAAATTTCTGCTACCGGTTCTCCGAATTTTCAAAATTTCCATTACCGGTTCTCCAAACTACTCAAAATTTCCATTACCAGTTCTCCAGAACTGGTCAGAACCTGCTGAATACCACTTCTGGTCCTCATCTTAAGACATGATCTTGGAAACTGTCATGCTTTTTCGAACTCTGAAAATGCT
Source organism: Notechis scutatus (assembly GCF_049901735.1). Taxonomy (NCBI): domain Eukaryota; kingdom Metazoa; phylum Chordata; class Lepidosauria; order Squamata; family Elapidae; genus Notechis; species Notechis scutatus. The sequence continues at coordinate 255,702,413 of NC_142010.1, read as the reverse complement.
TATTGCCTGCCCTTCAATCAATGGTGAACTTTGTTCATCTTGAATTTAGATTGGACTTGCATTTGGACTGCCTCTTGAATCCACTGTGTATATCATTTTTTAATTTTGATCTTAGAATGTTAATAGTGTTGCTTAATTATCTCATCAACCAAGAAAAATCAAAATTGATGCTGGTTCCTCTCACAAAATGACCACAGTATGACCACAGTATGACCACAGTTCTGGTGAACAGACTCAAGAAATCTTATATCCAGAGCGCAATATAATTTGCAAGGTCTTAGAATAGGGTGGATGGGACTCCTTTTTTGGGAAGTTTTACGATTTGATATGTGGTCTGAATTGCATTCTTAAACTTGTTTCATTATTGTTTTTGTAATTTGTTCCAGTCTAGTTTATTGAAAATTGTTTTTTTTTTATTATGTTGCTTTTACTTTTGTGAGCTAACCTGATTTCTTCTTGCTTTGAGTCAATTTTGAGGCATCAGGATTAACGGATAAATAATAAGTAAATTTGCATGCAGAATTTTCCTTGCCCAAACTCTGATATTTAACCACCATTATATTCAAGATTCCTGAGTGTAGTTGCACAACTGATTAAATTAGCAAATAGTGCAGCCAGGCGAAGGCTAAATTCTTACAAGAGCTAGCTTGGTTGAGTGGTTGAAGCACCAGGCTATAAAGCGGAAGGCCCTGAATTCAAGTCCTGCCTCACCATAAAAGCCAGATGGGTGACTTTGGGCTATTCACTCAATTTCAGCCCAACCAACTCACAGGGTTTTTGCTTGGGGTGGGGTGGGGAGGAAAATAGGAGGAGAAAGATGTGTTGGATATATTCGTTACCTTTTAGTCATTTATAAAAAATAATAAATGTGGAATACAAATAAATAATTTCTGGTATCAGACAAGCATTAACGGACAGCGAAATTCCTTCAATCACTTCTCCTGCCAGTGCTGTTGTTTTTCGGGGGACCATTGCAAATTCTGCATCATCAGCTATTCTTTTTGTTCAGAAACTCAAATTGTTACTTCCCCCCTTTTCTTTTTAGCATTTTTTTCTCTCCCATGCATTTTACTGCGGCCTGAAGAAATTAAGCAAAGCAAAACTATTCCCAGCATGAATATAAAAGTGATGGATCTGCTACATTTGCCTTTGTCAGACAGTTGTTAAAGGTACCGGAGCTGGCTACCAAACAAGAAAAACTTAGCAGGAGCCTTTCAAAAGTCATTGAAGGATTACAAGGCTGTTTCTTAAATTCATGATTTTGCCTGCATGGCAGGGGAAAAAGCGGAGACAAGCTCTCAAAAAATGAATTAGCCATGCTCTCCAATATTTTTTTTAAAATTTTTATTGGTTTTTAAAACAAACATAAACAAACAAAACATAAAAACATCAAGTCATCTTCCATATATGTACATACATATATGGAAGAGGAAAGGAAGATGGCGACCAAGGCAGCTGCATAGTCACGCCGCTGGGAGCCCGAAGGAGAGAAAAGTACCAGTAACTAAATTCAGATACAGGAATAGAGCTGCCTGGATAGGAGAAAGCTGCCTAGTGAAGTTGTTTAAGAACTTGAGGGAGGAAAAAAGTCGGAGGAGACGCCGCTGCCGCTGCTACCGCTTCGCTCCGGAGAGAGAGGGAGGAAAGCCCGAGGAGCGCCGGCCGGGAGGATCGCTGAGCGAGAGCACTCCAACTGTGGCTTTTCCCTCGACTTCGAGTTTTCCCTAGACTGCTGAGTGAGATTCTGACTTTTCCCAGGAGCGACCCAGCCCAGAGAACGATCATCTTTAGAGTCGGTGAGATTCATCCCATCCTTGCAGGGCGGTGAGCACTGGGAGCTGTGAGTCTGTCTCCAGAAGTTTGCAGCCAGGGTGTGAAGCAGACTGCCTCCTCCCTGCCGCCCCCACTTCCCTCTTCCCTCTTTTCTCCTCGCCAAATTGCTAATCCGGACTCCATCTTTTGGAAGGACAGTAACTTTGGACTTCCAATAAGTAAGGAAGTATTGTTATAACTGAACTCCTGAGAAGATTGGAAGCAATTTTATTCCCTGTGATAGAAGCAGAAGTATATTGAGGCCAGGAGTGATAGAAGCAGAGGTATATTGAAGCCAGGAGTGAATGCTCAATACAAATCTGAGTCTACACAGTTAAAATATAAACTGTTTGAATTACCAGTGCAAGATGTGCCTCTTTCTCTTAAAAGCAACAAACTTTTATTTGAAAGTGTATTCAGTTAACTAGGAATTAGTATTATTGTCAGCTTGTTAGGCTAGGTAATCTGCATTTAATACTTATATATTTGGACTTTTAAAGCAAGTATAGATAGTCCTCAACTTACAACAGTTCATTTAATGACCGTTCAAAGTTACAACAGGATTGAAAAAAGTGACCTATGGCCATTTTTCACATTTATGACCGCTGCAGCATTCCCACAGTCATGTGATCAAAATTCAGGTGCTAGCAACTGACTCATACTATGACAATTGCAATGTCCCCTTTGCGATGAAGCAAAGTCAGTGGGGAAGCCAGATTCACGTAATAATCATGTTCCTAATTTAACAACTTCCATGATTCACTTAACAACTGTAGCAAGAAAAGTCGTAAAAATTGGGCAAGCCAAACTCACTTAACAAATGTTTCACATAATAACAGAAATCTTGTGCTAAATTGTTGGTCATAAATTGAGGTCTACCTTTAAAGAACACTTCACTTGTCTCTATTAAATTGAATTCTATTATTATCAGATCATTTTTAACCTGTTAAATTCCTTTTGAATCTTTTTCTATCATTTTCTATATTTTTAAACTAACCCAGGCAATGTGTCACCTGCAAAGCCCCTAAGTATTTAGCCTCTTCTCTGAAATCGTTAAGAAAACTGAAAAAAAGAAAAGAAAAGAAACCTTGATTTTAGGTTTTGATGATTAGAATGCTTTTGCAACCAGGGGAAATGGCTTAAAATGTCGTGAAATATAAAGCAAAATTGAGACTGGGTTTTTGGTTTGCATTCTACTGCACTGAAAAAAATTGGAAGCTATCACTTTTTTTCTCTGCACCTTTTCTATCTCTCATTAAAAAAAAAAACTTTTTCCCTATATGCTTATCTCATAATGAAACTTAATAAACTGTATTTCTAAAAATAAAACCGAATAATAGAGGGTCTGGGACTGAATCCTGTGCAGTTGATAATGTAGGGCAGGGTATCAAACTCACACCATCATGGCGGCATCATGTGATGTATCGAGACTTTTTACCTTTTGCTAAACCGGGCATGGGTGTGGCCAGCATATGACACATCAATCTATGGGCTGGGAGTTTTTAGGGGAAAGAGTGGCAGAACCTGGGTGCTGGAGTCAAAGAGAAATCAGCCTAGAGTCCCTACATAGTCACAAGAAGACTATGTTGAATTCCATTGACCCTTGCATTCTATTGACTTATTTCCTTATCTAACTCTTAGGTGCTAATTTTTAGTTGAGAAGATTCTTGTACATAAGCATCAATAGCAATAAATCAGTTTAATTGTAGCCGCACATGTGAATTTGATCTTTCGCGCCTCACCGATGGCTCTCTCCAGATTAACGAAAAATAATGGAATATACTTTCACCATGATCAAGCCACCCTTTAATTTTCATATAATCAAACTACACTTCATTCACTTTCCTATCAGAATATTGTGGGATGTTTTTCTAAGCACTTTTACAAAATCAAGATAAATTACATCTACTGCATCCCCATAATCTACTACATTTTCTCAAGTTACACATACAGGTTGATGTTCTACTGTTCTACTACCTTTCTATGTAGTTGATAAAGATTAGGGCAGAATATCTTTAGCTTGGGATGTAATTCATCTGTCCCTGGACATTACAAATATTATTTACCAATATGCCCAATCAAAGAAGTTCTGTTATTAAAACACTGTTTCCAAAAGCATTAATAAAGTGAGAAAAAAAAAAGTGATGGAACAATAAAATGTAAAATTTCAGAAGAGAAGGCTGTCAGCTTTCATGGCTATTAGCCATAAAAAGAGAATGAAATATCCATGTAATATGGCAATATATCCACACTACAGTCTGAGAACAAGTAATGTAAAATGCCATACCATTCTTGTATTCCTTATTTATGGCTGGCTGCTATTAAAGAGAAGGTCAAGTATAGGAGGGGTGTGAAACCACATTGCTTAAGAAGGAATCTCCTGCTGGCTGGGATAAGTTGTCAGAACTACTCTTCTTTCTTTGATTCCCTCTTTCTCTCGATGGTATCTCTACTGTGTTTCTCTCTTTCTCTCTTCCTTCCATTCTTTTTCTCTTTCCCCATTCTGTTTCATAGATTGAAGGAAGAGACACTTGATGATTCTTATATATATCTTATATAGGACCTGCAAGAAATGTAGTACAGGGCCTTTTGTGCCTCAGGTCCAATTATAGGTAGTCCTTGACTTACAACAATTTCGTTTAGTGACTGTTCGAACTTACAATGGCATTGAAAAAAGGGACTTATAATCATTTTTCAAATTTATAACCCCGTGGTCATGTGATCCAAATTCAGATGCTGGGCAACTGATTCATATTTATGACAGTTACATAACCATCAATGTCAAAACTGGTGATATTCATAACCATGAATATAAAAATAGATATTCACAGTGGAATCAATAGGAAGTGATCACCATTTGAGAATGTCTGACAAGTAAAGTCAAAGGGGAAGCCAGATTCATTTAATAACTGTATTATTAATTTAACAACTGCAGTTATTCACTCAACAAATGTGGCAAGAAAGGGCGTAAAATGGGATAAAACTCAACAAATGTTTTGCTTAGCAACAGATATTTTGAGCTCAATTGTGGTCGTAAGTCAACGATAGCTTTACTCCAGAGGTAGTATTCAGCAGGTTCTGACCAGTTCTGGAGAACTGGTAGTGGAAATTTTGAGTAGTTCCGAGAACCGGCAAATCCCACCTCTGACTTGAGATTTTACAGTATCCTTTCCCTGCCACGCTCACCAAGCCATGCCCACAGAACCGATAGTAAAAAAAATTGAATCCCACCATTGCTCTACTCCTAATGTTCTTATGTAACATAGAATATCAGAGTTGGAAGTGACTTTGGAGGTCTTCTAGTTCAAACCTTCAGCAGCATGTTGTATTCTCAATATGTAAATCTTCACCAGAACTTTAGGTGGATCTGAATTTGAGAAACCAGATCCTACCATCAGAAAGGAGGCAAAATAATACTGTATTGCTGTTGTTTCCCTACAGGTAGACTCTGTCATTTATCGACTTTGGACTGCCTACATTTTGTTGAATGTCAAAGATGGAGAAGCATGGACAGTGACTTGGAAGAGAAGACTTACTGTGCATGACTTTGAGGTTGTCTGATGTCCACAATCAGATCTGGCTACACTAGACTAGAAAGGAAGGGGTTGGATCTTCTAGAACAGATTATTCTTATTTGGAAAAACTTTCATTCAAGCCTGGTCTGATGAATAGCAATAGCACTTAGACTTATATATCGCTTTCTGGGCTTTACAGCCATCTTTAAGCCATTTTACAGAGTCAGCATATCACCCCCAACAATCTGGGTCCTCATTTTACCCACCTCAGAAGGATGGAAGGCTGAGTCAACCTTGAGCCTGGTGAGATTTGAATTGCCAAATTGTAGGCAGCCGATAGTCAGCAGAAGTGGCCTGCAGTACATCACTCTAACCATTGCGCCACTGAGGCACTGTTTGTGTCTTTATCAGTGGTTGGATTCAATTTTTTTTACTACCGGTTCTGTGGGCATGGCTTGGTGGGTGTGGTGTGGTTTGGTGGGCATGGCTTGGTGGGCATGGCAGGGGAAGGATACTGTAAAATCTCCATTCCCTCCCCACCCCACTAACCTGCTTTCCAGCTCTGTTCTCCTGTCAGGGCAACAAAAGAAGACCCAGCCGATCAGCTGGGACTCGGGAGGTGGAGAAGAGATGGAGGCAGGGCCAGTCAGAGGTGGTATTCTGAACTACTCAAAATTTCTGCTACCGGTTCTCCGAATTTTCAAAATTTCCATTACCGGTTCTCCAAACTACTCAAAATTTCCACTACCGGTTCTCCAGAACTGGTCAGAGCCTGCTGAATACCACTTCTGGTCCTCATCTTAAGACATGATCTTGGAAACTGTCATGCTTTTTCGAACCCTGAAAATGCTTATTGCCTGTCCTTCAATCAATGGTGAACTTTGTTCATCTTGAATTTGGATTGGACTTGCATTTGGACTGCCTCTTGAATCCACTGTGTATATCATTTTTTAATTTTGATCTTAGAATGTTAATAGTGTTGCTTAATTATCTCATCAACCAAGAAAAATCAGAATTGATGCTGGTTCCTCTCACAAAACCTTGCACTGTCAAAGATTCCTGTATGACCACAATTCTGGTGAATAGACTCAAGAAATCTTATATCCAGAGCGCAATATAATTTCCAAGGTCTTAGAATAGGGTGGATGGGACTCCTTTTTTGGGAAGTTTTATGATTTGATATGTGGTCTGAATTGCATTCTTAAACTTGTTTCATTATTGTTTTTGTAATTTGTTCCAGTCTAGTTTATTGAAAATTGTTTTTTTTTATTATGTTGCTTTTACTTTTTTGAGCTACCCTGATTTCTTCTTGCTTTGAGTCAATTTTGAGGCATCAGGATTAACGGATAAATAAATAAGTAAATTTGCATGCAGGATTTTCCTTGCCCAAACTCTGATATTTCTCATTAAGGAAATTTGGAGTTTAGTGGGTGTTACGAACAAAAACCACCATTATATTCAAGATTCTTGAGTGTAGTTGCACAACTGATTAAATTAGCAAATAGTGCAGCCAGGCGAAGGCTAAATTCTTAAAAGAACTAGCTTTGTTGAGTGGTTGAAGCACCAGGCTATAAAGCGGAAGGCCCTGAGTTCAAGTGCTGCCTCGCCATGAAAGCCAGATAGGTGACTTTGGGCTATTCACTCAATTTCAGCCCAACCAACTCACAGGGTTTTTGCTTGGGGGCGGGGGAGAAAATAGGAGGAGAAAGATGTGTTGGATATATTCGCTGCCTTTTAGTCATTTATAAAAAATAATAAATGTGGAATACAAATAAATAATTTCTGGTATCAGACAAGCATTAACGGACAGCGAAATTCCTTCAATCACTTCTCCTGCCAGTGCTGTTTTTTTTTTTTTTGACCATTGCAAATTCTGCATCATCAGCTATTCTTTCTGTTCAGAAACTCAAATTGTTACTTCCCCCCTCTTTTCTTTTTAGCATTTTTTCTCTCCCATGCATTTTACTGCGGCCTGAAGAAATTAAGCAAAGCCAAACTATTCCCAGCATGAATATAAAAGTGATGGATCTGCTACATTTGCCTTTGTCAGGCAGTTGTTAAAGGTACCGGAGCTGGCTACCAAACAAGAAAAACTTAGCAGGAGCCTTTCAAAAGTCATTGAAGGATTACAAGGCTGTTTCTTAAATTCATGATTTTGCCTGCATGGCAGGGGAAAAAGCGGAGACAAGCTCTCAAAGAATGAATTAGCCATGCTCTCCAATATTTTTTTTAAAATTTTTATTGGTTTTTAAAACAAACATAAACAAACAAAACATAAAAACATCAAGTCATCTTCCATATATGTACATACAGCGTGCTGGTTGGTTTACAAATTGTTTTGTGCTTCCATTTCATAGTCTTCAATTATAATTACATTGTATATAATCTCGTATTTTCAATCAAATATTAAATGCATTAATATCATTATTAATCAATCATTTGACTATACTTTTATTCATTCATGTTTTACAAAATGATCATATTTTACTTAATTTTATGTCAATTCATATTATCATCCCAGATCTATCCTAGAATCATTTTGTAGATATAATAAGAAAAGAATACATCTTTATATATTTATTATTTTCTAAAAGTCTACATATTTCATTACTATATTTTATTATCTAACCATCGATAGAATAGATCCCAAATTTTATAAAATTGTTTATCATCTTGTTCTCTAATTTCAAATGTCGATCTACTCATTTCAGCACATTCCAATATTTTCTTAATGATTTCCTCCTGTGATGGTATTTTCTCATTTTTCCAGTTTTTTAGCAAATACAATCCTAGCCGCTGTTAATACATTTACAATCAGGTATTTCAAGTCTTTACTATATATTTCATGTAAAATTCCCAATAAAATATCTCTGGTTTTAAATCTATATGTTTTTTTGTCATTTTTTCCAACCACGTGTGGATTTTAGTCCAGTATTTTTTAGCATCCGCACAGGTCCACCACATATGGTAATATGAGCCAGGTGTCTGATGACATTTCCAACATTTTTCGGATTTATTCTTGAACATTCTTGCTATTCTTGTCGGGGAAATGCCACCTGTAAAACATCTTATACAAATTTTCTTTATATGCTGTTGACATTGTCATTTTATAAGTTTGAGACCACAATTTTTGCCATTTCTCTAGATCAATCCCATATCCAAAATTCTTCCCCCAAGCAATCATAGTTTCTTTAACTTGTTCCTCTTCTAGTTTAATTTCTAACAAATATCCATACAATTTTTTAATCACCTTTTCATCAATACCTGTCAAAATCTTATCTAAGTCAGTCAATTTACCTTCTGTTTTAGAATCTTTATCATACCTTGAATGTATTTGTGCATATGAAAACCAATTCATCTTTATACCTTGTTCCTCTAGTTTTTGTATAGATTTAAGTTCACCCTTTTCATTCAATATTTCACCATATCTAACTGTTTGTTCCTTTTTGTATATTATAGGATAAGAAAATGCTTCAATAGTCGATAGCCAGACTGGAATTTTCAAATAACATTGTCTTTTAATCTTCTCCCAGTTTAACCACAGACTCCCGTATATAATGTCTTCTAAAATACCCCTGTGTTTTTAGTTCCTTTATACCATAAAAAAGCATGCCACCCCAACAACAGATCATGTCCTTCTAATGTCAACAATCTAGTATTTCTTAATGTTATCCATTCCTTAACCCACATCAAATTTGTAGCTTGGTAACACAACTCAGAATTAGGCAAACCAAATCCTCCTCTTATTCTAGCATCTTGCAAAAGTTTTAACTTTATTCTCGCTTTCTTACCTTGCCATATATATTTCAACACAATTTTATTTAAATCTTCAAAGTAGTCTTTCCCAAGCCTAATTGGAATTGTTTGAAACAAATATAAAATTCTGGGTAATATATTCATCTTGATTGTTGATATTCTCCCTATTAATGACAATTGTAAATTTTGCCATTTCGCCAAATCTAGCGCTATCTGCTGTTTAAGTTTGATATAATTATTCTCTTTTAGTGTACTGCATCTTGTTGTCAAGTATATCCCCAAGTACTTGATCTTATTCGTGACCTGAATTTTCAATAGGTCTGCCAGTTCTTCCTTTTGTCTTGATAGCATATTCTTTGTCAAGATCTTTGTCTTATCTTTATTTATTTTCAAACCAGCCACCTTTCCACATGTCTCTATCTTTTCTATCAATTTTGATGCTGTTTCTAGTGGGTCTTCTAAGATAAAAACCAGATCATCTTCAAATGCTTGCAACTTAAATTCTTCCTTTTTAATTTTCCTCCCTTTTATATTCTTTTCATCTCTAATATTTCTATTTAGCATTTCCAAAGTTAACACAAACAACAGAGGTGATAGTGGGCACCCTTGTCTTGTTCCTTTTCTTATATCGATAGAATCTGTCAGTTCTCCCTCTATCATTACCTTTGCCATCTGCTTATGATATATAGCTTCTATTGCTTGAATAAATTTTCTAGCAAAGCCCATCTGTTCCAGCAGTAATAACATGAATCGCCAATTCACATTATCAAATGCTTTCTGTGCATCTAGAAATATCAGAGCCATTTGTTTTTTAGGATGTGCCTCGTAGTATTCCAAAGTGTCTAAGATTACTCTCTTATTGTCTTTAATTTGTCTCTTTGGCAGAAATCCATTTTGATCAGGATGGATAAAGTTAGTTAAGTATTTTTTAAGTCTTTCTGCCAATATTGAAGCAAAGATTTTATAATCTGCGTTTAGTAGAGAAAGTTCTTGATTGTGGTAATATATTTTATTGATCATTTTATCATTTTCTGTAAGGCCTTTGAATACTAGCAGTAAGTCTAGGGAGATGTGGGCATTCTTGGTGGGGGTAGGAGTATCTTTGCTCAGAGTGCCTCATCCTGTTTTGATTCTGCCAGTTTAGAAGGAACAGGAAAATGGGTGAAAGTTCAAGGTACACAGTTGTGCTTTCTCATGGGACTTTCCAAACTTTCCCATGAGACTTTCTGTGGCTGTATGATCTCATCCTAGCAAGGTAACATCTGGGACTTTCCAAGATTGTGTGTTCTCATGCTGGTGAAGTAATCTCCTGTTGAGGTCATTGTTTTCTGAATATGCATACTGTATATTTGCTTGTGTTTTTCTCAATAAATACTGCTACCTGAGTTCACTCAGGGTTGGCATTTTCTCAGAGACAGTTCCCTGTGTCTCATTTCAAATGTCAATCCACCATAAATGGTGACCCGACGTGATAGCTTGGAAGGCTATACGTTTCCCGCATCCTATACTCATCGTCGCGGACGTCGACTGGGCCCTCATCTTCTTCGCTGGACGAAGATAGATTCTTTTCGTGAGTATGGGGGAGATCTCTCGAAGGCTCAGAAAGAGCACATCAGGGAATTGAGAGGGATCATTGGGAATAGTTTTGGGTTTGGAATTGGCAGTAGGGGTTGTGCTGTAGGAAAGAAAGAAATTGAGGACTTACTACAGTATGTTTGGAAAAATATTAAGTCATATCCGGAGGGAGGTAGTATTAAAGTAGAGTCCTGGAAAAAGATAGGAAATTTTTGCACGAGGAACCTCGTGCCCCTTCTTCAATTTTGTTAACCTGGAGGGTGATTATGGATGCGTTAGCTACTTATGAACAACCGCTCCTATCACCCCCGAAGAAGGTTTGCCGCTTTACCATGCGGTATGCGTTTGTTGCCGCCGACGGCACCTCCAGATAAATCTGGGGACTGTCCGGCGCTAGCAATACTTTGTCAGAGGATAAGAGTTTACCTTTAAGGGTTCAGGTGGATGCAGTTACTGCAGCTATTCAAGAAGCAAAGAATAGAGGGGAATTATCAGGAGATGATTTGGTGGAGTTTGGAGTAGAAGTTCAACTTAATCCAGTGGAAATTGTCATGGACGCTGCGTTAAATCCATGCGGGAGTGGAAGCCTTTACCTCTCAGGATTTTGAGGGAAGTTAAGCAAGCAGCAAAAGAATATGGTGTTAGATCGCCATATACTCAGGCATTGTTAGAAGCAGTTGGTTATGGAAATAAAATGATTCCGGCTGACTGGAAAGCTCTGTTAAATATGATTTTAACTCCAGCTCAATATTTGGTGTTAGATCAGAAATGGAGACAGCTGGCAGTCCAGAGGGGAACAGCAAATGTTACCCCAGATCAGCTTTACGGAGCTGGTAATTTTACAACAGTGGAACAACAGAGAGATGGTATGCCTGAGGAAGGGTTCGTTCTTCTCCCACAAATAATTTTTCAAGCCGTAGGGGGCTCTCCCTGGCGGCGAAGGTGGTGAGAAGACCTTTACTAACATCAAACAAGGGAACAATGAACCCTATGAAAATTTCATTAGCAGACTGAAATTGGCTATTGAAAGACAAATTGATAATCAATTCGCCCAGAAAGAGTTGCTTTTTAAGTTAGCAGTAGAACAAGCTAACACAGATTGCAGAAAGATTTTAAATCCACTTATAGCAAGTGGAGAGCGAGAAATTGCGGATTTGATTAATGCATGTAGAAAGGTTGGGAGTCAGTCTTTTAACATGGAGACTTTAGCTCTGGCTTTACAAACAGGACATGCTCAAAAGGGGAATTGTTTCAATTGTGGGAAGCCTGGACATTTTAAAGCGCAATGTCGGGCTCCTGGAGGAGGTCAAAGTCAGCAGAATAAGAGATCAATGGGACAGGGTGTTCGTCCTAAATCAGTGTGCCCAAAATGTAAGAAAGGATACCATTGGGCAAATCAGTGCAGACTTCATTCTGAGGGAAAAACTAGGAAGCAGGGATCAGGGCATTCTCCCTACTCTAAAGAGTGAAGTAATGTCCGAAGGGTTGGAGCCACCAGAGAGAGGTACAGCTACTAAAGGTTCAGCAGGAATTGATCTTCCATTAGCCGAGGATTTGGAATTGGGGTTTCCGCATGTGGTTTGTTTGGGGTCAACGGATTTCTATGGACCGTTGCCTCCGGCTTCTGTGGGTCTTCTTCTTCCTAGATCATCGGCTCATAGGCGTCAATTGTTTGTGGTTCCTGGGGTTATTGATTCGGATTATGAGGGTCAGATCAAAATTCAGGTTCACTCACCTGTCCCTCAATCTTTGAAAAAAGGGGATTGTTTTGCACAGCTTATAGTTTTGCCATCTATGTCTTTGGGAGAGTCAGATGGAATTTGTCAGGGTGGATTTGGATCTACGGATAGGGTTGAAGAGTCTAGTGTGTTTTCTATTATGCAAGGTATTAGGCAAAATGACAAACCAAAATTAACTCTTTTGGTTGAAGGCAGAAAGTTTACTGGAGTGCTGGACACTGGAGCAGATGTCTCTGTGATCAGCGAAAGTGAGTGGCCTAGGGAGTGGCCGACAGATCCTACACCGTCTGTTCGAGGAGTCGGAGGACTTCAAGGCCTTGCGGGTTAGTAGGAAGATTCTTAGAGTTAAAACACAGCAGGGAGGAGCTGTTGCATTTGTCCAACCGATTGTTCTGCGCCTTCACGTTAACTTGTGGGGCAGAGATTTGATGCAACAGTTTGATACAAGGGTTGTCATTCATGATGACTGAACACCCACCTGTGGAGTTATTAAAATTACAACTACTCCAACAGGAGCCAGTATGGATAGACCAATGGCCTTTGACTAGTGAGAAATTGGTTCATTTACATGAATTGGTTCAACAACAATTAGAAAAAGGACATATAGTGCCTACCACTAGTCCTTATAATTCTCCAGTTTTTGTTATCAAAAGAAATCTGGAAAATACAGATTTTTACATGATCTGAGGAGCATAAATTCTATATTAAAGCCAATGGGTCCACTTCAGTGTGGAACGCCTAATCCTAATTTAATACCTGATGGATGGAATATAAGAGTGTTAGATTTGCAAGATGCTTTCTTCTCCATTCCTTTGCACCCTGAAGATGTAGATTTGTTTGCTTTTACTATTTTGAGTATAAATCAGGGGCAGCCCGCTAAGCGATATGCATGGACTGTCCTTCCATGCAGGGAATATTAAATAGTCCTACAATGTGTCAAATGTTTGTGGATTGGGCTTTACAACCTTTTAGGAGTAAATTCCCGGATTGGAAGGTTTATCATTATATGGATGATATTTTGATAGCTGCTAATATTTCTGATGATGCCATGAATTCTGCTGTCATTCTTTTAACTGCTATACTAAAGGAGAAAGGCCTAATAGTTAGTCCTGAAAAATTGCAAAAAGAATATCCTTTTGCTTATTTAGGTCATAAATTATTCCTGAGTCACATTACTCCCCTGAAATTGGAATTTGTTCTTCCTAATCCTTTAACCTTAGTGGGTTTACAACAATTTTTGGGTCATATAAATTGGATCAGGCCATATTTGGGTTTAACTACTCTTCAATTAAGTCCTTTGTTTCAAGCTTTGGCTAGTGCTAAACAAGCATCTGACATAATAACCTTAAATGAAGAACAAAAAGGGATTTTGTCATTGATTGAACAAGTTTTAAGCCATAGATGGACAGATAGATGTTTGCTAGATTGTCCATTATCAGTAATTTTAATCTCAGAACGAAGGGCTACTGCATTGATAGTTCAGGTAAAAGAAAAAACTGCTTTAAGGATTTTGGAATGGATTCATTTGTCTCATACACCATCGAAATCCATAAATTGTATCACAGAACAGCTTGCTGATATTTTTAATCGTGCTCGTCAGCATTGCAAGGCTATTGCTGGTATGGAACCAGTAACATGTTATGTTCCTTTTGCTTTAGCTACCTGGGAACAGATGATTTGCAATAGTGAGTTTTTGCAGGTTTTGGTACATTCCTGGCCAGGGAAGTTTTCTTGTCATCCTCCAGCTGATCCTAGGCTATCTTTGTATAAATCAGTCAGAATTAATTTAGCTTAAGTCTTTTTGTATTTCATGCTCCTACAGTTTTTACTGATGGAGGGAAAGTTTTTGGTGCTTGTGTTTGGAAAGATAAATCTGGAATTTGGCATACAAAAGTGACATCAGAGCAGAAGTCTGCCCAGCAGGCAGAACTTGCTGCTGTAGTTTTAGCTTTTCAAAATTTTCACAATCAGGATTTTAATTTAATAGTGGATTCATTGTATGTGTATAATTTGTTACCCTTTGTAGCAGGTTCTTATTTGTCTTGGAATATCACCTGATATTTTATAATTACATTGTATATAATCTTGTATTTTCAATCAAATATTAAATACATTAATATCATTATTAATCAATCATTTGACTATACTTTTATTCATTCATGTTTTACAAAATGATCATATTTTACTTAATTTTATGTCAATTCATATTATCATCCCAGATCTATCCTAGAATCATTTTGTAGATATAATAAGAAAAGAATACATCTTTATATATTTATTATTTTCTAAAAGTCTACATATTTCATTACTATATTTTATTGTCTAACCATTGATAGAATAGATCCCAAATTTTATAAAATTGTTTATCATCTTGTTCTCTAATTTCAAATGTCAATCTACTCATTTCAGCACATTCCAATATTTTCTTAATGATTTCCTCCTGTGATGGTATTTTCTCATTTTTCCAGTTTTTAGCAAATACAATCCTAGCCGCTGTTAATACATTTACAATCAGGTATTTCAAGTCTTTACTATATATTTCAGGTAAAATTCCCAATAAAATATCTCTGGTTTTAAATCTACATGTTTTTTTGTCATTTTTTCCAACCACGTGTGAATTTTAGTCCAGTATTTTTTAGCATCCGCACAAGTCCACCACATATGGTAATATGAGCCAGGTGTCCGATGACATTTCCAACATTTTTCGGATTTATTCTTGAACATTCTTGCTATTCTTGTCGGGGGAAAATGCCACCTGTAAAATAATCTTATACAAATTTTCTTTATATGCTGTTGACATTGTCATTTTATAAGTTTGAGACCACAATTTTTGCCATTTCTCTAGATCAATCCCATATCCAAAATTCTTCCCCCAAGCAATCATAGTTTCTTTAACTTGTTCTTCTTCTAGTTTAACTTCTAACAAATATCCATACAATTTTTTAATCACCTTTTCATCAATACCTGTCAAAATTTTATCTAAGTCAGTCAATTTATCATAGAAACCTTCTGTTTTAGAATCTTTATCATACCTTGAATGTATTTGCGCATATGAAAACCAATTCATCTTTATACCTTGTTCCTCTAGTTTTTGTATAGATTTAAGTTCACCCTTTTCATTCAATATTTCACCACATCTAACTGTTTGTTCCTTTTTGTATATTATAGGATAAGAAAATGCTTCAATAGTCGATAGCCAGACTGGAATTTTCAAATAACATTGTCTTTTAATCTTCTCCCAGTTTAACCACAGAGACTCCCGTATATAATGTCTTCTAAAGTACCCCTGTGTTTTAGTTCCTTTATACCATAAAAAAGCATGCCACCCCAACAACAGATCATGTCCTTCTAATGTCAACAATCTAGTATTTCTTAATGTTATCCATTCCTTAACCCACATCAAATTTGTAGCTTGGTAACACAACTCTGAATTAGGCAAACCAAATCCTCCTCTTATTCTAGCATCTTGCAAAAGTTTTAACTTTATTCTCGCTTTCTTACCTTGCCATATATATTTCAACACAATTTTATTTAAATCTTCAAAGTAGTCTTTCCCAAGCCTAATTGGAATTGTTTGAAACAAATATAAAATTCTGGGTAATATATTCATCTTGATTGTTGATATTCTCCCTATTAATGACAGTTGTAAATTTTCCCATTTCGCCAAATCTAGCGCTATCTGCTGTTTAAGTTTGATATCATTATTCTCTTTTAGTGTACTGCATCTTGTTGTCAAGTATATCCCCAAGTACTTGATCTTATTCGTGACCTGAATTTTCAATAGGTCTGCCAGTTCTTTGTCAAGATCTTTGTTTTATCTTTATTTATTTTCAAACCAGCCACCTTTCCATATGTCTCTATCTTTTCTATCAATTTTGATGCTGTTTCTAGTGGGTCTTCTAAGATAAAAACCAGATCATCTGCAAATGCTTGCAACTTAAATTCTTCCTTTTTAATTTTCATCCCTTTTATATTCTTTTCATCTCTAATATTTCTATTTAGCACTTCCAAAGTTAACACAAACAACAGAGGTGATAGTGGGCACCCTTGTCTTGTTCCTTTTCTTATATCGATAGAATCTGTCAATTCTCCCTCTATCATTACCTTTGCCGTCTGCTTATGATATATAGCTTCTATTGCTTGAATAAATTTTCTAGCAAAGCCCATCTATTCCAGCAGTAATAACATGAATCGCCAATTCACATTATCAAATGCCTTCTGTGCATCTAGAAATATCAGAGCCATTTGTTTTTCAGGATGTGCCTCGTAGTATTCCAAAGTGTCTAAGATTACTCTCATATTGTCTTTAATTTGTCTCTTTGGCAGAAATCCATTTTGATCAGGATGGATAAAGTTAGTTAAGTATTTTTTAAGTCTTTCTGCCAATATTGAAGCAAAGATTTTATAATTTGCGTTTAGTAGAGAAATAGGTCTATAGTTCTTGATTTGTAATGGATTGGTCTCCTCTTTTGGAACAAGTGTGATATAAGCTTCTGACCATGATTTAGGTATCCTCTTCTTTAACATAACTTCATTCATAACTTCTAGCAATGAAAAGTTCAATGATTCTTGTAATTTTTTGTAAAATTCTGCCAGAAGTCCATCTGGGCCTGGTGCCTTTCCATTATTTTGCTTCTTAAGTGCTTCAGTTAATTCCATTATCGTTATATTGCTTTCTAACATTGTTTCAATCTCTTTAGGTATTTGGGGTAAATTAGCATTCTGTAAATATTGTTTAACTCTTTCCACATCAATATTCTCTTGTGTGTATAGTTTCCCATAATAGTCTCGAATGATTTCCTTCTTCTCTTTACTACCATAGCAAACTTGGCCTTGGTGATCTATTAATTGCAATAATTTCCTTGATTCTTTTTCCTTTCTCAATTTATATGCTAACCATTTACCTGGTTTATTTGCATCTTCAAAGTAGTTCTGTTTACCACCTCTAATTTTTTGTGCTAATTCTTCTTTATCTATTAGACCCATTTTATGTTTGGTTATATCCATTTTTAACTTAATGTCCTTTTTCTGTGGCATTTTCTGCAGCTCTTTTTCAAGTCCTTTATACTCATCTTCTAATGCCTTAGAGGTTAATCTTTTCATGGCATTTCTCTGGCATATGCCTTCATTGTATCCCATACATTCTGGATTGATGTATCTTCTTTTTTGTTTTCTCTAAAGAAAAAGGCCAGTTCTTTCTCCATCCACTGTGTGAAGTCTTTTTCCTTTAAAATAGTATTATTTAATGTCCATCTAGATCTTCTTCTTTGACCTTTCCATTTAATTGTCATTGGATTGTGATCTGCCCAAGTACTTGTTTCAATATTTATTTCTTGAATATTAGTTAACAATTCTGTTGACATCCATATCATATCTATTCTGTACCATGATAAGTGTCTATTTGAGTAGAAGGTGTATTGTTTAGTTTTAGCATTTCTTTCCATGTATCTTTTAAGTTTATTTCATCTACCATTTTAAAAAAAGATTTAGGGAGAGTCTTTCTATTTTGCTTTATTGTTTTCTGTGCTGTATAGTCCAATTTATTGTCTACAATTCCATTAAAATCTCCCATCATAACTATATTAACATAGTCCAGTTCAATTATTTTCATATGTAATTTTTTATAGAATTCTTCCTGGTTGTCATTCGGGGCATAAATTGCAATCAGGAGTGTTTTTGTATTATTGTCCATTATTTCCACCATTAATATTCTTCCGTCGTCATAAGTATAAATCAATTTTGCTGGGATGGTCTCTTTAATATATAAAACCACTCCTCTTTTCTTACATTGTGTCAAGGAAGTAAATATTTTCCCTAATTTTGGCTTTATCAACAATTGTTCATATTGTTTTTTAATATGTACTTCTTGTAGGCAGATTATATCAAATTTTAATTTCTCTAATTTATGAAAGGTTTTCCTTCTTTTAATGGCTGAGTTAAGTCCATTTATATTAATTGTAATCAATTTTTTCTCTTCCATGGTTATATTTTGTAGTTAGGTTTGACAGCTCTCGTGGATCTTGGTTCACGTTGTTCTTGGGCTTCTTCCTTTCCACCTACTGCACCTTCTTCTTTTTCAGTCATCATTTGGGAGTCCTCTTGGAATTCAATTAGTGAAATTTCTTTTTCTGCCTCTTCCTCCCCTCTGAAAAATTCTGTGTAAAATGATTCAGTTTTCTCAATTGAGTCAATTCTATATCTCTATTCTTGCCATGTGAACATTAAACCTTCTGGAATCAGCCATCTATAATTCACCTCTTTTTTAAGTAGCAATTTGGTCAAGAATCGGTATTCTCTTCTCTTCTCATCTCTCTCACTCTTCTGGGTATTTGTTTCAAGACCACAATCTCCTTGTCTTTATATTTCAATGTTTTCTCTTTTGCCACTTACAATATTTGCGTTTTAATGGCTTTCTTTGTAAATCTAATGTGAACTTCTCTTGGTAAGCTATTTCTCATCACATATCTTGTGAAGACTCAATAAACCTCATCTATTCCATCCATCATCTTATCTTCAGTTATTTCCAAAGCTTCAGCCAATATTTCTATCATTATCTCTGCTAGATTTTGTCCTTTTCTTCCTCTACATTTTAGAATCTAAGATAGAATTCTGATCTGTCCATCTCCCATCTCAGCATACCACTTTTATCTTGTTCAACCACAGTTAATCTGTTATCAATGTCTCCAATCTTCTTGTCTTTTTGTTTATCTTCTTCTTCAATTTTTTGGAGTCTCTCATCATACTTCATCATCATTTGTTGGATGTTCTCCACTTTTTCATCGGTTTTCCCTGTTCTTTGTTCAATGTTCTCTATTCTCTTTTCAATATTCTCTGATCTTGTTTGAATATTTTGAATTCCTTGCATAATCATCTGCAGGGTCACTTTTTCTTGTTCTTTTTCTTGCCTTAACATTGTCTGTATTGAACGTTGTCCTCCAGATGGTGGAGAGGAAGAAGTAGAAGTTGAAGAACCAGGAGCTGTTAATTTCCTACTCATTGAGCAATTCAAAATCTTCAGGTTCTTCTAAACCTTAATCCAATTGTGAAATAACCAATTGCAGTTCCAAATAAAAATAGTTGGAAAAAAGAAGCCAAATAGTAATAATAATAATAATAAAGAAGAAAAAATTTCTTCATGTTCTTGTATACTTTAATCCAATCGGTTGGTTAGATGACAGTAAAAATTCAAAAATGAAGGAAAAGACCATAAACACACCATAAACACACACAAAAAAGAAAAAGTTGTAAAATCCTAAAAAAGGCGAAAAAGTGAAGAAAAAGGCTAAAAAAAGAAAGGAAAAATTTTTCAGGTTCTTCAACACCTTAATCCAATTAAGAGGTCTCAGATATAAAAGGATGCATAAAAATAAACCAAAACAACAACAACAACAACAACAACACCCCAATATGGAAGGTAGATGGAAAGACAAAAATACCAGGAAGGGAGAGAGAGAGAAAAAAGGCTACTCCCTTAAAAAGAAAAGGAAGGGAAACATTAATACTAAAGCTTTTCCTTTAAAATAAAAAGCAGGCGTAGAAATTTAACTTCCAAAGACAAGAAAAAAGAACAAAGACAAGTTCCAAAGAGCCAAAAATCCAAATAGCTATTACAAAAAAAAGTAAACTGATGAGGAGGGGTAGCACAGCTTAGAAAGAATAAAAAGAGCACACTGCACTTTGTTTAATTATCCAAGGCTCTTGTTATAACTCTCTTCTCCAAAGACTTATCACCTTTTCTTTTCCTAAACTTCAACACCAGACTCCAGCTGTTGATAGAAACCCAGAAGAGCACCTGCAATAATACTCTCCCATGCTCTTCCCCTCTATCTTATCAAACAGGCAATGTCCTTGAAAAAAAGTCTCAGTTCTTTCTCAGCTTTGTCTGGTCAAAAGAAAATAGAATATTTCCAAGCCTCTAGTTGGCAGTGTTACAAAGTTTCTTTAGCTTTCACTTTCCCCCTCCTTTTCCAAGGAAAATATAATAAGAATTAATTAAAAAAAGAAAAAGATATTTTAAAAAAATAACTAAAAGGGAGTCTCTGGCTTAGAATATTATAAAGTCAAAAAGGAGAAAAGAACAGATAAAAAGAAGAGAAAAAAACCATTCCAGTTTCAAAATATAAGATCATGTGTAGAAAATCCAGCAATGAGAAAAAAAAAATATTACTTTGACATTCCTGTTTAAAATCGCCGCTTAGTCACTTCTGTCAAAACTTTTACAGATTCTTTCTTTCCCTTAGGGTGTCCTTTCAAGTCTTAAAATAAAGAAAAAGTTTTCACCAAACCGGCACACTCTCTCTTTCCGTTCTCTTTTGTTTTAGAGCTGTCCCAACTTCAGCAGCTTTAATGGCTGCCTCTTTGCCGCTGGCAAAAAGAGCTTCTCCTGGATCTATCAGAGACTTTGCAATATCCCTGGGATTGACAGGATGCGCTCTTTACATTCACTGTTTCTTCGGGACAGTTTAGATCCACTTGGACCATCCAGGAGCAAAGATATCGACAGCGATCTCAGACCTCCGGGATCGCATGCCGTATCGTCATGATGCCAGCTCCGCCCTCCCATGCTCTCCAATATTTCATGGACAAAATTAGGAACATACTTTCAACATTGCTTTTTCATCCTATCTGCTGTTATTACAGCTTGAGGAACTCTTGAATTATTCTCCAAAGGGACCCAGGGAATTGGGAGAGGCAGGAATGTGAAGAACCTGAGAGAAACATTCTGTGTTGGATGATAGGACCGATGGATTCCTAGACACATTTTCAGGATTCAAAGGAGAGCAATCAAGATATAAGGAGACCATGTCTTATGAAGATACATACAGATGATAGTGAGACCCTGCCTTTTGAAGTTAGGCTGAAGGAACAAGTCTAGAGGGAGGAATTTAAGACTGGGGAAAGGAAGAATAGCAAGGGCAGACATGGTAGCTAAGTTAAGATAGCTTAGCTAAGATAGCTATGTCATAGTTTTGACCAGGGGTGGGATTCTACCAGTTCGCACCTATTTGCTAGAACCAGTTGTTAACATTCTAAGCAGTTCGGAGAACCAGTTGTTAAAAGAAATTACTGGACTAAACCTGTAAGGAAGGCAGGAAGGAAACATTCTGGTGTTGCTTACAGGAACTGCCTCACCATTAACCCTCATTACATTCTTGGCAGGACTAGACTTCTGTCTCAGGAACTTCTCTGGAGTTTTTTCCCCCTCCTTTTCTGATACTTTGCTTGTGTGGAGTGACCATTCAAAGTTACAATGGCACTGAACAAAGTGACTTATGACCATTTTTCACACTTACAACTGTTGCAGCATCCCCACATCATGAGAGGCCAGGGGAGGAGATGCATGCCTCGAAGTGAGTGATATTGAGTTGGCCATGCCCAGCCAATAATATGACCACCAAGCCACGTCCACCCAGTCACATGACCACCAACCACGCCAACCAACTAAGCCACGCCCACAGAACCAGTTGTTAAAAAATTTGAATCCCATCCCTGGTTTTGACTAGGGGTAGGCTTCTGGGGGTTTGCAAGGGTTCAGGAGAGCCCCTAGCTAAGATTCTATGCAGTTTGGAGAATCCCCAAATCCCACTCCTGGCTGGCCCCGCCCATCCTGCCTCTCCCTTCCCAGGAGTCTCCACACGGCCTGTTTTGGATGCAGGTAAGTGCAGGGTGTGTGCGGAGGCTCGGGCAGGGTGAAAAGCGGGCCTCCTGGAACTTTGGGAAGGCTGGAAATGGGCCCATTTCTGACTTCCAGAGAGCCTCCAGAGCTCAGGGAGGCCGTTTTCACCCTTCCAGAGGCTCGAGGAAAGCCTCTGGAGCCTGGGGATGACAAACCCCTCCCCCCGCTGTGGTGCAGCAGGCTGACTAGGCCACGCCCACCATGGCCACACCCACAAAGCAACCAGGCAGAGAACCCTTTGCTAAAATTTTCGAAGCCCACCCCTGTTTTTGACTCCAACTTAACTTCTGTGGAGTTCACGCCATATCTAAGAGATCATTAAAACTTACATGGGTAAGTTTTAGTTTTAAATCTCACATTTTTATTTTTATTTTGCTTGTTTGAATTTGTAATTCTTGTTGGATGAATAAACATTAAAATAAAAGTTCAGGTACATCAAGGTCCATAAGAGAAAGTTAAGACCAGAACCAGAACCAGAGTTAACAGCTGGGACTTAGCATTGCCCTTGGGACCAGAGAGGTGGGTAATAAGGAAAATCATAAAGGTACTTTTTTTTCAAGAGGCAACAGGACTTACTCGTTTTTCTTTGAAAATGTTTCGCTTCTCATACAAGAAGCGTTTTCAGCTCTGATTGGGTGGTGGGGAACGGAAGGATTTAGATTCCTTGTAGACAGCTGGTCATTTGCATTCTTTTAGAGAGTCATGGAGGTGACTTGGAGGTTTATTCATGTCCTCAGGGTCACCTGAGTAGTGCAAATGAGTATGGAGCCTTCTTAGAACTGTAGAAAGGAATGTGTTGTAAAGTGGAGGTAGATGATGTTGTATCCCTCCCCCTCTGTTGAGAGAGGGCTGTTCAATGTTGACATCCCTGGCCTTGATGAGGGTGAAGGTTTGTTCTCTGAGCTTGTGGGTTGGTTTCCCAACATTTTGTTACCAGAGTACCATTAGTAAGATCTTCAGTGGAATTTGGGGGATGTCAGTGTTCTTCTGTTTATAAGGGCTTCAAGTGAGGGTCTTGCGGTGGATCAACTGTGAGTCATCAGTGACAGTCTTGTGGCGGGTCTTGTGATAGGGAGGTTACATCAGGTCAAGTTCATTGGAAGGTGAGGGAGGAGTTTTGTGGGTTGGTTAAGGGCAGTGGTGGGATTCAATTTTTTTTACTACCAGTTCTGTGGGCATGGCTTGGTGACATGTGACTGGATAGGTGTGGCTTTTTTGCTTTTTTGCAGCTACCCCCACCTGTTTTTGGGGCCTTCTGGGCTTCAGAGTAGCCTCTGGGGGGGGCATTTTTGCTCCCATAAGGCTCCTTTAAGGCTCAGGAAGGCAAAAAAAATCAAGGGCTGAGCCCCTCCCTCCATTTTTTGCCTTCCTGGGCCTCAGCAAGGGGAATCCTGGCATAGCTGATCTTATCTGCAGCTGATTGTCGGGAGGGAAAAAAAGAAAGAAATACCTTAGGCAAATGTCAGGTGGGTGGGGTAAAGTGAGCATTGGGCGCGAGGGCCACCGGGTCGGGGCTGTGGCCAGTCAGAACTTACTACCTGTTCAGCGATCCACACCAAATCCTTGCTACCAGTTCTCCCAATCCGGTGCGAACCGGCTGAATACCACCACTGGTTAAGGGTTGGTGCTGTCTCTGGTTAGCTGTGCAGTTGATTTGGTTTCTGAGGGGTTCATGGCTGGTTGTAGGTCAATGTGTCTGTTGATGGAATTGCTTGTGGAGTGCCAGGCTTTGATAAACTCATGAGCGTAGCAGGTGGTAGTGTGGCCAATGATTTTTGTGTTGCTCCAATCGAACTGGTGCTGCTTGGTGTCAGTGTCGGTAGAGTTTTGCCAATATTGCATAGATGGCCTCTTTGACCCTTCTTTCAAACCAGCAGTCCTCTCTGCCCAAAATGTGGACTTTGCTGTCTTCAAAAGAGAGGCCTTTGTCTTTTAAGAAGAAAAGGAAAAACAAGAAAGACCAGTTGTCTCTTGAAAAAGCACCTTTGGGACAACCATGGCCTGGATGACTGAGAATCTCCATAGACATGTAATAAGCAAATAAGAAATGATCCCAGAGAATAGGCATAGAAATATCAGCTGAAGTTGAATAAAGGCAAGTTCTGGTGGAATCCAATTTGTCAGTGGAATGGATTATCTAGGGAGGGAGGGGTCCTCTTTGTCCACCTCTTACTTGACACTTCCAGCAGTCTTTTGGCAGAAGCTGTTTAAATATGGTTCCTGCGCTGAGCAGGCATTTAGACTCAATGTCTCATTGACCCTGGAATTGAGGAGAATTTTCTTAATAGTTAGGACAATTAATCAGTGGAACAGCTTGCCTTCAGCAATAGTGGGCCCTCCATCACTGGAGGTTTTTAAGAGGACACTCGATAGTTACCTATCTGAAATGGTATAGGTTCTCCTGCTTGAGTAGTGGGCTGGACTAGAAGACCTCCAAGGTCCCTTCCAGTTTCTATTCTATTCTATTCTATTCTATTCTATTCTATTCTATTCTATTCTATTCTATTCTATTCTATTCTATTCCATTCCATTCCATTCCTATTCCATTCCATTCTATTCTATTCTATTCTATTCTATTCTATTCTATTCCATTCCATTCCATTCCATTCCATTTCCATTCCATAATTTCTATTCTATTCTATTCTATTCTATTCCATTCCATTCCATAATTCTATTCTATTCTATTCTATTCTATTCTATTCTATTCTATTCTATTCTATTCTATTCTATTCTATTCTATTCTATTCCATTCCATTCCATTCCATTCCATTCCATTCCATTCCATTCCATTCTATTCTATTCCATTCTATTCTATTCTATTCTATTCTATTCTATTCCATTCTATTCTATTCTATTCTATTCTATTCCATTCCATTCCATAATTCTATTCTATTCTATTCTATTCTATTCCATTCTATTCTATTCTATTCTATTCCATTCCATTCCATTCCATTCTATCCCCTTCCCTCTTTATGACAACCATAATGGTCAATGTCAAAGTGGCCGTTCTCCTCAGATCATTCCTAAAACAGAGGCCACTCAATATAGATAGCTCAGAACTTCCAGAACAAGCTGGAGGGCAACTGTACCTGCTGAATTTCTGTGTCTGGCCTTATTTAATGGCATCCTTGTTTACCAGCCCAAGTACAGCACACGGAAGGTGTTTATGAAACTCTCTTCTTTATGATCCGAGCAGTTCCTTCTTTTTATAGCAAAAGTAATAAAGTAGATGGAACAGGAGAAAGTCCAGAGGGGTGGGAGGAGAACCATAAAGGGAGAGACCATAATGGATGAAAAGAAAATTGATTCATTAGTTGCTGCAGTTTCCTGTGCCTGCGAGCACCAGTCATCGCCTGTCTGACGTGGAATCTTCTGCAGATAACAAATCTCCAGTTTAATTAGAGACTCACTGGTAAATCTATCACGAGGCCCAGACTAGTGGAAGTGTAATGGCCTGTGAGCTCCCTGCATGCTGCATATTATTTTATTGTAAGGGACAGAAATTGAAATCAGAAGCACAGAGGAAATGGTAAGAATGACAAGGGGTGGTGGCCAACGAAATCGGATTACATGTCAAGGAACAAATGAGGAAATATACAGCCTTTGGGCCGAGCGAGGAGAAGAGACAAGCGGAGAACAGCACCCGGGTTTCTGCACCCAGTTTGGTGGCTTTCTCATTCACATCTACCCACCGGTGGGATTCAAATAATTGAACAACCAGTTCTCCCTGGGTCAGGTTGGCTGTCATGGGAGGTGTGGCACATCCCCGTCATCCAGTTCTGAGGCACATGTGGGAGGATCCTCCCGCGATGGCCAAGCTGACCCTGGGCGAACCAGTTGTTAAATGACCCCCTTCTGCTATCAAAGTGGATCCTGGGGATTGCGCTGCAATGGAGAAATGGGCAAGAGAGCGGCCGGCATAAGGGAAGGAGGAGGAGCGGGAGAAGAAAGAGGGGAAGTGGCCTCCTTCCCTCTGTTGTCCATTTCTCCATTGCAGCACAATACAGTTCTGCAGGATCCACTTTGATAGTGTGTGTGTGTGTGTTTAACAATCGGTTTGTTCAAATCGGTGCGAACCGGCTGAATTCCATCATTGCATCTCCCATTACTTGCTACTAAAATTGCAGGCATGAACCATTGCCCGAGCTTCTTCTTACCATTCCAGTAAACCATTCTGACTGTCAAAAAGTTTCCCCTGCCAGTCAAGGTCTGATCTAGGGAGCAGTGATCATCGTTCTATCCTAGCTGAGGGAACCAATGTTTATCTGAAAATTCTTCTGTGGTCAGGCACAGTGGTGAAATTCAATTTTTTTTTACTACCGGTTCTGTGGGCACAGCTTGGTGTGTGTGGTGTGGCTTGGTGTATGTGGCTTGGCTGGTGTGTGTGGTTGGGTGGGCGTGGCAGGGGAAGGATACTGCAAAATCCCCATTCCCTCCCCAACCCATTAACCTGCTTTTCAGCTCTGTTCTCTTGTGCAGGGCAACAAAAAAATACCCAGCCAATCAGATGGGACTTGGGAGGCAGCGAATAGATGAGAACAGGGCCAACCAGAGGTGGTATTTGCTAGTTCTCCGAAGTACTCAAAATTTCCCAGTGCTACCTCCATCTTGAGACAGCATTGGCATGCCATGCTAAATCTGAACTAATTCATTGCCTGGATTTGTTTAATATCCTGCAGTTGCTAAAAAGCCAAATGCAAATGCAATCTTGGGTTCTATGCACTTATAGGAGCATAGAATCCCGATATGTGGAACTAATTGTTTTATTCTATCCTGTAAACCACAGTTCAAAATAAAGGACAGTGAGCCACTGCATCCTTTTCAGAGGAGAGCCACCAAGCTGTCCTGTCAAAGTACATGTAGTCCTTGAATTACAACCATTCATATAGTGACCATTCAAAGTTACAATGGCACTGGAAAAAGTAACTTATGGCTGTTTTTCATACTTATGACAGTTTGTAGCATCCCCACGGTCACCTGATCAAAATTCAGACACTTGGCAACTGGCATGTATTTCTGATGGTTGCTGTGTCCCCGGGTCACGTGATCCCCTTTTGCGACCTTCTGTCAAGCAAGATCAATGGGGGAGCAAGATTCACTTTACAACTGTGTTACTACCTTAACAACTGCAGTGATTCACTTAAGAATCTGTATCAAGAAAGGTGTGATGACCTGGGGGGTGGAACAAAGGCAACGCAGTCAGATAAGAACTATATCTTAAGAAGAATTGTATCAAGAAAGGTGTGATGACCCGGGGGGTAGAACAAAGGCAACACAGTCAGATAATCAATAAGAGTCCCTTTATTATCCCCAACTTTGCCCCCAGTGTCCAGGTTACCTTCTGGCTGGAGAAAAACTCTCCCAGGAACAGCCTTTGACTGCAGAAAATTAAGTCCAAAACATGGTCAACAAAAACTAACTATAAGTCCAATCAAGACAAAATGAGGTAATTAGTCTGGTAGACCAGGAGCAAGAATTCCAGATGTGAAGGCAAGGCAACACTCACACAGTTGGGAAGATGCCAGAAACACAAATAAGTCATGACAACACAGGATAAAGTCATGTTTGCTCCCAACAGCCTGCCGCACGCAGCCTGCCTTTCTTATCAACTGTCTTCCCAGCTGTGGCTAATGAAGGGAATCAGGGCCCTTTCCTCCCCCATAAGCCACTCAACCCTTCTCTGTTCCTCCCTGTATGCCCTAGGATGAAGAGCCTGGGTCTTCCTCTGAACTCCCTCTCCCTTGTTTTATCTCTCCCCTGCTCTGCCCAGCTGAACTTTGCCCTTCCCCAGCCTCCTCCACAGCCAATGGAGCCACACTCTCATTCCCTGTCAGCTGTCCAGCTTCCTCCTTGGATTCAGATTCCGACAGGGGCATGACAAAAAGTGGTAAAATGGGGCAAAACTCACTTAACAAATGTTTCACTTAGCAACAGAAATTTTGGGCTCAATTGTGGTGGTAAGTTGAGGATTACCTGTATGTAGATGAAATAGCTCGGCTGGCCCTGTTTTTCCCCAGGCATGGCTGCCCCTGGCCTGTGTCATTTAATCTCTGGGCTCAACTGAAAGGGTTTCTCCTCCTATAATCAGCTTTTACAGGTCATTACCTCCTTCCTCTTGCCACATATTAGTTTTGATAATATTCCTCTTCTTCTCCACTTGTCTTTTACCTCCCCTGCAATTATGAATGGCTCACGAGAGTCACAGGGAACAATAGGGGAACTTCAGCATTGTGGCAGGAGGCAAGGAATGGGTCAGAGAATCCAAAGAGGGAAAAAGCATGGCAAGTAATTGATGGGAGAAAGGTTGTTTTAAATGCTTTATTAAGGAATGAAAAAGAGGAGGGAGAGAGACAATTAAGAACAAGATGCAAAGAACTGACATTTAAATCCCAATAATAGACTTCTACGGCCATTTCCTTCATTCAATAGCAATAGCATTTAGACTTATATACTGCTTCATAGTGCTTTACAGCCCTCTGTAAGCAGTTTACAAAGTCAGCCTATTGCCTCCAACAATTTGGGTCCTCATTTTACCCACCTCGGAAGGATGGAAGGCTGAGTCAACTTTGATCAGGTCAGGATTGAACTGCTGGCTTTGGGCTGAGTTTGCCTACAATACTGCATTCTAAGCATTGTGCCACCTCGACTGTCTAAGACATTCACCTGTTTCCTTAGTTATAAATAAATAAACTAGACCTTGAGAACACCTACTCAAGCAGTTTGCTTGAACAAAAGCCAAATATTATCCAAGGACATAATATTTCAATCAAAAAAGATCTTGACAGACTTGAACAATGGGCCCTATCCAACAACATGAAATTTAACATGTAGAAAAGCAAGGTTTTATACCTAGGCAGGAAATACCAAAGGTACAAGTGCAGATTAGGTGAAACCTGGCTCAAAAACAGTAACTGTGAGAGGGACCTTGGAGGTTACTTAAACATGAGCCAGTAATGTGCAACAGCAGCCCCCCCAAAAACTAATACAAACCTGGGTTGTGTAAACAGAGGCATAGAATCAAAATCATGTGAACTATTAATACTTATTTATTTATTTATTTATTTATTTGATTTGCCAATTGTTTACAAAATAATAAGTATAAGTGTATACATAGTTGTGAATACATATTGTGTGCTCTTGTGTTGTTATGGTTGAAGCTGAAGTATTCATTGACAGGTAGGACATTGCAATGTATGATTTTATATACCATGCTTAAATCAGACCGAAGGCGGCGTAATTCAAGGTTTTCTAGTTCTAGAATTTCAAGTCTGGTGGCATAAGGTATTCTACAACGAGTAGAGGAGTGGAGAACTCTTCTTGTGAAATATTTCTGGACTTTCTCAATTGTGCTAATATCAGATACGTAATGAGGGTTCCAGACTGATGAACTGTATTCGAGTATTGGTCTAGCAAATGTTTTGTATGCTCTGGTTAGTAGTGTGATATTACCAGAGAAAAAGCTACGTAGGATTAGGTTAACAACTCTTAATGCCTTTTTGGCTATGTATTTGCAGTGGGCTCTAGCACTTAGATCATTAGAGGTGAGTATTCCAAGGTCCTTTACAGAGCTTGGGTCATCAACAAGATCTTGACTATTCAGCTTGTATTTTATTTTCTGATTTTTTTTGCCAATATGTAAGACAGAGCTTTATAAATTCTTAGTAAGACCACACCTGGAACACTGCATTCAGTTTTGGTCACCACATTACAAAAAAAAATGTTGAGACTTTGGAAAAAGTTCAAAAGAAGAGCAACTAAGAAGATTAAAGGCCTGGAGACAAAAACATATGAGGAACAGTTGTAGGAATTGGGTATGTCCAGTATAGAGAAAAGAAGAATTAGGGGTGACATGATAGCAGTATTCCAGTATTGGAGGGGCTGCCACAAAGAAGAGGATGTCAATTTATTTTCCAAAGCACCAGAAGGCAAGGCAAGAAACAAGGGATGGAAACTAATCAAGGAGAGAAGCAACTTGGAATTAAGGAGAAACTGCCTAACAGGGAGGACAATTAACCAGTGGAACAGCTGGCCTTCATAAGTTGTAGGTGCTTCATCACTGGAGGTTTTTAAGAAAAGACCATACAGCCACCTGTCTGAATTGGTATAGGGTAGGGGTGGGATTCAAATTTTTTAACAACTGGTTCTGTGGGCATGGCTTAGGTGGTGGGTGTGGCTTGGTGATCATGTGACTGGGTGGACGTGGCTTGGTGGTCATGTTATTGGCTGGGCGTGGCCAACTCAATATCACTCACATCGAGGCATGCATTCCCTCGCCTGGCCTCTCATGACTGTGGGGATGCTGCAACAGTCGTGTGAAAAATGGTCATAAGTCACCTTTTTCAGTGCCATCGTAACTTTGAATGGTCACTCCACACAAGCAAAGTACCAGCAAAGGAGGGGAAAAAAACTCCAGAGAAGTTCCTGAGACAGGAAGTCTAGTCCTGCCAAGAATGTAATAAGGGTTAACAGAGAGGCAGTTTCTCTAAGCAACACCAGAATGTTTCCTTCCTGCCTTCCTTACAGGATTAGACCAGCAATTTCTTCTAACAACCGGTTCTCCGAACTGCTTAGAATGTTAACAACTGGTTCTAGAAAATAGTTGCGAACTGGCAGAATCCCACCCCTGGTATTGGGTCTCTTGCTTGAATAGGGGGTTGGACTAGAAGCTCTCCAAGATCCCTTCCAGCTCTATTCTGATTGAGAAAGAATCTGGGGCGAAGGCAACATAAATGGAACAAAGTGACTTGCAGAGTTTCAACTGGAGTCCTCAAAATAACGAGGAACACTTCAAAATTTTATACGAGGTCTCTCAAAACTTCTGAAAGTTATTTTAGCCTGGTGTTTTTCATGATAATGCTATAGAATGATAATTGCTTTTTGTTGTTGTCTTCTGAGACTTTTCTTGAGGCAGTACTAGAGATTTCCTCATTCAAATACTAGCCCTTCTTAGATTTTTTCCCAGACAACCTATTTAATTCTTAATTATTTACTATTAGATTTTAATCTCACTTTTATTACTTTATAAGTAACTCAAGGCAGTGAATGCTTCTTCCTCCACCTATTTTCTTCACAACAACAATTCTATCAGGTGGGTTGGGATGAGAGAGAGTTGACTGACCCAAAGACACCCAGCCAGTTTTTGTGCCTAAGGCAGGACTAGAACTCACAGTCTCCTGGTTTCTAGGCCAACCCCTTAACCACTACACCAAACTGACTCTCCATTGTTAACTGTTTCTTTCCTACTCCTGGATGCTCTTGTAAAGGGGGATGAAAAATGAAATAATTCTTTTTTATTAGGTATAATAACACAAAAATGCAATAAAACAGATAGATATATTATGTTACATATATTAACAGCTGCAAGGATTTCATACGCACAACTCTGGAAGGAAAAAAGGGTTCCACCGGAAGGCATGGTTATAAAAAAATAATAGATTGTATAGAGATGGACAGGCTAACGATGAAAATAAAAGACAGAGAAGATTCAATTTATTATAGGGCCTGGGATGCCTGGTATGAGTGGTTTAGAAATAAAAATAAAATAAAATGGCAATTAGAAAAAGAATGAGGGAATATGTAAATATGTAAATATACCATGGAGAAGATTGAGATGTAAGGATAAAAGATATTGATTTATAGTAAGAGTAAGATGTAATGGTAAAGGAATAAGTAAATACATATACTGAAAAATGTGAGGAGATGCAAAAGATGTCTTGATGTTGATAATAATGTATAAAGTTTTATTTTATGTTTTTAAAATTTGGAAACTTAATAAAATTTATTTTAAAAAAATAAAATAATTCTAAACAGCAAGCAATGTGATTGTGGGAACAAACATACAGTAAAAGAGGGGAAGGGAAATAATAATTTGCCTTTCACTATTTTTCAACCGAGATTGGCAATTCTTTAGGGCTACCAACTGGCTGAAAGAACTTTCATGCATTTCTCCTCCTTATTTAACAAGCATTATTTCTCAGCAGAGCAAAAGGTGAGAGATTATACACGGACTTGATGTAAAACCGATGAACATCACAAGATGTCAGGATTCATATCTCTAAGGGCCCCATTTGCATTATGATGACACCTGTTGTCATTTTGATATAAACTCAGTGTACTGCAGCTGCCTGTGCTTCTAGAGTGCTTCCAATGTTGGAAGATAATTGGAAGCAACCCATTTAAAGACGATGTTGAAAAAAAAAGCACTTTCCCTCTGAAATAGCATTCCTTGAGACATCTGAATGGTTCCTACCCAGATGATGTTCTGAAAAGTGCTAAAATGTATTTTTCCTCATCCTGTATCAGGAGAGTGGGAAAAGTCCTTGTAAGATGCTTGTCTTGCTTCGTGTATATATTTTTTTCTGAATGCACCTCATTTGTTTCTTCTGTTTATTCTCTCCATCATTTTCTCCCCTGTTCTATTATATAAAGTGTCCAGAATGATTGGATTTTTTTTTAAAAAAAATCCAGGTCAGAGGTTCTCAAACTTTTCTTCTACACAGACCCCATTTAAAGACCTTTTGTGGCCATGGGCCATGGCTTCCCAAAATTTAACTCGATTTAAATCATAGCATTCTTCAAGCCTTCATGACCCCCTTGTGCAGAGGTGGTATTCAGCAGGTTCTGACCAGTTCTGGAGAACCGGTAGTGGAAATTTTGAGTAGTTCAAAGAACCGGCAAATACCGCCTCTGACTGGCCCCTCCCCATCTATTCTCTGCCTCCCGAGTCCCAGCAACAGCTCCTGTTGCCCTGACAGGAGAACGGAGTTGGAAAGCAGGTTAGTGGGGTAGGGAGGGAATGGGGATTTTGCAGTATCCTTCCCCTTTCACGCCCACCAAGCCACCTCCACAGAACCGGTATTAAATTTTTTTGAATCCCACCACTGCAAACATCTGCAGACCATAGGTTGAGAACCACTGATCTATGTAATAAATGAGTATATCTACAAAAATTGGAATTGTGCAAGCCACGGTATTCCCTGTGACAACCTCTGGAAGTGAAAGTTGGATTTTGAAGAAATGAAGACTATTGACATTTTTGAACTTTCTCAGAAGACTTCTCAGAAAACCATGCACCTTGCAGGAGATGAGCAGGCTGAGACTGAGAGAGGGGTTAAACGCATCATCAGCTTGGAATCCTTATTTTCCCATAAGAGACCTAAGTCCAGCACCTCATGAATTCCAGTGAGTCTTATTTCGCACCAGTTTGGCTTGACCATTAGTAGATCAGATTATTGTGTATCATTGTTCAGTCACTGTCCAACTCTTCATGACCCCATGGACCACGTCATGCCAGTCCCCCTCCCCCATGTTCTTTAGAAATTTGCCCAAAATCATGTTCATTGCATCAATGACAATATTGATCTGTCTCATCCTCTGCCACCCCCTTCTCCTTTTACCTTCAATCTTTCCCAACATCAGGGGTCTTTTGTAATGAGTCCTCTCTTCTCATTAGGTGGCCAAAGTATTTGAGCTGCAGCTTTGGTATTTGTCCTTCCAAAGAACAATCAGGGTTGATTTCCTTTCAGATTCTTGTGTATAGGTAGCATGAAACAAACTTTGAGTGCTTTGAACTCTACTTTGGTTCCTGGTTTCTTGTGCCTGAAAGGCATCAAGAAAAGAAATAAATGGATCATTGAACAAATCAGTCCAGAACTCTTATTCGAGTCACAAATGACCAGGCTCAAATGATCCCAGTCTGGATACATTATGCAAAGCCTCGCTTTGAAGATGGCTCTGGTACTGCAAATGGGGAAAGGAAAGAGAAGGAGACAACCTACAGCAAGGTGGATGGACTCAGTTACAGGGGTTACGGATGCACTGTTGGTATTTGGGTTAGAAATGTATAAACCAGGATAAACATTTTAGTACTATATCTTTAAGGGAATGCAAGAGCATGCAATTGGGTGTGGTTTCTCAAACAGCCATAAGATGGGGACAGAAACCTGGGTTGTTTAGTCTTAGTCTGAGTCTCAGAAGAGAGTGTAAGTGTATCTCTGTTTCCTTCTGTTGGAAAGTATTGCCGTTGCTCCATTTCTTCTAATTGACTGATATTACTGGATTTAATGTAAGTTTTTGACACTGTTTTTGACACTGGAATTTGATATTTGGATTATCCCTGGATGAAAACTGACTGATTTTACCTGTGAATGACTTTTGGACTGCTTATCTTGAACTTTGCTTAAACTGTCTGGAAGTAAAAACCTACATTTACTGTACAGTGTATCTGTGTGCTCTGTGTGTATTATTCAAACACTTCTCTCAAATACGTCTCCCTGTATGCGCTCATTCTCCTAACAGGGAATTACCTCAACAAAGACCTCAAGAACCAGGGTGGGGACAAATCATCATGGACAAAATCTATCCATGTGGTCTCTAAGAGTGAACACTGTCTTGATAGCACATAATCCACCAATTAACCAAGAGGTAAATAAGTAATATTTTTTTTAAACCCTTGAAACATTGAAACAAAATGGAGAAGTCATCTCACCATCCTCATACAAGAAAAATCTAGGTCAAAAGATACTTTTTAAGG
The DNA here is from genome assembly GCF_049901735.1 of Notechis scutatus. Lineage (NCBI taxonomy): Eukaryota > Metazoa > Chordata > Lepidosauria > Squamata > Elapidae > Notechis > Notechis scutatus. Next base: position 255,667,808 of record NC_142010.1, on the reverse strand, counting down.
AGTGGTCGAAAATGTATCAAACCCAGAATCTCCCAAATGCTGAAGGGGAGAAAGTTCTAAAGAACAGGTGCCATCACAGAGGAGGCCATTCTCAAGTTATGTCATGCCCCTGGTGGAGACTGACTCTGAGGAAGAAGAGGAACAGCTAACAGGGAGTGGAAGTGTGGCTCCGGAGGTTGTGGAGAAGGCTGGTTAAGGGCAGAGGCCGGCTGAGCAGTCAGAGGAGGACCCAGGCCCATCCCCTCTCCATCCTAGGGCACGCAGGGAGGAGAGGATAAGGGAGAGACGTGGTCTACTCAGGAGGAGAGGGCCTTGATCCTCTTCATAGGCTGAAGCTGTGACAACTGAATAAGAGTGTGGACATGCGTACGGGTGAACGCTGGAAACAAAGCCTGGAAATATCTATAGTTTATGATTCCTCTGTGAGTTTGGCATCCTTCCCAGTGTGTGTTATCTGTGGATGTCCACTAGCCCTTATCTTGCCTGGTTGGTGTTGATTTTTCCCTTCTTCTTGTAACTGTTTGTGTGGGAGGTTTTTGTCTTCCGTCAAGAATATTCGGAGCTTGGAAGCAAAGTGAAGGGAAAAAAGGGTCCTCACCTGTTTTCTGTGACTATGTTTGTTTTGTACCCCACCCTGGGTCATCCCAGGTACAGAGAAAAGCAACAAAGTTGATTAGGGGACTGGAGGCTAAACTGTACAATGAATGGTTGCACGAACTGGGAATGTCTAGTCTAATGAAGAGAAGAACTAGGGGTGACATGCAGGGGTGGGATTCTACCAGTTCGGACCACTTCAGGCGAACCCCTAGTCCGAAGGTCTGCTGGCAGCAGACCGGTTCGCTTGGACAATCATGTGGGCCCACGCCCACCTGCCCTGGTGCTGTACTTACCTATATATCCTCTCAGCTGAGCAGATTGCTGCTCCTCAGCTGTGTTACTCCCCATTAGTAACACAGCAGGTAAGTTTTTTTCCGGAAAATAGCTCACATGCGTGCAGCGTGCGATCACCGAATTGGTTGTTACATCAGCTGTATCCCACCACTGGTGACATGATAGCAGTCTTCCAATATTTGAGGGGCTGTCAAAGAAAAGGGGGGGGGTGTTGAACTTCCAATTCTATTGTTTTGTTATTCGACTCTCTAGACCAGGGGTCTCCAACCTTAGCAACTTTAAGACTTGTGGACTTCAACTCCCAGAATTCCTCAGCCAGCTTTGCTGAGAGTTGAAGTTGTTAAGCCTGAATTCCCCAACGAGTGTTAAGGAAAACAAACTAAACAGAATGTGTAGCGTAGTCAGATAGGCAGACAGGTAAATGTGTGAGATAAGTTTGTATTTTAGTTAACACACAGTAAAAAACAGATACGCTTGTGCTATCAAAAATATAGTTTATTCCATTAGGAATTATAGCATAGTCAAAATAGTCATGTATCATTTCAGTCAGTCCAGTTGGGTATACTCAATTTGCAAAAGTCCGTGTTGAATAGTCAATGTCAGTTCACTTACAATAAATCAGTCCGTATTATCTCTTCTCTCCGTTGAGAAATCAACACTCCTTTCTCTCCTCCGTTCCAGTAAGGAAAAACGCAGTCATCAATCCATCCAGTAATTAGGGATCATTAAGCCAGAGAGAGAGAGCTGCAATTGACTTGCTTCTTTTATGGTGCTTTTACAACCACACCCTTAATTACATTCTTGTAGTTAAAGTTACACACACTTTAACCAACAAACCATGATAACTTATTTATTATTTTTACCCAAACCAGTTAGGGTAAACAATGTTATCCCTAACAGAAGTCAACAAGTCTCAAAGTTGCTAAGGTTGGAGACCCCTGCTCTAAAGCACCTGAAGCAATGGATGGAAGTTTATCAAAGAGAGATCCAATCTCAAATTAAGGAGAAATTTCCTTAAATAAAAGGAAGGGTTTTTTTAAAAAAGAAGGACAACCACTTGTCTGGAATAGAATAGGGTCTTCTTGCTCAAGCAGGGAGTTTGACTAGAAGACCTTCAAGGCCCCTTCCAATGCTGTCATTCTATTATTTTATTATTCTGATGTAGCGGAAATGAAAGATGCCAAAGGGGGTGTGTGTGAACAAAGCATTGGAATTATTTATCCAACAATGAACTATTTTATTCCTTAGCAAGCTATATTGCTAAAATGCAATACATTCTCCTAGGTAGCTGGATCATTTTCTCATTGGAACAGACTGTTGCAATGTTTGGGTAAGAAACTGTCATACTGCCCTAGTATTTCTCAGTATACAAGCCTTCAGAGCAGTGGGATTATCTGCTGGTCAGGGTATTATGATCAATCTTCCCGTTTGAGCCCAGGGGATGAATTGAACCAGGACATAGCACTTAATCAAATCTTTTGCTGCAATGAGCCTCAAACCCAAATCCCAGATATTTTAGCTGCAATGACAATTGACATCCTGCTGGAACACAGAAGGACCGCTTTCTGCTTTTAAAAGGGCACTGATAGATTCGGCTTAGAGTGTCCATCAGGGAACTAGCTCAAGTCTATAACTCATCCAAAGTCCAAATCTATTGCCTGGCTGTGCTAGCAAGGGATAAAATGCAGCTAGGTCAGCCAGCTGTCTGGTCAAGCCATTTTCATCAGAGGGGAAAAAAATAAGCAGAATCTAGTACAAAATACAGGCAGGTGCTAGCCTATAGACAGCACCATGCTGTCAATTGCAAATATCCAGTTGAAGAAAGAATAATTCCTCTGAACAGATGCTGAATGGATGGATATGGCCGCATGAATATTTGATCCGGAGTTTTTTCTGCACCAAGTTGATTTGACCAACTCTCCAGATAGAATTGACTTTCTATGAACTGCTGATTTGAATGGCAAGTTAAAACCCAGATGCCCCTAAATTGACTTCGATGAATCGGTTGTATCTGATCACAAGTGTTGAAACCATTTCTTCTGAAGTGGTGCAGAAAACTGAAGCCAGCTGAGCCCTTTGCGTGTTCGCTTCAAACCATTCAGATTGAGTCAAGTCAGTTTTCCAAACCAATTTGAATTAGACTGATTTTCCAAAATTGGATGGAGTATTTCCATTGGATCTTGCCTTTTTCACCCAGGCTGAGTGGAGAATCCCTCTCACCACCTGAGTATTTGCAATGTCCACGTCCTTCAAAGATTCCTCATCTGTGCTGAAACAATGAATTGAGAGGATGTTAATATGTTAATAAGGGGGATGTGATGGCTCAGTAGCTAAAACACTGAGCTTGTTGATCAGAAAGGTCGGCAGTTCGGCGGTTCAAAGCCTAGTGCCGTGTAACGGAGTGAGCTCCCGTTACTTGTCCCAGCTTCTGCCAACCTAGCAGTTTGAAAGCATGTAAAAATGCAAGTAGAAAAATAGGGATCACTTTGGTGGGAAGATAACAGTGTTCCATGTGCCTTTGGTGTTTAGTCATGCCAGCTACATGATCACGGAGATGTCTTCAGACAGCGCTGGCTCTTTGGCTTTGTAACGAAGATGAGCATCGCCCCCTAGAGCTGGAAACAACTAGCACATTTGTGCAAGGGGAACCTTTACCTTTACTTTTAGTATGTTTCAGAACAGGTATTTCTTAATTTGGGACTACAGTTGAGACTGGAATTTCCATCACTAAGTGATGCGGTTGTTAGTTAGTCATGCTTGATTTTAACATCACTTATGCGGTAGTCATTAAATGGATCACACAGTCATTAAGTGAATCCAACTCCCCTATTGACTTTACTTCTCAGAAGCCCCCCGGGAAGGTTGAAAACAATGGTCACATGACCACAGGTACTACAAGCATCTTGGTCAAGTTTTTAATTTTATATTGCTTAAATATATCAATGTGTGGACAGTGTGATATCTGGGTATCATACATTGTAGTAAAAATAAACATAATATTATTACTCATGGTTATTACATTTCATTTTCATGGTTTCATATTGTTTAAACATATCTAATACTACTGCCATTCAATTTCTAAACCTCCCTCTTTTTATGACATATATCTTGTTATATTAAAATATGTATATTGTTATTCCCCTCTTATTTCTATTTCTATTTTAACTTTTATTCATGTCACCATAGTATTCAAAGAAGTTTCTTTTCTGCCTTCCATCTTTCACTTGCTTTATTATTCATATTTCCCTTACTTAATTCTTCCCATCTGCATACATCAAAGTTTCATTCTTCATTCTTTCATTGTTCAGTTTTCAATATACAATTCTTATGTCAATTACATTTAAACATATAGGGTAAACCTATTCATATTCCTTCCATTCATCCAATCCATGTAATTCCACTATTAATACACAGGCTTATATTAAAATATATTCTTTCATTATCTCATTGCTCATTGTTTAATTTTATTATTAATATTTATATTATTATTAATTTTATTTCTCTAATTTTCCAATTAATGCTTAGTTTTATTCATAGAGGAACTGCAGGCACCTTAAATAAATGTTGGTTGCCAGGCACCTGGGATTTGATCACCAGTCTGTGAGGATCCTGCAACAGTTGTAAGTGTGAGGACTGGCCATAAGTCACTTCTTTTTCTGTTGTAACTTTGAATGGTCATTAAACAAAATGGTCATAAATTGAGGATTATCTATATAATTTCAGATTCATCTGCTCTGGGTATGAGGGCTTTGGATCTGAATGATAAATGTAATTCAGAAATGTAAGCATCCTTTCCTACGGTTGATCTACAACTGGTGGTATGGAAGGCAGATGGCTAATAATTCTGTGTTTTATATATATATTTATTTTGGTTTATCAACAAGAATAAAATGCAAAACAGAAAAACATACATCCAACATTAACAACACCTGACCCCCACCCTGCAAAAAAACAAAGAAAAAAATATTGATAATAATTCTGGAAGTAATAGACAACCATCAACACAGTGGCTTAGTGTCTAAGAGGCTGAGCTTGTCGATCAGAAAGGTCAGCAGTTTGGCGGTTCGAATCCCTAAGCACCATGTAATGGAGTGAGCTCCCATTACTTGGTCCATCTTCTGCCAACCTAGCAGTTTGAAAGCATGTAAAAATGCAAGTAGAAAGATAGGGACCACTTTGGTGGGAAGGTAACAGTGTTCTGTGCCCCTTCAGTGTTTAGTCATGCCGGCCACATGACCACGGAGACGTCTTTGGACAGCGTTGGCTCTTCGGCTTTGTAACGGAGATGAGCACTGCCCCCTAGAACCGGAAACGACTAGCATGTATGTGTGAGGAGAACCTTTACCTTTATTTTTAAGGCTAGAGGTACATTGGAGGGATCTGGGAAAGAGCTCATTAGCTCATTAGACATTATCAGATCCCCTTAATAACACTGACTTTGGAGGATAGTGACTGTGATAATATTGGAAAAAACACAGAGGAAAGTTCTGCTGACATTGTCCTAGTTGTGTCCTCAGGGATGATGGATGGAAGACCACCACAGCTGTGACTCAATTCTGCTTGAGGGACACCAGGTTGGAGAGTGTTTGAAGAAGCCCCAAGAGATGATTGACTCACACTTTTTTTACCCTGCACCGTTAATCACTGTCATCTCTTTCAAATAACTTAGTTGCAAACAAAGAGCAGGAAAAAGAAAGTGAGTGAAGGAAGGTTGTTTGTTCTTCCCAATCTGTTCTTCCCAATCCTTCACCATCTGTGACTTGGTGAGGCCCTTGTTAGAAAAATGGTAATGTAATCCTGGCCAAAACGAGCAAACTTCATCTCAAAGGTGATTTTCCAAGACTTGGTTTTTCCTTGAAAGGCATTTCGCTTCTCATCCAAAAAGCTTTTTCTGAACTGAAGAACTGAAGAAGCTTCTTGGATGAGAAGTGAAACATCTTCAAGGAAAAAGAAACTCTAGTTGCCTTTTGAAAAAGCACTTTTGAGACAACCATGTGAATCTCCCCAGACTTTTAGCTTAAATGTCATAATTTCAGCCATCATTCTGTAACGAAGTACTGCTTGTTATTAGCCCTGATTCTCAAGTTTCAATCCAGGTTTCAATAGAAGACTGCACATATTAGGAACATTTCTACTTGCATTTCTAATATAATTCATAATTTTTATGGTCACCCCTCCCTTTATCTGCTATTGCTCAAACCTAGAAGGACACAATTTTATTTGCCTTTTGAGCACTGTTCCCCTTTACAGATCCACAAAGCAATTTGAAGAAGGAGAAAAGGCATAATTTGAGATAATGGATTTCTTTAAGCAGCACATGGAGAATAATATGTTGCTCCTTGAAAATAAGTGTAGGGTAACTTTGTAAGCTGTTCCAATTATTATGTATCTACCCTGAGTGGGGCACATTCCTGAATCTGTAAATCAGGTTAAAATCATAATAAGGGGAATGCATAAGTGAACCATTGTGCCTACTGTCCCTGTCCTATTGTCCCCATTTATTTCTACCTATTTCCTATATTCTTACTCATGTTTATACTCATACCTATTAACTTGTAAGCAATTGATAAATAAAATAAATAAAAATAAAATAAATAAATAAAAATTACAATAGAAAAATGCAAGGCACTATTATTGCTATATTCATGTTGGAAGCACCTACCAAGATGGTTGAAAGGACTGGTTGGTGACATCACCGTTGCCCAGGAGAAACCCAAGAGGGCTCCTTTCATGTCTCTGATATTTTCCCACCAAAGTGGTACCTATTTATCTACTTGAATTTGCATGCTTTCAAACTGCTAGGCTGGCAGGAGCTGAGACAAATTTTATCGGAAGCTCTTTCCATCACGTGGCTCACAATCTTGGGTTCCAGACTTGCCAAGACTTCTCAAGGGTCTTCTGACTCAGCATCCTAACCACGTGAGCCACAGCGACCCAAGACAACACACAAATGGAATTTATTTGAATATTAGTAGCTCGGATTGGTAGTTATGTTGTTGGTTTGAGCTCCGAGGCTTGGCAATTTGGTTGCAAACGTTGCATCCCCATTTGGGGTGACATCATCAGTGTGCTTTGGATTGTGCTTGTCTGGGGAGCACTGGCCTTTAAAAACATTTCTGAGTCCTGGTCTGATTTTAGAATATGTGATTGGATGGCTGTAATTACTGAGTCATAGTGAGATTATGTAATTGGCTGGCTGTAGTTGCTGAGTCATTGTCGGGTTATGTGATTGGCTGGCTGTAGTTGCTGAGTCACTTAAAACCAAGCACTATGACTCAGCAACTACAGCCAGCCAATCACACAACCTGAAATCAGATCAGGACTCAGAAAGGTATTTAAAAGCCAGTGCTCCCCCAGACAAGAACAATCCAAAGCGCACTGAAGATGTCTCCTTGAATGGGGACAAAATGTTTGAAACCAAATCACAAAGCTCAGAGCTCATACCAGCAACATAATAACACATACTATGCCTATTCAGGTAGTCGTCGACTTATAACCACAATTCGGTTATAAGTCGAAACCAAAATATCTGTTGCTAAGCAAGGTGGTGATTGAGTGAGTTACACCCAAATTATGATCTTTGCCATGCAGTTGTTAAGTGAATCATGAAATTGTTAAGTGAATCAGGTTTTCTCACTGACTCAGCTTTTTGGAAACTGTCTGGAAAGGTTGCAAATGATGATCACATGACCTCAGGATGTTGCATCTGTCATAAATACAAGTTGGATTAAATTTTGATCACATGACCATGGAGATGTTACAAAAGACGTAAGTGTGAGGGCCGGCCGTAAGTCACTTTTTTCTGTGCTTTGAACGATCACTAAATGAATGTTTTTATGTTGAGGACAGCTGGGAAATCTTAGAATTAAATCAGATAAATATTAAATCAAAATTCTGTAGGCGACCCAGCTAACACTCTGATCTTGGGACCCCAAACCCTAAGCCAAACCCTACCCCAAACCCTACTGATGAAGGAATGCAGTGTTCCATAGAAAAAAGTTTGCCTATCTGTGAACCGCATGGAAGGCAATTAGAGAGGGAAGATGGTCTTAGTGGAAACTCAGTGGAGTTATAGCATGCTCAGTGTTCCCCATGAGCAGCTAGTCAAAGGATAATCCAATCTAACCAAGAGAATTGCAGGTTCCAGTACAGTAATTTTTGAGTTATGATCAGTTGCTTAGTGACCGTTCAAAGTTATATCCTTATGTCCTGGTTTCAAAGTTCCAATAGATGCCCACCCCTGCAGTCACATGAGCAGTCATGAGAAAGTCCAGAAATATTTCACAAGAAGAGTTCTCCACTCCTCTACTCGTTGCAGAATACCTTATGCCACCAGACTTGAAATTCTAGACCCAGAAAACTCAGAACTACGTCGCCTTCGGTCCGATCTAAGTATAGTATATAAAATCATACATTGCAATGTCCTACCTGTCAATGAATACTTCGGCTTCAACCATAACAATACAAGAGCTCACAATAGATACAAACTCAAGGTAAACTGCACCAAACTTGATTGCAGGAAATACGACTTCAGCAACAGAATGGTCAATGTCTGGAATACTCTACCTGACTCTGTGGTTTTCTTCCCTAAACCCCAAAAACTTTAACCTTAGACTGTCTACTATTGACCTCACCCCTTTCCTAAGAGGTCTGTAGGGGGCGTACATAAGCGCACCAATGTGCCTACCGTCCCTATCCTATTGTTTATTTTTATTTTTCTTATATGTATCCATTTCATGTATTCATAATTATGTTTATACTTATACCTATTATCTTGTAAACAATTGACAAATCATATAAATAAATAAATAAATAAATAAATAAATAAATAGTGTCAAAGTTCCAACTGACAAACCAACTGAGCAAGCACAGTTGAGATGATCCAATCTCTTTATGCAAAACTTCATTGAGTATATCATTTCCACACAGATTAGGGCAAAACCAGCTCTAACCAACTTCTGAGCAATCCAGTATAATTAAAGTATAGAATTCCCCTTCCCCCTATTAGTGCAGGTCACATTATCCAATTGAATGTCATTGAATTGTTACGAGAAAATGTCTCTGGGGATTTTAGCCACCTGCTGAAGTGTCCTTGGTTCCCATGCTTTTCCTTCTTGATGTTTGGAGCCTATATTCCATTTCCCCTTCTCTCCCTCTTAATTTGTTGGCAAGCTGAGAAGTGGTAATAGTTGCAAGAGCATAAGCGCGCTTCAAACTTGACACATAGTTTGAACGCTGGCAACTGGCCCACATCTACGACCCTTTGCAGTGTCCTGTGTTCAAGTGATTGATATTTTCTGCAGGTTTTTTTAAAATCAGAAATTGATGTTCACTTTTGCTTTCTATAAAAAACATCCATTAGATATAATGGGTTCTTTAACAACTGCTATGTTCTCTTAATGACTGCAGTATTCATTTAACAACTGCAGCTTTCAAAGAATGACCACCACAAAATGGTTATAAAATTAAGTGTGGTCATATGGTGAATCTGGGCTCAATTACTGTCCTTAGTCAAGGAGTATGTGTAGATCAATAATGGAACAATTACTCCAATAGAAAGAGGCAGGACAACAATGAGAAGACTCTGGGAGCCCTGAAGTTGGAGAGGCTTGGTGTTTGGCCAGGCCAATGCTGTCCTTTTATGAGTAAACCCCATAATATGCAAAGCAACACATGTGTAAGTAAACAGAGGAATATTCCAGGTTTCAGCATCTGATTTTATTTTGTCCTGAACACCATAATTGTAAGAAATGCATCTGTAAATGCAAACATTGTCCTCTCAGGAGGCATTCTCACATTGCCAGTGAAAAGCTGTTGCACTGATTCCCACAATGGATAAGTAAAGAAAAGATGCAATGTCAGTTTTCTGAGTAATGCATCCACCAAAAGCAGAACTCAGAGGCAGGTAGATCCCTCAAAGAACATGTTTATTGGATACATCATATCAGCACAGCCAACCAACTCTAAAGTTTCCCACGGTTTTAGCATACTTAAAAAAGCAAAAGTTTTCCTCCCCAGATGTCACAGGTCATAATGTCCAATTGGAGCAGCTGGGGGGTTTCTTGGTTATTCCTCTCCTTCCTTCACTTCCACCTGTTGGAATGACCTTGGTTCCCACAAGAAAGTTTTTTTGTTTTGGCTATCTACTTCCCCCTCCCTTTTCCCCTTCAGAGTTCATGGCAACTATGAGGCAGCAAAAGGTGGCTTCAGCCAGGTTTGCTTCAGAGTTGTGTTGGAAGAATTATCCTTCTGGGTTCAGTTCCAAGTGGGGAAGAAAGACACTGGAAACATGGTGACTGCTTGGAAAGATGGTTTAATGGTGGACAAGACCACATGTCTTGGAGCTCCAAAGTGAAAAGAACGATCACATGCTTCAAGATGAAGGAAAAGAAGGAAGGGTTGATATGCTGAGTGTGCCTGGGTTTTATACCTCTGTTGGGATTTGAATTTGAGCTTGTATTCTGATTGGTTGTCAGACTCCCATGGGGCCATGCAGGGGCAACTCTGTAGGCTGTCCTGAGTCCCAGGCTTGGTTGAGCGTTGCTGGATGATGATGTAGTGAAACGGCTTTGGGCAATTCCTATAGCTCTACCTGGAGATCTTTGGTATGTAAAATAGACTGGCCTAGGCCAGAGTAATGGCCCATTAGCAAAGGTGGTGGGGGGTGAGTTTCTGCTTCTGAGTTTCTACTCTTTTTAGGGGAAATATTCTGCCTTTTTAATATTTCCTAGGATATTTCAATTTTCTAGGAGAGGGGTGGGTGATAACTTCCTACAGTTGACACACATATTTTTCTGTCTTTGTTCTTTAAAACGTCCATGCACTTCTTGATTGTCATTCACCACAACTGAGCTGCTTAAGGTTTCTAAGGAAAGAAAAATGCTGGGCTGCACAAATTGCTGAATTACCCAAAATACTTGCCACATCCTTATACCACTGGCGGTTCCAAAGAGAAAAATTCTATGTCTGAATGCTTCATCTGAGAAACTCCTTGCATTGAAGTTGTGGATGTCAGATAGAAATCGAGGCTGAAAACCTCTTTACAACTTCTATGCGTGGAGAATACATAATGTGAGAAGCACTGAATCAATGACCTTTCTTTATAAGGGAAATGATTAATAATACAAGGTCAGGTCATCTTTCTCCCTGCCTTCTCCAAAAAATAAAGATATTTCTTCTTAAACAAGTGCTTGAGCCTGTGGTCTAATTTTATTCACCGATAGTTTTGTTTTATGTTTTGGTTTTTGTTGTGCTTTAAGTAAACAAGTACTAATCACTGCAACTTCTGTCTTTATCTGCCTTATTACTGGGGCAATATTCCGATTGGATATATTTTTTATCTTTAGATGTAAAAAAAAATTGAGAAAATTCATAGGCATTTATATTTACAATATCTCTGGACATATTGAGGCATTGGACTGCACATAATTTAAATACAATTTAACTTAAACTGCCTGGGAACTTTAAAATGCAATTTTTGTTGCATTTTTTTTGTTTTTGTTTAACTCTTAGAACAATATAAAGCAAATCAGTAAATCTGAGGCAGATTTTTCAAAATGCAAATTTACTCAGTTCAAACTGCTTTTAAAAAATAAAAACAACCCTGTAATTATGCCTGTTGTCAGGCAACTAACTCAAGTGTACCTTTTTTTTCAGACAGTTTTTGGAGGCAGATTTTGAATCAGGAATAAAAGAATGCTAATGGAACGGGATCCAATCACTGGGGCCAGAGGTTTAATCTTCTGAACTTTTGGACTCGTGCTGGAGCCCATCCTCAGGGATCGTCTCTCTCTTCTCTGGTCCCAGTGACTTGAGCCAGATTGGATCCTGCAATCCTGGGATCCGTATATTTGCCTTAATCTGCCTTCATTTGTGAATGCTAATGGACTTTGAACACTTTGCAAAGTTTGGGATGGATGCCAAAATTCATTTCTGTTGGGGATTATTGCAGAATTATCTGCATCTGTAGCTACTTATGAATGTCTCCTAATAATATCCTTTTAAAAAAAATGCTTTGTTCTAGGTGACAAGCCCCTTGAGGGATAAATCCCTTGAATAAGGAAGAAATCTCACACATAATTTTGATTTCTATCACCTACACTTGCTTTTCAGATATATTCTTCAGCAGGGCTGCTAAAAGCAATACCATATCTCCATCTAGCACTGATGGTATTACCTAGCTTGGGTAATGAAATGTCTGCAAGAAAACAACCAGCCCAGAGAGTATCAAAGATCCCTCATGTCAACCCGGAGCTACAAATATTCTCCAAATATTTTGCAGTTGTGTGGTTAATCCCCAGATTTTGTAAGAATTTTACCAATGTATACATTTCATGTGGCTTCCCCTCTGCTCAACCCTGCATCAGAAATAGCACTTTCCCCTCCCTAAAAACTCACAATAGAATGATTGTCAAATTTCTCTGCCACAAGTTTAACATTAACATGCAACCATATTTTTGAAACTCAAAAACTCGCCAGCTGTAGGGACTGCTATTTCCTTGTGATGTGAGCGTCGCTCTATTGAGGAATACAACATGACCAAGTCTGTCTCAGTTTAATTTTGTCCAGAAATTGCCTTGTGGGTTTGCTTGACTGCATAGAGGCTCTGGAAGTCACAGGAAGCTCAGCTAAATCATAGCAACATGGCATTAGAGGGAGGAAAATGGATTTCTTTCTCCCTTGTTGCTTCTCAAGATGCCACTCTCTTCCTTGAATTCCACTTCAGCATCCCTGCTTGCCACAACATCCTCCTAGCTCTCATATTCTATAATTATTAACTCGGAGAGAACATCAAATGTGTTCTTTGCATGGCTCCCAGATCAACCATGCATTGTGTGCAGAGGTGGGATTCAATTTTTTTAACAACCGGTTCTGTGGGCGTGGCTTAGTTGGTGGGCGTGGCTTGGTGGTCATGTGACTGGGTGGACATGGCTTGGTGGTCAAGTTATTGGCTGGGTGTGGCCAACTCAATATCACTCACATCAAGGCACGCATCTCCTCGCCTGGCCTCTCATGACTGTGGGGATGCTACAACAGTCATAAGTGGGAAAAATGGTCATATGTCACTTTTTTCAGTGCCATTGTAACTTTGAATGGTCACTCTACACAAGCAAAGTACCAGCAAAGGAGGGAAAAAAAACTCCCGAGAAGTTCCTGAGACAGGAAGTCTAGTCCTGCCAAGAATGTAATAAGGGTTAATGGAGAGGTAGTTTTTGTAAGCAACACCAGAATGTTTCCTTCCTGCCTTCCTTACAGGATTAGGCCAGTAATTTCTTCTAACAACCGGTTCTCCGAACTGCTTAGAATGTTAACAACCAGTTCTAGTGAATAGGTGCAAACTGGTAGAATCCCACCCCTGGTTGTGTGATTCTAGGTTATTCATTAGTTAAGAGCAATAATAACAGCACTTAGACTTATATTCCGCTTCATACTGCTTCATACTGCGTACTGCTTTACAACCTTCTCTAAGTGGTGTACAGAGTCAGCATATTGCCCCCAACAATCTGGGTTTTCATTTTACTCACCTTGGAAGGATGGAAAGCTCAGTCAACCTTGAGTCGGTCAGGATCTAACTCTTGGCAGTGGGCAGAATTCACTTGCAATACTGCATTCTAACCACTATGCCACTATGGCTCTTATTAAGCAGATTGGAATTTCATAAAGATATGCTTAAGCCATGTGTCTCTTGCTAAGTTGTAACAGGACAATGGAACAGTTTCCATGGGGTCTTCGGTGCTCTCTGAGCTGTCTTGCAGACATTTCATTATCCAACTAGGTCAGGGGTGATTTCATTGAGGGCCGCATTAGGGTTGTGTTTGACCTCAGGGGACCAGGATGGGTGTGGCCAGGGTGGATGTGGCTGATCATGTTGGGGGGCGCCTGTGGTGGCCTAAGTGCTTTGCCAGCAAAAATTGGCTCACAAACTTCATTTTCGGCTGCAATGGCTTCCTGCAACCCTCTGCCAGTGAAATGGCATTTTCCATTTTCTTTGGCAGAGGCACCACAGGCCAGTCTTCTCATTTCCAGGGCAGCCTCGCAGGCCAGATCTAAGCACCCCGTGGGCAAGCTCCGGCTCCCGGGCCTTGAGTTTGACACCCCTGAACTAGATAATATCATATGGTTTCCCTTTAGTGGGAATTCCGGACTTCCCCCCATCATTTGGTTCCTGGGCTCAATGCAGTCTCTGTTGGAGTCTGAAGAGGAAGATGAACAGCTGACAGGGAGCAGGGGAGTGGCTCTGTTGGCTGTGGAGGAAACTGGGGAAGGGCAAAGTCCAGCTGGGCAGAGCTGGGAAGAGGTAAAACAGAGAAGAGGAGGTTCAGAGGAAGACCAAGGCCGGTGCACCCCCTCTACGGCATGCAGGGAAGAACAAAGATGAGAGCAACGTGGGTTGCGTGGCTTATGAGGGAGGTAAGGGCCCTGATTCCCTTCACAAGGCACACCTGGGGGTGAAGTTTAAAGGAGAGGCAAATGGGAGGAATGGTTGTCAGGAACAAATGTTGAGTTTATTTTGTGTTGGCTGCTGTTACCTGAGTTCCTGGCATCCTCCCAACTGGTTTGGTTTACTGCCTTGTTACCTCATTTCTGGAACTCTGTATCTTACTCTGCCAGATTTATTACCTTATTTTGCCTTGTTGGATTTATCATTTAAACTTTTCAGTTTACAACGTTTGGACTGGAATATCTGCAGCCAAAGTCTGGTGCAGGTTCATGGGAGAGTTTTTCTTCCAGACTGGAAGATAACCGGGTCATTGGGGGCAAAGTTGGAGCTAATAAAGGGATCCATACTTATTAACTGGCTGTGTTGCCTTTGTGCCATGCCCTGGGTCATCACAGTCTCTTTCACAGGGTTAGAAGAAAAAGTGGAGCCTTTCTGAGCTGGGATTGAAGGAATGCATAGCATAGATAGTCACTTCAAGCTGAGGACTCTTTATACGTTTTCAAAAATGAGGTACAGGTCAGTGGTGGGATTCAATTTTTTTTATTATTGGTTCTGTGGGTGTGGCTTGGTGGGTGTGGCAGGGGAAGGTTACTGCAAAATCCCATTCCCTCCCCACCCCACTAACCTGCTTTCCAGCTCCATTCTCCTGTGCAGGGCAACCAAAGAAGACCCAGCTGATCAGCTGGGACTTGAGAGGCAGAGAAGAGATGGGGGTATTTGCCGGTTCTCCAAACTACTCAAAATTTCTGCTACCGGTTCTCCAGAACCTGCTGAACCATCTGATACAGGTGACCCTAGCTGTCAAAATGTAGCCATGAATCAAGTATCTGAGGTTATTTCATTGATAAGAAAGTCCCTCTATTGGTCCTAGAAGGCATGCAAACCTCAGCCTGCCTTCTAAGAAATCCTGGAATTGGCCCACTGAAAATGAAATGTGGTTGGGTGGCCTGCAAAGTTTATGATCTTTGTCTTTCATGAGTCAAGGTGATGACCTTGGGCTTTTGTGAGGGACACAAAGGGGAACCTTTGACTATCCTGAGGAGATTTTTCTTAATTGGGAAATCTGGTGTCTTTTGCCAGTTTTGTCTATGGTAACTCACGCCTTGTCAGTTTTGGCCTTGGTATTAAATTAAATAAGCTTTTGTTTTATTGTCTGGATTTCTCTCATTTATTTCTATTGTCTGGATCAGGCAGGAAATGGAGGAAAGGCGATACAGTGGAGAGTTTGATCACCTTTCCAAACCTGCTTTCCATTGTTGGTTAGTCAATATGGCGCCCTTATTATTGTTATTATTTAATTAAAGCTCTCTTAAGAATTGGATTTCTAGTGGCTACATGGGATAACCATGTTTTTTTTTTTTTTTTGACAAAAATATATAAATTATTTATAATGGTCTTCCAGGTTTTTAAAAAACTTCTCAGCCTAGTCAACTTTTCCAGGATTTTATTTTACTATTTTTTTATCTGATCTTATCTTCTCTTATCTTTCTTATATCTTTTATCTTATCTTAAATTTTATCTTATTTTATTTTTTTTACTTTACTTTATTTTTTATTATTATATTTGAATTTTTATTATTTTATTATTTTATTTGCATCTCACCTTTTTTAATGAATAAGGCAGCAAACACAGCTAGTACACCTTCCTCACTACAACACTGTTGAGAGAAAGTGACTGGTCCACAATCACCCAGCCAACTTTCGTGCCTAAGGTGGGGCTAGAACTCACCATCTCCTGATGATTGACCCAGAGATACTCAGCCATCTTTAATGCCTAAAGGAGGAGTAGAACTCACTATTTCCTGATGATTGTCCAAAGCTTTCGTGCCTGAGGTGGGACTAGAACCCATGATCTCCCATTTTCTAGCCTGACGCCTTGACCATTAGACCAAACTGCTTTTTGGGATCTCATGATCAGGATTGCTTCATGATCTCCCATTCAAAACCTAGCTAATCCAGCCCTGCTTAACTTTTCCCCAAATTAGCCTGTGTTGACTAAATGCTGCCTCCTGCCAATATGTAATGATTCCATGGCTCTTTAAATTGCAACAAAGGGTGCCTTGCTGGTTTTTGCAAACTTCCCATAGCTAAGGCTCCAATTATTTCAGAACTAATTGGTCAGATGCACACAAGATGAAATTAAACATGAACAGGGTAGAACAGTGGTGGCTAATGTTTTTGGGCTCCTGTGCCGAAAATTGCACACACACACATGCACTTGCATGCTCGCATGCTAGCACCCAGAAGGCATGCACGTGCAATCCCCCCATGCCACCCCCCCTACTTGCACTGTGCATGCACATGCCTCCCAGCTGATTTTTGGCCCATTTGAGGCCTTTTTCAGCCTCCCAGAGGCTCGAGGGAAGCCTCTGCAGCCTTTGGAGGCCGAAAAATGGGCCCGTTTCATCACTTCCGGTATTTCTGGAAATACCGGAAGTGATGAAACGGGCCTGTTTTTCAGCCTCCAAAGGCTGCAGAGGCTTCCCTCAAGTCTCTGGACGGCTGTAAAAGGCCTCAAATGAGCCAAAAATCAGCTGGGAGGCACGTGCATATAGTGCAGGTAAGTTTCGCTGGGGCTCGTGTGCCCGCACAAATGGCTCTGCATGCCACCTGTGGCACGTGTGCCATAGGTTTTCCATCATGGGGGTAGAACATGGATTCTGCCATGGTTCTGTATAACCCACTTGGTTTCGTTTCCCATAAAAATAACAACCGTGTCCTCAGATGTCTGAACTGATTTTTTTTCCTTTTACCTTTCTGAGAGAGGTTGTAACATTTTGCTCTAAACAAACACGCCACAATTTCCCAGAAACTCAGACCTGTTGTCTAATTAACCTGCCTCTTCTAGAGACAGGAAGGTTAAAAATAGTCCAGATAGATATTTGTCTGTTGCTACTTCATTCAAGTATGCAGTGATGAGCTAATCACAGTTTGCCAACCTTTTCCCCCCTCCTCCTCATCCACAAATTCTCCTTCTAGCTTAAAGGGGAGGTTCTTAAAGAATGTGGGGGAACTGTTCACTTTTATTTATTATTTATTTATTCACCAAACTTGTATGCTGCCCATTTTGTTGAAGGCGACTTCAGGAAGCTTACAGTACAGGCATTGAATAAAACACAGACATTAAAACAACAAATAACGACCTTAAATTTTAAAAGTTCATTATACTAAAACTAAGCAGGATGGAGAGGGAGAGAGAGAGAGAGAGAGAGAGAGAGAAGTGCACACAGAGGGGAGGTGGGTGTTCTCTACTCCAGTGATCCCCAACCGTTTTTACGCTGCGGCCGGTATCCCCAACCTTTTTATGGCGCGGCCGGTACCGGCATTGTTGGCAGATGTCGCCATCTTTTGATGAAAACGTGCTTCCGGTGAGCTTTCTACCTGGAAAAGCTCACCGGAAGCACTTTTTCATCAAAAAGATGGCGGCGCCCAGCAAGCCAGCGGCCCGGTAGGACTTGTTCCATGGACCGTACCGGTCCGCGGACCGGTGGTTGGGGACCCCTGCTCTACTCCATTAGCCACCTCCAACATGTCCCATTCCCACTAGGACCGTAGGCTAACTGGCATAGCTATGTCTTTAAGACCTTTGCAAAGGCCAGAAGAGAAGGAGAGGATCTGATCTGGGCGTGGAGGGGAGATATGCCAGAGGGTGGGACGCACAGCAGAAAAGGCTCTTATGTTGCCTTTGTCATTGTTCATCAACATCTGAAAAATCCAAAATCCTCTACTTCCTTGTTCCAATAATTGTCACCATCTCAACAGATAGAGGCTGGACCAACCTTGGCTGAGCTTGGAAGCTAAGCAGGTTTGGACTTGGTTGGTTCTTAGGATGGGAGACCTCCACAGACTTGTACATTTATCTCCTGGAAGATGGCAATGTCTGTATTATCATGTCTGTATTATTGAGATGAAGATGGCGCCAGTGTTGGGATTCAAATATTGTAACAACTAGTTCGCCCAGGATCAGGTTGGCTGTTGCGGGAGGCATGGCGCATCCCCATCCTCCAGCTCCACTGTACATGTGGGATGAGCCTCCTGTGACAGCCAACTTGACCCTCGGTGAACCGGTTGTTAAATTATCCCCCAGTATCAAAGTGGATCCTGAGCGCTGCACTGCAATGGAGAATTGGGAAATGGAGCAGCTGGCATGAAGGAAGGAGGAGGATCAGGGAGAAGAAAGACGGAAAGTGGCCTTCTCCTTCCCTCACATTGTCTGCTCTGTTGCCCATTACTCCATTGTAGCGCAGCACAGCGCAGTGCCCAGGATCCACTTTGATAGTGGGGTGGAGTGGATAATTTAACAACCGGTTCATGTGAACCGGTGCAAACCGGCTGAATCCCACCACTGGATGGTGTACAGATATATCCCACTCAGACTGTCTTGGTAAGGAGTTTCTACAAATACCATATCACCTGACTGAGACTTCTGCATGGTTATTTAAAGCTGCTAAGTTCTTCTCATAATTTAGAAGGATCTCTTGACTGCGGAACACTCTCAACATGGTTCTGATGAAAATTGCTTTCCATCATCCTCTCCAAAGAAGATGATAGCATAGAAATTACCGATCAGATACTCACCAGCTTCGGCTGAATAAAATGAAGACATGACCTGGAATATCTGGTTCTTTGACCATCATCAAGTGGATGGTGTCAAGGCTTTCATCTCTTTTTTGGTGCCACTCTATCAGCCCCATGAGTCCATGTGAACTTTTTAGCCTGGGCTTTGTGGCTTGTCTCCTCAGTGTTGCTTGTAATAGCAAGAGGCCTCTGGTTCATTCACTGCTACCTACTCTGCTTTTCATAAATGCTGCCTTTAGCATTTTCCAGAATTTCACCGGGTATGAATTTCACACACTGAGCTCACTACTTCCTCTTAACATGAGTTCTAAAAAGGGTTAGTGAAAGGGTTAGAGGGTTAGTGAAAATAAAACTCCCCCTAAGCAAAAAGCAGATTCTGAGTAGGAAAAAAAAGGAAATTCCTGCAGGAAGCATCTTTCTTTCCATGTCTCCCTCTCTTTCCCCTCCCTCCCTCCCTCCCCCTCTCCCTTCCCCCTCTCCCCCCTCTCTCCCTCTCTCTCCTTCCTTTCCCCCCTTCTCATCATTGGCACAGAATATAAATCCTTTCATTTGCCACCATTCAGTCAGAGCAGCAGAAGCTTCTTGGATGGCAAGTGAAACATCTTCAGTGAAAAACAAAGAAAGTTGAATTGCCTCTTTAGAAAAGGGAAAAAAAGTACCTTTGGGACAACCATGACCTGGATAACTGTGAATGTCCATAGATGATAGAATAGAATATAATTTTTTATTGGCCAAGTGTGATTGGACACACAAGGAATTTGTCTTGGTGCAAATACTCTCAGTGCATATCAAGGAAAAGAGACATTTGTCAAGAGTCAAGAAGCATCAGGTACAACACTTAATGATTATCATAGGGTACAATAAGCAATCAAATCATACTAAGAAAAAATCAATATAAATCATAAGGATACAAGTGACAAAGTTATAGTCTCACAAGTGGGAATGGATGGGTGAAAGGAGTGATGAGAAGATTAAAAGTAATAGTAGTGCAGACTTTGTAATAGTTGGATAGTGTTGAGGGAATTATTTGTTTAGTAGAGTGATGGCATTTGGGAAAAAAACTGTTCTTGTGTCTAGTTGTTCTGGTATGCAGTGCTCTATAGCGTCATTGTGTGAGAAGAAGTTGAAATAGTTTATGTCTGGGATGTGAGAGGTCTGTAAATATTTTCACAGCCCTCTTTTTGACTCGTGCAGTATGCAGGTCCTCGATTGAAGGCAGGTTGGTAGCAATTGCTTTTTCTGCAGTCCTAATTATCCTCTGAAGTCTGTGTCTGTCCTGTTGGGTTGCAGAACCAAACCAGACAGTTATAGAGGTGCATTTATGACCATTATGAGCTATAACCATCTCCATATATAGGTAGTTTTCATCATAACTCAAAGTTTACGTATATATAATTTACTGGAAACTTTGCAGGTCAAGGAAGGGTGCATTCATATATATTGAACGAAAAAAATATCTACCAATTTTCTGTAGAAGGGCAAAGTTTTTTGTTTTGTGGCCCAGATGTTTCCCCTAAAGACATTGGGCTGCTCAAGGCCCATCCTAAAGATGGTCTTCTGAAGCCATTCTGAAGATCGCATGGAAAAGATAACATGTGGCTCTTCCTGCCTCTTTGGGTGTCCTAAAAGCAGGGGTTGCCAACCTTTGGGACCTCAGGGACCACCAAACTCATAATTTTAAATCCCGTGGACCACTAATATGAATTTTGACTGACGGTGGCTTGCTGACATTTTCCCAGGGTCTCTGCAGAAAGCAGCAGAGACCCTGGGAAAATCCCCAAAAAAGTCTGCAGGAAAATTCCTCCCCCTGTTTTCCTAGCAATCGATCATTCTTTATTTGGGATTGCAGGATACCATCTCCAGCTCCGTTCTCAGGGGAGGAGAGAGAGAGAGAGAGAGAGAGAGAGAGAGAGAGAGAGAGAGAGAGAGAGAGAGAGAGAGAACACAGAGAGAGAGAGAGACAGAGAGAGAGAGAGAGAGACTGACTGACTGACTGACTGACTGACTGACTTTTGGCTTCATGGAAGGAAAACAGCAGAAGCAGCAGAAGTCTTTCTTTCTCTCCCACAAGAGCCAGATATGAGTATTTGTGAGACTTGTTACACTGGCGCAGCCTCTTGGAGCAGGATGCCTTGCAGGGTCCCAAAGACTCATTTCTGGTGGAGTTTGGGGGGGAGAGAAAGAAAGACTTTTGCTGCTTTCCTTGCATTCAGCCAAAAGCAGAAGAAGAAAGAAGCAGCACGGTGGCCAGGCGAGGCACGTCGGGCAAGTTCCTCCCTCCTCTCACTACCTCGTGTTGTTCGCAATGCAAGTGATGCAAGCCTTGTGCTCCCATGCAGCCTGGGTTATTGCTTTGCAGGGTGCTTTGGGGTGACATTTCTCTGCGGACCACCAAAATTTTCTCATGGACCACCAGTGGTCCCTGTCCCATACGTTGGCGACCATTGGTTTAAAGGGAGGCTGGGATTTTAGTCTAATAAGTTGGTAAAAAATTCATGAAAAACTTCATAGCCATCTGAGCTACGGTCCTTTTTTCATCTCTGTGTCAGAGGAGGTATTCAGCAGGTTCTGACCACTTCTGGAGAACTGGTAGCAGAAAATTTGAGTAGTTCGGAAAACTGGAAAATCCCACCTCTGACTGCAGATTTTATAGTATCCTTCCCCTGCCGTGCCCACCAAGCCACACCCGCAGAACTGGTAGTCAAAAAATTTGAATCCCACCACGATTCTGTGTATATATTTTTTCCCTGTAGATTCCACACAGATGTTGCAATTTGGCTTTGTGCAAAGGACTGAGGCAAGGGAAAAGGTGGAAGGGAGGAATATAATAACTGTACTGGAAGGAAGAAGGTGGCCCTTGGTGGGTTATTAAAAATTGCATCCTACTTTCCGTAATGTGCTTGGCTGACATAGGGCTCCCCAAAGCCACTTGACCATTGCAAGGGATATTCCCATTGCCCGGCAAGTACATTTAATTTTCTAGTGTCAGGTGTGAAAGTGCATCTTGATTATGTTTTTCTACTGGGTCAAGCACATGTCCACATGTCAGTCCTTAAGAGTTTGGAGGGAATTGAAGCAGGAAGCATCGCCACAGCATGCAGCTTTAAAAAAACATGTCTTAAAAAAACAAAAACTATTTTTTTTATACAATGGTAAGTGGTTCCACAATTAGCAGGGATAATCTCTCCTGTAATTCTGATAACTTCCTCACCTTCACTATTTTTGATTCCAAGGAGAAAGAAGATCTCTTGTCATCTCTGAAAAGTGAGTAGGATGGATGTTTAAATATATTTGATCCTTCCAAAGCTTCAGGATCTGTTCTGTGGGCTTTCTTTCTTTCTTTCTTTCTTTCTTTCTTTCTTTCTTTCTTTCTTTCTTTCTTTCTTTCTTTCTTTCTTTCTTTCTTTCTTTCTCTCTCTCTCTCTCTCTCTCTCTCTCTTTCTTCTTCTTCTTCTTCTTCTTCTTCTTCTTCTTCTTCTTCTTCTTCTTCTTCTTCTTCTTCTTCTTCTTCTTCTTCTTCTTCTTCTTCTTCTTCTTTCCTCCTCCTCCTCCTCTTCTCCTTCCTTCCTTCCTCCCTTCCTTCCTTCCTTCCTTCCTCCCTCCCTCCCTCCCTCCTCCTCCCTTCCTTCCTTCCTTCCTTCCTTCCTTCCTTCCTTCCTTCCTTCCTTCCTTCTCTCTCCTGCTCCTCCTTGTGTGAATGTCCACACTTTTCTGTGCTTCCTGCCTGCCCATAAGCCCAGACACATATAAAATAATTCCATTTTAATCACTCCATATTCCACTTTACCTTTCCCACGGCCAAGAACGCATTTCACTTCCCTGCTTCCTGCCTCTCATTACAGATAGCCCAGGAATAGAAATCAGATAGACTTTACCAATCATTATTAGAGGTGATAATTTACAGTCTATGGTCTGTTGCCATAGAAACTTCGGAAGACCCCTAAAGAGGGAGTCCTGGGATTTAGCCCTTAATCCGGAGGTGGTTTTTCAATAGCGCCAGCTGTCCTGGGTCTGAAAGGCATGGCAAATTACATCATTATCAGAGGGAAATGCAGCTAAGTTAATCATTTGCCAGCTTTAGACACAGGTGTTCATAAAAGAGAGAACACGCATGCTAATCAAGGCTGACTCCAGTAGAACAACAGCTCAGCATGGAGTTGTTTGGAGCATCCTTCATTTCAATGATAAAAGCGCCGGGGTGAACAGTCTGCCTGGGGAGGCTGCCTAATGTTGCCTCGGGTTTTTCATTGCAGGTAATCATGTTCTGGAAGTGGAGCCTTGAAGGTCCTTGCTAAGGTTGCATTTCTAAAGGAGGCATCATCTGCCGCACAAGCACAGCATCCTGGAGAGAGGAATGGTCCAAGGAACCTGCTTGTGACCTGACCACTAGCGATTCTTCTATTTAAACCAGCTGGGGTTTTACCTGCCTCACTATGTCTGGTCATAATTGAACAGAATGAGATGTGGTCCTGGAAGAAGTACCTCTGCCCTGTATCAGTGGGGATGGAAAGATTCCTCTCATTGCGATTGTGGTGTGGATATGCAAACCATTAAACATTTATAAATCTATGTTTAATATATTAAATATGTTAAAAAAAGAAGAAGAAGAAGAGGGGGTCAGCTTATTTTCCAAAGCACCAGAAGGCAAGATGGTGAATGGAAACAAATCAAGGAGAGACGCAACCTGGAATTAAGGAGAAACTTCCTAACAGTCAGGACAATTAACCAGTGGAACAGAAGTTGCCTTCAGAAGTTGTGAGTGTTTCATCACTGGAGTTTTTAAAGAAAAGACTGGGCAACTAAGGTAAAGATAAAAGTTCCTCTTGCACATATGTGCTAGTCATTTCTGGCTCTAGGGAGTGGTGTGCTAATCTCCGTTACAAAGCCGAAGAGCCAGCGCTGTCTGAAGACATCTCCGTGTCATGTGGCAGGCATGATTAAACACCGAAGGCTCATGGAACGCTGTTACCTTCCCAACAAAGTGATCCCTATTTTTCTACTTGCATTTTTACATTCTTTCAAACTGCTAGGTTGGCAGGAGCTGGGACAAGTAACAGGAGCTCACTCCATTATGCGGTGCTAGGGATTCGAACCACCGAACTGCCAACCTTTCTGATCGATAAGCTCAGCATCTTAGCCACTGAGCCACCTGTACAACTCCCTGGACAACTACCTATCTGAAATGTTATAGGGTCTCCTGCTTGAGCAGGGGGTTGGACTAGAAGACCTCCAAGATCCTTTACAGCTCTATTCTGATTGATATTGTGCAAGATTGCCTATGACGTGTCTTCTCCAATTACCTAGAAGATCTGCACGAATCAACACCAGCGGCGATCACCTGGATAGCTGAAATGGACATCCAACAGTTATGAGGCCACTGCAATACCCACATAATTTATACAATTACATGGATTGCGTGTATATGTTTACTTCTATACATTAAAAAAATAATGACGCCAAATAATGTTGTTCTACTGGAGTCAGCCTTGATTAGCATGCGTGTTCTCTCTTTTATGAACACCTGTGTCTAAGATAATCCCTAATGCAGGAATATGGACTTCAGCAGAAATCTATGTGCCTGCGTTCTAAATTGGCATGAAGCTCTGGAAATTGGCATGTAGTGGCCCAAACAGGAAGTTCATATGAGAGAGAGAGAGAGAGAGAGAGAGAGAGAGAGAGAGAGAGAGAGAGAATAAGTAAATATGAAGTGTCTCCCAAATTCAGCTTATCTCCAGGTGACCAATGGACTACATGCATGTTTCTGCAGAGTTTTTTTTGACCATTCTTTATTTATTTAGCATAAGACATTTAAAATTATACCTAGATTCTCGAGGTACACCCTTACTGTGTGAACTAAATGAACTAGCAACTGTTGGCAGCAAGACTATTCTGTAGACTTTCCTGGCTCTCAAAAAACATGGCAGGGAAAACAAAATATTTAAAAAGGGCCTTGGCTATGCTTTTTGTCAGTCGTACCAGCTAGACCAGACAAGAAACACAATCAGAAATGCTAATTCTACTTTATTGCAAATCTACGTTTGCATACAAAAAAGATGTTGAGACTTTGGGAAAAGTGCAGAGAAGAGCAACTAGGATGATTAAAGGCCCGGAGATGAAAAATTATGAAGGATCAGGATTTGGGTTTGGCTAGTCTAGAGAGTAGAAGGACTAATGGGGACATGATAGCAGTGTTCCAGTATTTCAGAGGCTGCCACAAATAGAAGGGGTTCAATTTATTTTCAGAAGCACCACAGGGCAGGACAAGAAATAATGGATGGAAACTAATCAAGGAGGGAAGCAATCTGGAATTAAGGAGAAACTTCCTAACAGTGAAGACAATTAACCAGTAGAACAGAAGTTGCCTTCAGACGTCATCACTGGAAGTTTCTTAAGAAGAGACAGGACAGCCACTTGTCTGAAATGGTATGGGATCTGTTGCAGGGGCAGGTGGCTGGACTTGAAGATCTCCAAGATCCCTTCCAGCTGTATTCTGATTGAATTGAATTGAATTGATTGAATCTCACAAGTCTGCAAATGCAATTCTCCTACCATCTCTTTTATAGCCCAATAAATTAGGGATTATCTCATCTGAGTCTTTTGCCCATTCTCCAGTTGTGAGATTATGCTGCTTCTTGTCTAACTCTTCCCTAGAAGACTTCCCCACATACCCCGACCCTATTTCCTAGGACAGATTTCTGATTCCTGTTCTAATTTACAGACACTGGCATTTCTTCTTAGTTTGTCATCCAAGTATTAATCGAATTAGCTTTTTTGAGCTCAGGCATGGTCACTCTCTGCTGGGGAGGACCTAACCATGGGTAACCAGAGCCTTCAAGCCATGTGAAAGTGATAAAACATGGAGACTGGTTGACTTGGACACCCCATAAAGGAGTCTGTGATTAATTTTGTCAAGGCCAGAAACTTCAGTGACACCAACCTCAGTGACGCCAAGCTGTCTATGGTGATTCTCAGTCATCCAGGTCATGGCTATCTCAAAGATGCTCCCCCCCCCCCAAAAAAAGGCAACTGGACTGTGTTTTTTCTTGAGGAAGAAATGTTTTGTTCTTCTTCAAGGAAATGGTTTTTTTTTTTTCCAAGGGAAAAAAATAGTCTAGTTGTCTTTTCAAAAAGCACCTTTGAGAACTTCTTGGATGAGAATAGAATAGAATAGAATAGAATAGAATAGAATAGAATAGAATAGAATAGAATAGAATAGAATGGAATGGAATGGAACGGAACGGAACGGAACAGAACAGAACAGAATAGAATAGAATAGAATTCTTTATTGGCCAAGTGTGATTGGACACACAAGGAATTTGTCTTGGTGCATATGCTCTCAGTGTACATAAAAGAAAAGATACATTCATCAACAGTCAAGAATCATCAGGTACAACACTTAATAGTCATAGGGTACAATAAGCAATCAAATCATACTAGGCAACAGTCAAAATAAATCATAAAGATGTGAACAACAAGTTACAGTCACACAGTCTTAAGTGGAGGAGATGGGTGAAAGAAAAGAAGGGAGGATTAATAGTAATGCAGACCTAGTAAATAGTTTGACAGTGTTGAGAGAATTATTTGTTTAGCAGAGGGATGGCTTTCGGGGAAAAAACGGTTCTTGTGTCTAGTTGTTCTGGTGTGCAGTGCTCCATAGCATCATTTTGAGGGTAGGAGTTGAAACAGTTTATATCCAGGAGGTGAGGGATCTATAGATATTTTCACAGCCCTCTTTTTGACTCGTGCAGTATACAGGTCCTCAATGGAAGGCAGGTTGGTAGTAATTGTTTTTTCTGCTTGACACAGTCCTAATTACTCTCTGAAGTCAGTGTCTGTCTTGTTGGGTTGCAGAACCAAACCACACAGTTAGAGAGGTGCAGATGACACTCAATAATTCCTCTGTAGAACTAGGACTTCCGGTTTGAGCTTCTTCGACGACAGACCGAAACCTTGTCTCTCCGAGGCTTCGATCCGTGCTCGCTGCTGGAGCGCCCCGAGCCGGCTGGTTTCGGGGCTAAGCCACCCTGTAGAGGTGGTGAAGAGGGGGGAGACTGCCTGCAGGGTTGAGGAGAGCTGCATCTCTCCTCCCCAGCTGGCCATTACTCCCTTTCCCGAAGGTGGTTGTAGCAGTGGTCAGAAATGGCCACCACAAAGAAGAACTCAACTGGAAAAGAATGTGCAGGAGGAAGATAAGAAGAGAAAGTTTTGGTTGACCGGGTCAAACAGCAAAAGCAACAAATAAGGTACCCTGGAATTTAAACTTAACAACATTGTTCCCAAAGAAGATTTTGAAGCTGCGAAGGAGAGAAAGAAGGGAAAGGATTAGGTTTTTTTTTGTTCCCTTCCTTATACTGACAGCTAAGAGACTTAAGCAAGAAACTGAAAAAAAAATCCACTTTGATATTAATAGGCATCTAAGCTGAAAATAAAAGTCAAAGGGATAAATAAAGATTTCTGGACATTTAAAAGTTTTTAAAAGCTGGAAAGGAGAAAAAAAAAATAGAAGGGCAGGATCTGGAAAAATAGAGGAGACTGCCTGGAATTAAGGAATGGAACTGTAATTAAAAGGAACTTACAGTGAAATTTTAACAAGATTCCTCAAAGATACATTTTAATGGAAACTTGGTAACAAAATAATAGAACCCCAGGAAGAGAAAGTGGAAAAAAGGAGCAAGTAGAAACAGCCTTGGATTATTTGGATTACTTGGTGATTTTTGGTTTTTGCATCTAGATGACTAAAATTAACTGGGTGGTTGTTTAAAAGTTTTTAAATGGTATCACTCTTAGAAGAACTGAAAATGGAACTTTAAAAATGGAAAGAAGATGCACAAGAAGGGAGAAGTTCTTTTGGCTTCGTGTTTCAATTCTTAGAAATGGAGATCTGGAACTATGAGAAGCAACAAAAAATGCTTGCAGAACAAGAAGATTGGGACAAAGAAGAAGCCATCTTTAATGATCAAATAATTTTAAGTGGGGGGAAAAAAGAAAAGGGGGAAAGAGAGTGAAAGGTTTAAGATTAGAAAAAACAACCAAAAAGAAGAAGAACAATTTGAAAGATAAGTATAATATTAGAAAGCAACAGAAGAGGGGATTACAGATGAGAGAGTTAGAAGTAGAGAGACGAGGGGGTAAAAAGGGGTGGGAGAAGAAGAGGGGGAAGAAGGCAAGGAAAAGAAGTTGTAAAAGACAGAAACAAGAAATGGAGAAACAGGGAAAAGATATAAGGATTGTAACCATAAGTTTGTTTAGAGATAATGGGTGAAAATTTAATTGTAAAAGGGATTCTGCAAAGGTACTTAAGATAGCTTTGTTATATTACAAATAGAAATAACTTTAGAAAATATGATGAAGGATAAAATATTTATTGTAATGCAGCAGGATGTTTGTTAATAAATAAATGAATTAAAATGATTGAGAGAATTAAAAGGGGACATTTTTAATTATTAGTAATGATTTATAAAAATATAAGTGAGAAATATGGAAAAAAAAGAATTAACTATGGAAAGTTTATAAGTGTTCCCAAGGAAGTATGATATTCAATTGAAAAGAAATGTTAAAGATGTTAAGATTTTAATGAATATTAATGATAGAATTGAATTGGAATGGAATATGTTTTATTTACATATATATATAATTTTTTCTTTTTAAGAATATAGTGTCTATTTTAAGAATGTACCAAGCAGAATTCAATTGGAACTTATGTATTATATTGAATGCTAAAATCTTAAAGTGATACATTGAAGCTTAAATAAGAGCTTGAATGGATAAAATTAAAGGATATAAAGGTGTCATACTCTAATTGGTAACTACAGGGAAAATTTGCTTAATAAGAAAAGATAATGTGAAATTGTAACAGGACAGACAAAAGTATAAATATAATGATTTGAATTGAGATACTTAAAACAAAGTTGAGAAAATTAGAAGAGGGGAAAAACTATGTAGAAAATATAAAATGGTAATAAGATATGGAATAGAATATAAAAATGAGCATGAAATTGAGTTTTGTGTCTGTATGAAGAAGTGATAACCTGGGACCATGCTATTTTCAAAAAAGATGTTTTATTTGTATTTTGTTTTTGTGAAAACCCAAATAAAATTTTCAAAAAAAAAAAAAATCCTCTGTAGAACTGGAACAGCAGCTCCTTGGGCAGTTTGAGCTTCCTGAGTTGGCGCAGAAAGAACATTCTTTGTTGTGCTTTTTTGATGACTTTTTGAGGTTAGGTGTCCATTTTAGGTTTTGTGATATGATAGAACTTATAAATTTGAAGGTCTCTACTGTTGATATTGTGTTGTCTAGTATTGTAAGAGGTGGAAGTATGGGAGGTAGAAGAAAAACTAGAAAGTTCAGTTTGCATCTTTGAGATCGGCAAAACTGTGTTGTCTACCGAACTTTGTGATATAGAGAGCCATACATTACTAAGTACTCCTTCCCGCAGGCACTTAGTTACAAATTCAAAAATTTCCATCCCAGGAATCTTGACATTTATTTTTATGTAGGCAAGCAGCAACCCTAGTACTGATGTACTTTGATTCATGACTACAATTGAGTCCAAAACTTATGTTGCTAAGTGAATGTTGCCCCATGTTATGATATTTCTTGCCACAGTTGTTAAGTGAATCACTGCAGTTGATAAGTTAGTAACCCAGTTGTTAAGTGAATCTGGCTTGACTTTGCTTGTCAGAAGGTCTCAAAAGGGGATCACATGACCTTGGGACACAGCAACGGTCATAAATATGAACCAGTTGTCAAGCATATGAATTTTGATCACGGGACCATGGGGGATGCTGCAATGCGAAAAATAGTCATCATTTTTTTTAAAGTGATGTTGTAACTTTGAACGGTCCTTAAATGAACTGTTGTAAATTGAGATTACCTGTAGCATGTGAAGAGATTAAAATTGATAGTGGTACCTGAGTGGTGAAGATGCTGGGCTTGTTGACTAGATGTTTGGCAGTTCAAGACCAAGCACTGCATGATGGAGTCAGCATCCATTACTTGCCCAAGCACCTTCCAACCTTACAGTTCAAAAGCATGTAAATGCAAGTAGATAATAGAAAAAGCATATTTAATCATACATGTATTAACAGCAGCTAGAATTGTATTTGCTCAGAATTGGAAAAGTGACAAGATACTGATAGTGTATCTTATCTTTTCTTTTATGTACACTGAGAGCATTTGCACCAAAACAAATTCCTTGTGTGTCCAATCACACTTGGCCAATAAAGAATTCTATTCTATTCTGTTCTGTTCTCTTCTGTTCTGTTCTATTCTATTCTATTCTATTCTATTCTATTCTATTCTATAGGGAAAAGTAATTGAAAAAATATTTGAATGTGCAGAAATGAATAGATTAACATTGGAAATTAAAGAAAAACCAGAATCTGAATATTACATGGTATGGGATTTATTTTGCAATGGTTAGAAAATAAAACAAATTAAAATGGATTAGATGAATATATAGTAGTGATAAAAGAAGATTGTAAAAATAGATACATTGGATATTACTTATATGAAAAGGTGATTATTGTTATATTGGTATATTGATAAGAAGAGTATTAATTGTAAACTGTAAGCACATGAAATATGTACCTAATCGATACATGGTTAAAATGGAATGGATTTATTGTATATAAAAAACAAAAATTTTATTTAAAAAAATGCAAGTAGATAAATAGGTACCACTTCGTTGGGAAGTTAACAGTGTTTCGTGTACTTTCGGTATATATCCATGCTGGCCACCTGACCACGGAAAAGTCTTCGGACAATGCTGGTTTCCTCGGCTAGGAAATAGAGATGAACATCGTCCCCTAGAGCCAGTCATGATTGACAGGGGAAACTTATTTTTTTTTTAGATGCAAATATACTGCATTATTTGGCTACTCTTGGTTTGACTTAAAAATATAGGTCTTGGTTGGATGCAGTTGTCAGATTGTACACAGACCTTCCTACCGATCTGTAATTTTTAACGAGGTGAAAGGAGAAAAATATTTATATAAAGGGAATGGGATATTAGCATTAAAATTAAATTAAAAATAAATTTTAGTGGGTCCCCCCCCACGTTTTTTCTTCTGAATTCACCTACTCTTGGGAATACAGGCCTCTGTATGACATGTAAGATTAAAGGGCTTCTCAATTCTACTTTTTTTTAATTAAAAAAAAGGAGAAAAAAGGCAATTCTAATATCTATTGTATTTTTATCCTACATTAATTTTTTAAGTAGAGAAGCCATTTGTAGATGCTTTCTTAGGGATTCTTGGCTCCGTTGTTTAGAAAAGGCGATGTTGGATGTGATGATGCATTGGGTTAAAGGGTGTTTCAGAGCAATTATTTAGCGTTGGTGCTTTTATGAATGTAAGAGCACCATTTGGTACCCAGTGCTCTGTGACATGCTGACATGTAATTAACGGTGACTTTCGGAGAAAATGTTTATGAGCAGGTGACAGTTTCCAAAGAAAAGGCCATATGTCAAAGGACAAGTGTGTGTTTTATAATAGAGAGAGGGTGTGAATGAATGAATAAATAAGCAGGATTTAGATAAAACAATTCGTGTCCCATCTGCAAGAAACGGCTGTGGCACAACAGGAAACAGTACTTTGGGTGGGATGGAATAATAACACTTCCCACGATGTAGCACTTCTGTGGAGTAGACACACCATAGGACTAGAGTCTTAGGGTTGCACAAATGAGATGACCTTGAAATGCAACTAATGGGTTAGTGTTTTCTTTCATGCTTTGCAACCATTGAGGGATCATTTGGGTTTTTTGCAACCCAGATAGGTTGCAGCTGAGCTATGATTCCCAAGCCATGGATTGCTGTATACGGATAGTCCTCAAGTTATAACTGTACATTTAGCGATGGTTCGAAGATACAATGGCACTGAAAAAAGTGACTTATAACTGGTCCTCATTCTTACAACCATTGCAGAATCCCTGCGGTCATGGGAAATGGGATAACTTGTACAACCAACTTGCCATGGCCAACTCATCTTGGCCAACTTGCCATGGCCTACTTGCCATGGCCAATTTGACACTGGACAACTCGCTGTGGGACAATTTTAAAATTCTATTTAATTATTGAAAATAAATAAAAAAATATTTTTTTATTTTTGCCCTTCACATTTCATTCTGTCCCTCCTTTTGCATCCTTCCTTTAATGATTCTATTCCACCATTTCTTTGATATCAGTATAACTCTTGTCCTGCAGTGAGTTGTTTGTTGGCTAGATGGCCATAGCAAGTTGTCATGCAAGCAAGTGGGCCATGGCAAGTTGGCTGTGGCAGGTAAGCCATGGTGAATTGGCTGTGAAGCTTTTTTTCAGCCTATTTGTCCTTGTTTTTATGATTTTGTACCATCTGCCTGATGGTAATAGTTCAAAAAAAGGGTTCCCAGGATGAGATGGATCTTGGAGAATGTTTTGAACTTTCTTAAGGTAGCGGGAGCTATAAAGCTCTTCCAAAGAGGGGAGAGAGCAACCAATGATCTTCTGGGCAATGACGTTAACCCTCTGGAGTGCTTTCCTATCTGCTAGATTTCTATTGAAGCAAAATTGCTCCTTCCCCTACAGAGATTTGCAGATATCCAGATAACAGATAGACAGAGTTGGAAGGGACTTTGTAGATCATCTAGTCCAACCCCCCACCCAAGCAGGAGACCCTACACTATTTCTGACAAATGGCAGTCCAATCTCTTCTCGAAAGTCTCAAGTGATGGCGTTGATTGTTCTCACTGTCAAGAAAGTTTCTCCTAATTTCCAGGTTAAATCTCTCTTGTTCAGTTTCCATCCATTATTCTTTGTCTGGCCTCCAGGCGCTTTAGGCCACTTGTCCTCCATTCCTAAAAGAAACTTGTTTAGGGTCAAAAGAGTCATAATTTTTTTCCTACTTTGATGGGATTCCCACTTTTTCAGCCAAACTTATGGCCTTGGATCATTTTGGTTTCCTCTTCAGCCATCACTCAAAAGAGTCTCAACAAATCAAATCATACGAATGAGATATTTTGCTTTTTGAGCTATCAACCAGCGCTGCGGTTTTGTGCATGGGTGTGTGTGCGTCGAGGGAGTGACTTGATTTGTGATTGCTTCTTTAAAATAAATAGTTAATGGCTAGCCATCATTATACATTTTGCCTCCGGTCATAAGATCAGCTCATGACATTGCTTTGTTCTCCGCTGCATTTGTGTGTGCGTTTATCACACGTGTATGAATGGCTTTATGTATTACAGAAAATGTATTACAGTTCCTCTTTTTGAGCACATATCAAGTACAAGTGATTTTTGTTTTAAATTAGGAACATGGTAAAAAAATCTCTCACCCAACTGTTTGGTAAATGCATGAACAATAAATGTGCATCATGCATTATGAAACTCCCAGAACTGGATGAGGACACTATACTCTGGAGAGCAAGTTCATAACCTTTAGTGTGCTGTGGTTTCTATTATCTTCTCCATAGCCTGATATTAACTACAATGCTGAGAGTCTTGGTGGGTTCTCTCTGCTTTCCATTTCTCCACTGTTCTTCCTGTTTTAATTCATGATATGCTGCTGAGATGTAGGGTATCTTCAATGGTAGGACCCAATCATAAGAGTATGACTAAGACAGTGGTGGGTTTCATTTTTCTTTTTTTTACTACTGGTTCTGTGGGCTTGGCTTGGTGGGCATGGCAGGGGAAATACTGTAAAATCTCCATTCCTACCCCACTCCTGGGGGAAGGTTACTGCAAAATCCCATTCCCTCCCCACCCAACTAACTGGCTTCCCAGCTCTGTTCTCCTGTGCAGGGCAACAAAAGAAGACCCTGTCAGAGTATATTCATGAACTGGAATAGAGTTTGGTAACAAGGTCAGCCAATGAATAGACATAGCAACTAAGTCAGCCAAAGAGGACTGATTGGAAACTGAAACTAGAAGTAGCCTAGGAAACTGAAACTAGAAGCAGCTTATGCATGGCTCTATATTAAGCTCTGCAACTCTGCAGCTATGTGAAGCTCTGAGTCTGTCTATTGAAAATGAAACTGCTTCTCTCATCTTGCTTGCCTGCTGAACTAAAGTAAAAGAGAAATTAACTTGCTGCTGTAAGTTGCTTGCAACGTGTTTTTTGTCTGAGTTTTCTCCATGTTGGAGAAATCTACAACTAGTTTGTAAAATCTACTTATTATGTTTATAAAGACATTGAATGAAGTATTAACCATCTGTGTATATTTTTCTGGTGCTGAATTAATGCTGCAAAAACTCTGAATAGATCCAGCCGATCAGTTGGGACTTGGGAGGCAGAGAATAGATGTGGGCGGGGCCAGTCAAAGGTGGGATTTGCTGGTTCTCCAAACTACTCAAAATTTCCACTACCGGTTCTCCAGAACTGGTCAGAACCTGCTGAATACTACTTCTGGACTAAGAACTTGCAAGGTTGACTCATATTTCCATCCTTCTGAGGTGGATAAAATGAGGAACCAGATTGTTGGGAGCAACTTGCTGACTCTGTAAACCAATAAGAAAAAGCTGTAAAACACTGTGAAGTGGCATATAAATCTAAGTGCTATTGCTATTGCTTTTGGAGACAGAATGCAGGATCTCTGGTCCAACCCAGTGAGATTTTTTTCCCTATTGATATATAGCAGCCACATCTGGCCCCTAAAAACCTTGGTATCTTCAGTCTGTCTCTATCCTTCGATATCTTTCAGCATGGAAGAATATATGCCGCAGAATATATTATTACCCCAAATTTTGTATTTTTCAATTTGGCAGTAACAAAACATTATTACATTCAATAGAGTATTAGTACACTTATACTATGGGTATATTTATTAGGTGCACCACTGGTTCCACTGGGAGAAAATAGGCAATAGAACTGGGGGAAAATCTAATCATAGCCGGCTGTTGGAGCAACTGCCGCAAGTAAATTTAGCTGAAAGCAGTTCATGGACTAGACAATGTTTCTCAACCTTGACATCTTGAAGATGTGTGGACTTCAATCCCCAGAATTCCCCAGCCAGCTTCAAGTTTGGCACATCTTTAAACTGCCAGTTGAAAAACACTGGGGTAGGCAGTTTAACTATAATAGCTATTAAAGCTAAAAATTCCCCTCGCACATATGTGCTAGTCATTTCTGGCTCTAGGGGGCAGTGCTCATCTCCATTACAAAGCTGAAGAGCCAGCGCTGTCCGAAGACGTCTCCGTGGTCATGTGGCCGGCATGACTAAATGCTGTTAAGGCGCACTGAACGCTGTTACCTTCCCAGCAAAGTGGTCCCTATTTTTCTACTTGCATTTTTACGTGCTTTTGAACTGCTAGGTTGGCAGAAGCTGGGACAAGGAATGGGAGCTCACTCCATTACACGGTGCTAGGGATACGAACCACCAAACTGCCAACCTTTCTGATAGATAAGCTCAGCATCTTAGCCACCATGTCTCTTTGCTGTAGGGTATAAGCACAAAGAATAAAGATACAAAAGGCAAACTGAAAACATAGGTGAAACCGTTATGGAAGGGGCATTTTGGTGATGTATTATCCCTTTCTCTTTTCTTCTATTTTCTCCAACCACCAATCACTCCTTCAATCAGAAGAGAAGCTGAACTTGAATCAGTGGGTCTAAAAGATGGACAAACACCTCCCTTTGGCATTCCAAAGGAACATGGAAAAAGATTTACGTCGCTCTTGTCTTTTACCTTACCTGCAAGGAATAAAAATATCCTTTGATCAATTTGTTGTCTAACTTTACAATTTTTTGAGCCAAAATGATGCGCTGTCAATGCAATGACCCTACAGCTTTCATTTGTGGCAGCTCCTGTTGATGCCCAAGATTGATTTTCTTTTTTTGCAAATTGACAAGGTTAAAAAAAACACCATTTCCAGTAATTTACCACATGGTCTATGAGATTTGTGGCTCTAGAGGTTCACTGGATTTATTGGACTTACTCCCACCCAGCCGCAGTGGCTGAGTTGAGTGAGTCCACAAGCTGTGCAAGGGGCCTGCTCTAGACATTAATCTGGGGAAGTGTGGTCAGGTTCTGTACATCCACACAACTCTCTAGGGGAAGTGAGGCCTGAGGAAATGCAGAAATAAGCAAATCCTGTATGTCTTGCCCTCCATGTGTTTGCGACATCAGCTGCCATGCAAGATTTCATATCACCTTATAAACTGTCTTGTAGGCCTTTATTCCATAATTAGCATCAGCTTGGACTTTAATCGTAGCATGTCCACATTCTGGCAAACTGTGAGTTTGTTTTCCTATTGAATGATATGCATGGGGAAAAAAATTTTTTTTTTAGTCTTGCCATTCATCTCAAGGGCTACTTGGTCCAGAGACCCAGCATGGCAGTCTTGCTCCATTGTCCTATGTGCTCATAGAGAAGCGATGCCTCTTGGCTCCCAGATGGTCTCCACCTGCAACCTCAGGAGTGGTAAAAGCTTTGGGTGATGCTGTCATTCCCACTGGAAAAACCGACACACGGCAACAAAAAGAAGAGCGGGCGATGATGAATGAGGTGCTGTAGCACGAGTGGGGAAATTCATTTTAAATAGGCCCCATGTGCACAGTGAGAATAATTGCAGGAGGAAAAATATTCTTTTCAGTCTCACTCCCTATCAATTTGCAGGAGACAATGTGAGGCAGATCCCAGCAACCCCCCGCTTTTCCTAACATTCAGGGGGTATGCTAATTTGAGCTATGGACTGGTCTTTCCATTAAGCTCAAGGAAAATTGTATTTCTGCTTGATTGAGAAGGCCCTGGATGGCTCCCTCAGAAAAATCTCTATTTACATGCCATTTGTTTTCATTTTGCATCCTGACTAAAATGCTCACCTTTCCTACCCATGTTGCTTCTGCTCAAATTAAAAAAAAAAGGTTCCAGCAACTAGGCTGGGTTAATTGTTCTTCCCTTTTTCCTGATGTACAGTCAATTGTTCTGCTGAAGTTTAGAAAGAGTAACTGCTATCATTTCAACAATGAATTCAAGGGAAATATAATACAGATTCCCCCAAAGGACACATGGGAAAGAGTTGTGCAAAACTGGATGTTCATGTTCTACAAGTTCGGTGCAGGACACGTAAGTGTATGCATGTTTTTATTTATGGTTTATTTATCAAACAAATTTAGATGGCTGCCCAACTCACACATAGGTGGCATATGGCTTACATTTAAAATCCACTGTCAACCCTGAAGCTGACCTGACCGAGGCCATTTTGAGGCTTCAGTGTTGCCACACTGGAGCTGAGGGATAGGGAGGAGGGAATAGACATAGCTGGGGTTTGTAGCCAAAATAAAGTACTTTTTTTCTGGGAACCAAGGACATTCCCACAGGTGGCCAGAGAGAGGAGGAGTAAAGTTACCAGGCATCTGGACCAGGGGTGGGATGCTACCGGTTCAGCCCGGTTCTATAGAACTGGTAGCTCTGAAAAACAGCAGACACCAAACCGGTTCGGTGCGATGACCTTTTTGTTGTCTGTTTGGCCCACCTGCCTACCTGGGGTTTTGGCTGTTCCTATTTCCTACTTTTTCAACCTCAGCTGCTTTGCGCGGCACAGCTGAGGTTGAAAAAGCAGGAAAGAAGAGGAGTTTGAAACACTGCGTACCTGCGTGCAGTGCTTCTCAGCTATCCGGTGACACAGCTGATGGTATTTTTCAAATGCTGTACACACACATGCAGCAAAACGCACTGTCACTGAACCAATAGTAACACCGGTTGAATCCCATCCCTGATCCAGATGACGCCTTGATTGGACCATGTGACTGATTGGGAAAGGGGGAAAACTTTTACTTTTACTTAGATGAAAACCACAGGAACATTCAGAGTCAGTTTTCACCAGCCTGTGCCGATATGATATATCCAATAAAACTGTTCTTTGAGGAATTTACCTGCCTCGGAGCTCTGTTTGCTGTGGGTGTATTACTTGGAATCCTGACATCCACAAGAAAAAAACTCATTAAACCCCAACCCTCATATGGCAGTAGCATTACAACCAAATCAACCACTTGATTGATTTCATCTACATTTGGGGTCCCCAGGCCTGGTCCATAGAGAAGGGGCCACCACTGAGAAGGTACCATCCGATGTACATCCTTAACAGAAAGCAATGCGCAACATACTCTGTATGTTTATATTGCATGCATGTGGAATTCAAATGGACCATAAGGAGGACTGTCTGAAATCAGAGGTGGTATTCAGCCAGTTCGGACTGGTTCTGACGTACCGGTAACGGAAATGTTGAGTAGTTCAGAGAACTGGCAAATACCACCTCTGGCTGGACCTGCCCACTCGCCCCCTGCCCTTTCTTGTCCTATATTCCCTTGTTTTTTTTTTACCTCAGTTGATTTGTGGAGCAGAGTGGATTGCCCTGCCTCAGCTGAGCTAAAAAGCAGCTCACCTCACTAGCGCTGACACAGAGGGCGGTTTTCGAGTGCTGCGAGTGCTCATAGAAACTGTTCTGTCGCGGGAAAAGATCAGACTCGGGACCAGGGTTGAATTCATCTCTTTATTAGCACTCAGTAACTTCAACTAAACCGGAGCTGCAGCAGCCTCTTTTATAGCGGCTGCTCGCGGCTCGCGGCCAATGACATCTTCTTGAACTTCCCACCGTCAGGCGGACCAATCGCAACTGTAGTTAAGCAACCAATTGAAAGGCGGCAATGGCAGTCCAATCAGAATGTAGTATTACGAGTATGCAAATGTCTATATACAACAGAACCGGTAGGAAAAAATTTAGAATCCCACCGCTGTCCGAAACGTTGGCCAACATGCATTTGGTTTGTGGTGGTTTGATCTACCGCAACAATTCTTACATTCCTGATGTTCACTTCTTATGAAAGATGTGTGATATGCTTGTACTTGAAGCCATCTAAGGACAATGCTGTGGAAACTGTTCTCAATTAAATGAACTGAACAAACCAACTGGAGGTAAATTTATAAGCAATATGTATAGCTTTGCCCCATTTTACGACCTTTCTTGTCAATGTTGGTAAGTGAAGCACTGCAGTTGTTAAGTTAGTAAAACAGATATTACCACATTTGTGACCCCACTCACTGCAACCATCATAAATATGATCCAGTTGCTGAGCGTCTGAATTTTGATGATATGACCATGGGGAGGCTGCAACATTCGTAAATATGAAAAACGGTCATAAGTCCCCTTTTTCAGTGCCATTGTAACTTCAAACATTCATTAAATGAATGGTTGTAAGTTGAGGACTACCTGTATTCCAGAAGTTCACCTGGAACTCAACTTTTTTTTGTGAACAGTTAGAACAGCGAAGGACCTAAAAAAGAGATGAATAAGTGTTTTTGTAACTCTCAGTTTATGTTGTAAATAAATTAAAGGTTTGGACCTTTGTGTTTTTAACATACAACGTTTCCTTTGAAGGAGCTTTCTATAAGCAGATACAGGGGCTGATTTTTGGCAACATGGATGACCCATCAAGTGTTTTATCTTTGCTTGAAAGTGGCAAGAAAAAGCAAATAATTTGCTTAGTTTATGATTTACTGTATTCACTAAATGGGATCAAGGATCAATTCAGTCACCAAGTTAAAAAGTTTATGCAAAGCAGATGTTTTTATAAGGCATACTGTTCAAATAGGGTTATTCGTAGATATTAGATATATGTATTGGTAACTATATGTACAATTACAAAAAGCTTCTTTCATGGTTACCCTTCTGTTGAAACCAATATTTGCTAAATCAGTTGACCCATTTTCCTTTCAAAATGACTGTGAGAGTTTCACTAGAAGAACCTCAGTCCAATTTAAGGGTAACATCTAAAACAGAAACCTAAATCATTCCCATTTATATATTGTTTATAGGTTTTTTGTGTTGATTACTAAAGAAGTAGATACATAAAATAAAATTTGTTTTTATATGAGTTCTTTGTGGCCCTCTCACATATTTTCAAATCTAGTTCCAGATTCAAAATATCTTTGAGCATACCCTCTTCAGATTAAGATATTCACGTGGAAACATCGCAGAATGCAAAAGACACAGGCCAGGAACATGTTTTTTCAAAAACCTCCCTGAAAGCAAATTTAAAAGGAAGAAAAACAGAAATAGGGTGAATTTGTTTACAGACTTACAGAATTCTGTTTGTGGATTTCTCTTTAATGCTAGCTTTGCTCTAACTGTGGCTTAGCCTCATGACTCCTGTTTTCACTTTGACAATCAAAACAGGAATATTTACTCAGAAAAAGAAACGGATTTATGCTGTATTTCCCCGGAGGGCAGGAGCAAATCCAATGAATTGAAATGACAAAGGAGGAGGAATAAGTGAAACACCATGAGGATGTGATAATAGAAATTGTCAGCCAGTAGAATAAGCTTTTAAATGAAGTGGTAAGTTCTCTGTTACTAGAGGTCTTCAGATGGTGGTTGTATGGTCTCTTGCCAGAGATGCTCAAGGGAAAAGGGGGATGGATTAGCTGACCTCTAAGGTGCCTTCCAACTCTTTGATTATATCAATAAAAGAGAATCTTTGTAGCTCAGGGATGAACTATAGGGTCCTTGTTGCTCTCCAAGTTTGGTGTTTTCTTGCAATCCTTGCTTATATGTTAAGTACAAAAGATCTTGAATTCTCACTTGTGGATAATCAATACAATCTCAGGTTACAGGATAGGTTAGATTTAGATCAAAATTGTTGTAACATATTAATAATATATAGATCAACTCTGATTAATCATTTCCTATCATTCATACATATACAGAATAAAGCTGGAAGGGACCTTGGAGGTCTTCTAGTCCAACCCTATTTAAGCAGGAGACATTATATCATTTCAGACAAGTAGTTGCCCAGTGTCCTCTTAAAAACCTCCAGCGATGAAGCAACCACAACTTCTGAAGGCAACTTCTGTTTCACTGGTTAATTGTCCTCCCTGTTAGGAAGTTTAGTTCCAGGTTGCTTCTCTCCTTGATTAGTTTCCATCCATTGTTTCTTGTCCTGCCTTCTGGTGCTTTGGAAAATAAGTTGATCCCCTCTTCTTTGTGGCAGCCCCTCAAATATTGAAATACTGCTATCATGTCCCCCCTAGTCCTTCTTTTCTCTAGAATGGTTATACCCAATTCCTGCAACTGCTCTTCATACATTTTAATTTCCAGGCCCTTAATCATTTTAGTTGCTCTTCTCTGCACTCTTTCCAGAGTCTCGACATATTTTTGATAATGTGGAGATCAAGACTGGATGTAGTATTCCAGGTGTGGTCTTGCTAACATTTTTATAAAGCAGTACTAATACTTCATGTGATCTTGACTCTATGCCATCAGTGTGTAGCAGCAGCCAAAAAAAGCTAATGCATATTATACATATAATGCATATTCGGATTTTTGAATATGTTTCTTGAAATTGAAAAAAAAAAAACAATTTTGGGATTTAATGGGCACTTTTATTTAACATACAACATTTCCTTTGAAGGACCTTTCTATAAGCAGATACAGGGGCTGAGTTTTGGCAACATGGATGACCCGTTAAGTATTTTATCTTTGATTTAAAGTGGCAAGAGAAATGCAGATAATTTGCTTGGTTTATGATTTACTGTATTCACTAAATGGGATCATGGATCAATTCAGTCACCAAGTTAAAAAGTTTATGCAAAGCAGATGTTTTTAAGGCACACTGTTCAGATAGGGTTATTCATAGACATTAGATATCTGTATTGGTTCCTATATGTACATTTACAAAAACCTTCTTTCATGGTTACCCTTCTGTTGAAACCAATACTTGCTAAATCAATTGATCCATTTTCCTTTCAAAATGACTGTGAGAGTTTCACTAGAAGAACCCCAGTCCAATTTAAGGGTAACATCTAAAACAGAAACCTAAATCATTCCCATTTATATATTGTTTATAGTTTTTTTTCCCAAACAACCAGAACAGAGCTGGAAGGGACATTGGAGGTCTTCTAGTCCAGTGATCCCCAACCTTTTTGTGACGCGCAGCCCGGTACCGGCATCACCTGGGCCGCGCCCGTGCACGCATCAACTGGGCACCGCCATCTTTTGACGAAAAGTGCTTCCGGTGACCTCACGGAAGCACTTTTTCATCAAAAAGATGGCGGCGCTAGCGCTTCCGTGAGCTTTTTCGGGTAGAAATGGCTTTCTACCCGGAAAAGCTCACGAGCGCTGGCGCCGCCATCTTTTTGATGAAAAAGTGCTTCCGGTGAGCTTTCTACCCGAAAAGCTCACCGGAAACACTTTTACCAAAAAGATGGCAGCGCCCAGCAACCAGCGCCCGGTAAGACTTGTTCCGCTGGACGGTGCCGGTCCGCAGACCGGCGGTTGGGGACCCCTGTTCTAGTCCATCCCCTGCTCAAGCAGGAAATTCTAGACCATTTCAGATAGGTAGCTGTCCAGTCTCTCCTTAAAAACCTCCAGTGATGAAACATCTACAACTTCTAAAGGCACGCTATTCTACTGGTTAATTGTCTTTCACTGTTAGGAAGTTTCTCCTTAATTCCAGGTTGCTTCTGTCCTGGATTAGTTTCCATCCATTTTTTTTTCTTGTTGTGCTTTCTGGTGCTTTGGAAAATAACTCCTGTTTTTGGCAGCCCCTCAAATACTGGAATGCTGCTATCATGCCCCTCCCTCCCTCCTTCTTTTCTCTATACTAGCCATACCCAATTCCTGCAACTGTTCTTCATATTTTTTTTCCCTCCGGGCCATTAATCATCTTAGTTGCTCTTCTTTGCACTTTTCCCAAAGTCTCAACATCCTTTTTGTAATGTGGTGACCAAAACTGAATGTAGCATTTCAGGTCTGGTCTTACTAAGGCTTTATGAAGCGGTATTAATACTTTTTATTGAAAATTGGCAAGTACCTGATATCAATTTTGTAAAATCAACGAACAAAGAACCTCCCTCTTTTTGGCACTTTATTTATCTATTATTGCTTTTAATTGCTGGTAGTTTCACACTGTTGTTATTCAAAAACAAATCAATTTCTTTGACTAGAAAAAGGAATGCAATCTTCCTCCGATAACAATAGGCTTCATTAAATATAATGGGCTTTGTTTTGATAGTCAGATGCACGGATAGAGCTGTTAAAATGTTAATTGAGTTTTCTCGGTGCTCTAGCTGACAAAACCCCAGGGTTCTTCAAAAGCTTATGAAAGGTTTTTGAACAAGAAGATCAATAGTAGGGAATGCAAACCCCTTAGAGATAATTAGTACATTATAGTTGATGTGTTCCTGCAATAGGCAGTTTGGGGAGGCTATTACTTATTAAATTT
The DNA here is from genome assembly GCF_049901735.1 of Notechis scutatus. NCBI lineage: Eukaryota > Metazoa > Chordata > Lepidosauria > Squamata > Elapidae > Notechis > Notechis scutatus. The sequence goes on along the minus strand of NC_142010.1, from coordinate 255,624,704 downwards.
GTATCTTGCTTTTGCTCCAGGAATTCAAGGCGTCATGCGTAGCATCCATCTTTCACTCGTTCTTCTACCCCCCCAAAATGTGCCTGTGAGGTAAATTGTGTGGAAAATGAAGGACTAGCAAAGTCACCCAATGAGGGTGGATTTGAATCTAGATCTCTTGGTTCTTGATCCAATACCTATACTCCACTATATCTGAGAAGCAGGATATACTTTGCATTATTTTAAGGTATTCTTTAATAAATAATCTAATGAGTAGAGATTGTCTTTTAGATTGTATTAGGGATCAGAATTCTTGGTCTGTGACAGAATTTTGAGACGGACTTATAGGAATACATTTTAGGGAAAGGATGCTTTGCGGGTTTAATTAATGCATTTTCTCTGTTAGTTCCTCCTCCTCCTCCTCCTCCTCCTCCTCCTCCTCCTCCTCCTCCTCCTCCTCCTCCTCCTCCTCCTCCTCCTCCTCCTCCTCCTCCTCTACCACCACCACCTTTTATTTGGTTTTCTGTGGGCGGTGAGCAGGTTGAGTCTGAGGGTAGAGTTAAATACATCATCAGTTTGGAATGATTGCACAACCACAAGAGAAGTATCTTATGAATTCCATTCACCCTTAACTAGTGTCAATTTGTTTAACTGTTAGTAGACCAGATTCTTGTTTATAGGCAGCAAAATAAGCTCTTAATGCTTTCAACTCAACTCCTGTTCTTGGATTCTTGTGCCTGACATTTCCCTTGTCTTCTAGATTAATTTCTGACTATTTCATAATGGTTCTAGATTGTCTCTCTCCTATCTTCTCTCCTTTTCCTTCAGTCCTTGATTCGAGAGAGAAGCATGTAAACTTTGGGTGGCTATAAGACATACTTAGCATATTGAAGAAAGGATGAGTAGAACAATGGTAGAATTATGAGAAGCAATGGGAGGTTTGTATCACGCACAGTTGGGCAGTGCCAATACTTTCCCCCCTCATTTCTTCATTTTTCCCATCTCAAAAATTTGGCAAACCATGGAGTGATTTTTAGTTGTTGCACATAGAGGGGAGGGACACCCAAAATAATCACAAACATGATTGTTCACCATTTTTTAGAATTATAGCATGCTAAATGTACCTAAGAATACTTTGTGAATCCTATTCCTTTGCAGCTCAGTAGAACAAATTTTCCCCAGTTGTCTAGTATCACAAATGTCTTTACAATGATGTGCTTTTAACATCACAAAAGCCTTTATAATGGTTACTTAAAATTCTGCTTTCTCCCTTTTTCATTTGTCTCTCTCTCTTGACTTTTCCTTTCCTCCCAATGTTTCTTGTCTTTGGAATGTGCAAATTTTTTTTGAAAGGAAAAGAAAACAAATTAATATAGAGTTACCTGACTCATATGTCTGAAAACCTCTGCCACAGAGATACAGGTAGTCCTTGAATTATGACCACAATCGAGCCCAACATTTATGTGGGCTAAGTGAAACATTTGTTAAGTGAGTTCACCCCATTTTACAACCTTTCTTGCTACAGTTGTTAAGTGAATCACTGCATTGGTTTAAGTTAGCAATACAATTGTTAAGTGAACCAGGATTCCCCCATTGACTTTGGTTGTTGCAAAAGGTGATTTTGCTTGAGCTTGGGACTCAGCAACGGTCATAAGTATGAACCAGTTACCAAGCACCTGAATTTTGACCATAAGAATGCTGCAATGGTTGTAAGTGTGAAAAATGATCATAAGTCACTTTTTTTCAGTGCTGTTGTAACTTTGAACACTCACTAAATGAACTGTTGCAAGCTGAGGACTACCTGTAGTGAGACTTCCAACTGGGCCTTTCTGTCTGGTCCACAGAATCTCAACTGAGATCTTCTCTTTTCTTGCTGCTCCTCAGTTGCTTTACCAAGGAATCTATCTTCAAGAGGAGAAGAATTCAGGGAAAGATAATTTCCTTTTATATAAACAAAAAGGTATGGAGAACAGTTGTCCACTACTCATTTGTGTGGAGTAAGATATTGCTACCTTCAGGAGAAGAATGATGACTCTCCATCGCCTCTCCTACCTGAAGAGAGGACATCACTTCATTGAGATATGCTAAATATGCTTCATGGTATTGTTGTGGTTCGCCGGCAGCAGGTGTGGACGGCTGAGGTCTTGGAGAGCGAGGACTCAGATGAGGGGCCTGCGTGTGATGCAGGGATGGGGCCAGGACTATCAGCGAGTGGAGTGCTGCCTTCAGAGCTTGTGGAGGCTGGCAGCAGTGATGAAGAAGCCCCCGAAGAGCCTGCTCGGAGGAAAGAGCAGCTGCAGCAGCACAGGCGACTCAGGAGTAAGGCTACAAGGTGATGGGCCTGCCCTTAAGGGATAAAAGCCAGCCCTCAGAGGTGGGATTCTTTGCAGGAAGCAAAGAAGTTCTTGCACTTCAAGTCTTGTGGAAGTTTGGATTATCCTGTTTTGTGTTTGGAGACTTTTGGTTTTGATTATTTCCTTGCAATTTAATCTAGCGTTCTTGGCAGCCTTGCACAAACTTGGCAAGGTTTGTTCTTATCTGGGACAATTAGTTTTTAATAGCGTTTTACTGTGAATGGACGGAATTCACAGAGACGCATTAAAAAGGGTTTGCTTTTATCTCTGTTTGGTGTGTGTTTGATTTGAACGAGGCTTGGGTCAGAACAGGTATTCCTAGCCTCCATATAAATGAAATAACGGTACACAGATGGAAGCATGTGGCTTTATTAGAGGGAATTCCTTTCCTGAGGCATTTTATCCCATCCCTTTCTATATCCTTGGTCCACTTGGTGTATATTTATGAGAGCTATTAGTCTAGTGGTTAAGGCACCAGGCTAGAAACCAAGAGACTGTGTAGTATAAACCAGGGAGTGCCCCTAACTGTTTGAGAACATGTATTTTCTTAACAGATGTTTTTATCCACTATTAATGCATTATAATGTGTCAGTATTTTTATGTATATTGTAAATAGTGATGTCTATTGCTGGTCTAAGACCGTAATAAAGTTATATTCATTCCAAGAGACTGTGAGTTCAAGTCTTGCCTTAGGCATAAAAGCAGGCTGGATGACTTTGGGCCAATCACCAGGAGACTCTGAGTTCTAGTCCCACCTTATGCATGAAAGTCAGCTGAGTGATTTTGAGCCAATCACTAGGAGATGGTGAGTTCTAGTCCCACCTACAGATACAGATAATCAGAGTTGGAAGGGACCTTGTAGGTCATCTAGTCCAACCCCCCGCCCAAGCGGGAGACCCTACACCATTTCTGACAAATGGCAGTCCAATCTCTTCTTGAAAGTCTCAAGTGATGGCGCTCCCACAACTTCCGAGGGCAAGCTGTTCCATGGGTTGATTGTTCTCACTGTCAGAAAGTTTCTCCTTGTTTCCAGGTTAAATCTCTCCTTGTTCAGTTTCTATCCATTATTCCTTGTCTGGCCTATAGGCGCTTTAGAAAATAGCTTGACCCCTTCCTCCCTGTGGTAGCCCCTCAAATATTGGAAGACCGCTATCATGTCTCCCCTGGTCCTTCTCTTTACTAGACTAGCCAAGCCCAGTTCCTGCAACCGTTCTTCATATGTTTTAGTCTCCAGTCCCCTGATCATCCTGGTTGCTCTTCTCTGTACTTTTTCTAGAGTCTCAACATCTTTTTTATAATGTGGTGACCAAAACTGGATGCAGTACTCTAGGTGTGGTCTTACTAAGGCTTTATAGAGTGATATTAGTACTTCCCTTGATCTTGACTATATCCCTCTGTTAATACAATTTAGGATTGCATTGGCTTTTTTGGCAGCGGCTGCGCACTGCTGGCTCATGTTTAGCTGGTTGTCCACTAAGACTCCGAGATCCCTCTCACAGTTACTGCTATTGAGCCTGGTTTTTCACCCAGTCTATATGTGTACTTTTGGTTTTTCTTGCCTAAGTGTAGGACTTTACTTTTCTCTACATTGAATTTCATTTTATTAGATATGGCCCAGTGTTCTAGTCTGTCAAGATCCATCTGGATCTTGAGCCTATCTTCTTGGGTGTTAGCTATTCCTGCCAGCTTAGTATCATCTGCAAATTTGGTAAGTTCCCCTTCTATTCCCTCATCTAAGTCGTTAATGAAGATATTGAAGAGTACTGGGCCTAAGACGGAACCTTGTGGCACCCCACTGCTTACTTCCCTCCATGTAGACTTAGACCCATTAAGGACTACTTGTTGAGTACAGTTTGCCAGCCAGTTGGGAATCCATCTAGTGGTGGTGCTATCTATTCCACTTTTTTCTAGCTTACTAACAAGTAGGTTGTGGTCTACTTTATCGAATGCCTTGCTGAAATCTAAATATATTATGTCCACAGTATTTTGCTGGTCTATTAATTTAGTCACTTTGTTGAAGAATGAAATAAAATTGGTTTGGGATGATCTGTTTTTAACAAACCCGTGCTGACTGCTAGTTATTACTTTACTTGTTTCTAGATGTTGGCAGATCTGTTTTTTTATTATCTTTTCCAGTATCTTCCCGGGTATTGATGTTAGGCTGATTGGTCTATAGTTTCCTGGGTCTGTTTTTTTTCCTTTTTTGAAGATGGGAACCACATCGGCTCTTTTCCAGTCCTCTGATAGTTCTCCGGTGCTCCATGATTTTTGACAGATATGGTGCAGTGGTTCTGAGATGACCTCTGCCAGCTCCTTTAAAACTCTGGGATGTAATCCATCAGGCCCTGGTGATTTGTTTTCATCAAGATCAGACAGGTGTTCTCTTACTATTTTTTTGCTTATTTTAACTTTTATTTCTGGTCTGTCTTTTACAGTTATGTTTTTGGTGGGTTGAGTTATACTTTCTTTTTGCGTGAAGACAGATGCAAAGAATGAGTTAAGCAGTTCTGCTTTCTCTCTGTTGCCTGTTCCTTCCTTGCCATCTTCTCTCTTTAGTGGACCGACTGTTTCCTAAAAGCCAGCTGACTGATTTTGGGCCAATCACTAGGAGATGGTGAGTTCCTGTCCCACCTTAGGCATAAAAGCCCACTTGGTGACCCCATCTCTCAGCCCAACCCACCTCACAGGGGTGTTATTCTTGTAGGAAAAATAGGAGGAGGAAGATCTGTTGGATATGTTCACCACCTTGAGTTATTTGTAAAAATAATAAAGGCGGAATACATATAAATAAAGTGATTCATTTAACAACTGAGGTATGAAAGGTCATATAATGGGGCAAAATTCACTAAAGAAATGTCTCGCTTAACAACAGAAATGTAAGGGCTCAATTATGGTCGTAAGTGAAGGACTGCCTGTATTTATGACAATCAAGGTATCCTGGGGTCATGTGATCATGATTCACCTTTTCAGCCAACTTCTGACAAGCAAAGTTGCTAAGAGATGTTGTGGTCTGCCGGCAGCCTGCAGAACTGGCAGCAGAGTCAGATAGTGGAGAGGGACAAGGGCCAGTCCTGGAGTTTGGGGAAGGCTTGGACAAGGGATTTGTGTATGACACAGGGATGGGGCCAGGGCCATCTGGGAGTTATGTGCTGACTCTGGAGCCTCCAGAAACTAACATCAGCGTGGCAGAGGGACAGGGGGAGCCTGTTCCCAGTGTGCACTTGCACAGAATTGCCAGAAGGCAAGAACAGTTAAGACAAAAGGGGCGATTCAGGAGTAAGGCTTGGAGATGATTGGCCCTTTCCATAAGACATAAAGGAGGAGCAAAGGGACAGGAGCCTTTGCAGGAAGCAACTTTGTTCATTCTGGTCGGTTTAAACTCTGAAGCTCCATGTTAACGTTGTGCTCTGTTTGGCCTTGTACAGCTAATTGGCAATTTAGTCATTGGCAGCATTTCAAGGGAGATAAAGGTGGGTGCTTATCAGCCTTATCCTGAGAAAAGACTGTGGGAGACAGTCTGTTGGAGTATTCACAAACTGTTTAGGACTCATTACGGGCTGTGAATGAATATAATTCACAGCCATTGAAATAATAAAAGGGGTTTTGGGACTAAGCGTGTGATTGTTACTTTCTCAGGAAGCTTTGGTCAGAACAGGACAAGCAGGATTTGCTTAGCAGCCATGGCAAAAAATAAAAAAGACTGTTGAATTGGGTGTGGGTTTATTTAATATCAGTTTTGCTTAGCCACAGAAATTCTCATTCCATTTGTGCTTGACAGTCAAGGATTGCCTTTATTAGTCCTTAGGAAAGAAAGAGCAGAAGAGCAGAAACATAATCCACAGCATTCATTAAATAAACAACTCAAGACTTCTGTGTTGTTTAATTTATCCTAGCTATCTCTGATCTTAACATAAAAGCAAAAGACCATCTTGAGATCAGCCTATGTAAGTGGGAGTAAAATGTGAAGTAATGGGTTAGAAAAAGAGAAGTTAATCATATTCTCCCTTTTGCTGTTTGCAAATTGCCTTCAAACACCTTTGAATGGAAAGGGCAGAATTAATTGATTTTGAGATGGGGTGGAAAGCGGACTCCCTACGTTCAGCTTTGAAAGTTACATTAGAGACTGTAACCAATGGAGATGCTAGGACAATAAGAACAGAAAAAGAAGAGACTGAATGGAAAAATTGGCACCCAAAATAAAACCACTTTAAGGATACTCCTCCCCTGCTTTTAAAATAGAGATGATACAGACTACCTGGTAACAGTGACACCATGGTACAGAAAAGAGAGATTATACTCTACACGGAGCTGACTTTGAAGAGTCTACAAAAAATGTTAAACAGGTGGAAAATGTACAACATCAGGTGTTTTACGAGAACTGGGATGTAATCATCCATTTTAGAACTCGGTAATAAAAGTATCTGAGAGTAATTTAATTCAGAAGCTTTTAAGAACCACGTCCTTCTATTCAAAATGGCTGAACTCACCACCTCAGGTTAGGGAATTTATGCAGTCACTCTGATTATAATCCTTAATCAATTATCTAATAATTTATGACCATTTATTTACTAAATTTATATACCGTCCATCTCACTAAATGACTCTGAGTGATTTATAAATTTAAAAAAACAGCCCATAACATTCTTCAAACATTCTAATGGTCACAAACCATTCTCGGTGGCGCAGTGGTTAGAGTGTAGTATTGCAAGTTGCTGCCTGTCAGCTGCCTGCAATTTGGTAGGTCAAATCCCACCAGGCTCAAGGTTGACTCAGCCTCCCATCCTATTGAGGTGGGTAAAGTGAGGACCCAAATTGTTGGGGGCAATAGGCTGACTCTGTAAACTGCTTAGAGAAGGCTGTAAAGCACTTTAAAGCGGTATATAAGTCTAAGTGCTATTGCTATTGCTATTCTTGGATTGGATCTTCATGCTAGATTACTGAGCCATGTTTTAACACTCTTCCAGAGGAGGTGTGGCCAACTTCACCTCAAAGGCAAGATGTTCCATAGAGTGAAGGGCAAAAAAGGACTTTTAAGGCTCATGCATCGGTATGCAATGTTTTCCAATGACACAAACTGAGAGCAGAAGATAATTTTATTACGATTTATTCAGAATGTTCTGATTAAAGGGATTCCTCTCATCCAAAGAGAAGTACCTTACATTCCATTTTATAGTTAAGACCTCTGTAGAAAGTTAGCCCTCACCACTCTCCTAGAAGAATGAAATATTTTGAGAAATATTAAAAAGGCAGAATATTATATTTCCCCGGATGAGAAATGGAGAAGTGTGCTCTTGGAAAGCAGCCCCCACTTTCCTTAATAACCCACAGCAGATGTCAGCACTTAAGAGATAGATAGCTCTATTCATAAGAGATAGATAGCTCTATTCATAAGCAAATACCCCCACCCAATATCCAAAAAAGGTAGGATTAGCCCTCAGCTACAATAGAAATTGCCCAACACCCCTTCATTGCATCACCCCCAGAAACTTCAACCAAACTTAGCTCAGACAAACACCAAGGATTTGTACTTTGCCTATAGAAACATCTATTACCCCTACATAACCAAAACATGGCCACCATGGGAGTCTGACAACAGCCAATAGAATACATGTTCTTGCACAGGAACAGGAAGCTGAAGTGCAAAACCCAAGAGAAGGTATAAAAGTCCCTCAACTCCATGTGGTCAGCTGCCCAGAATCACACGTGGTTGGTGGTTCTGCTTCATCAATAAATGGACCCTCTTTCCAACCAGCCTCCAGCCTCCATTTTGTCTCCAGTGCCTTTTGCCCGGCTTGGAACTGAATAAGATGGATATTTCTTCCAACACATCAAAGAAAAGTACAAGAGAAAAGCTGCTGGGACAGGACAAAAGTAACACCCCTCTTGCATTGGAAATCAGTTACATGTAGTCAAACATGTTACATATTTACATCCCATAATACCACACGTTTATTTAAATAAAGTCTGATGAAAGAAGGGGCATAAATTTTAAGATTTTTATGAGGAAAAATGTTGTTTGGAGTTCACGAAGTGGCAGACCAGATTCCCCACAAACTTTTGCTTATCAAAAGACAAACTCCAGACATCCTATTAAATCAAACATGGTCCCACCCTACCCTGAAATGGAGAACAAAAACAGTTTTTTATCTTTTCAATTGAGGAGTGTTAGAAGCTATCAATCAATCCCGTCTGCAAAGGTTTGAAAACATCATTTGAAAGAGAGAAAAATCAATTAAATCAAAATACAAAATGACTATGTTAATTAGCAAGAATAACAATACAACAACATCCATGTTGTGGGTACTACAAAGTCCATCTTGTGTGGCCTGCAAGGGTCCACAGCGGAGAAGTCTTTCCTTCTAGATTCCACCACAGTTCTTTAGCGGAAGGGGCCTATAATTTGCTCTTCTAGCCTGACCAGGTGGAACAGGTCAATGTAATAAGGATGAAATGGTTTCTCAGGTAACTTGGGCCCATGCCATGCAAGCTTGTAAAGATAATAACTGACAGCTTGAATTGCATCCAGAAGCAAAGTGGCAACCAAGCGGCTCGTGCAGGAGAGATGTTACATACTGTAGTAAGGCACCCACCCCTCTCCTAGAAGAATGAAATATTCTAGGAAATATTAAAGAGGCAGAATATTATATTTTTCCCTGGATGAGAAAAGGAGAAACATGTTTTTAAAGACAAAGCAACTCCCTGAAGCTCCCTGCCCCCCACCCTCAGCTCCAGGGTGAGGGGATTAAGACATGGCCCTCAGGACATGATAGGATTAGCCCTCTACCCATCTAACAGCAGGACTCACTACTTTGAGAAATCACCTGGGGACATTACATCACCCAGCAAGATTCAACCAAGCCTGGGACTCAGGACAACCTACAAAGTTACACCTGCATGGCTCCATGGGAGTCTACAACTAATCAGGATACGTTTCTTGCCACAGGAACAGGAAGTAAGTTCAAAGCCCAACAGAGGTTATAAATATCTATCCCTCTCTTACCCATGTGCTTATTTTACCCAGGACCTCGAATCATATGGTCCTGCTGTCCACCATTAAAACCATCTTTCAAAGCAATCTTCATGTTTCCAGTGTCTTTCTTCCCACTTGGAACTGAACCCAGATGGACATTTCTTCCAACAATATGCTGCTCAAAGGGTGCCCATATGTATTCTGCATCTGCTGCAGCTTCCAGGTACTTTACAAGGGCATCCCATGTATATCATATTGCAGTAGTCCTTATGAAAGACAACTAGGGAATTTAGGATGATTCATATTAACAGATTAACAGAGTTGGAAGGGACCTTGTGGGTCATCTAGTCCAACCCCCACCACCACCCAAGCAGGAGACCCTGCACCATTTCTGACCAATATGAGTCCATGTGGTTTCTTGAAAGCTTCCAGTGATGAAGCTCCCACAACTTTAGAAGGCAACTTTTGTTCCATTGGTTGATTGTTCTCACTGTCAGAAAATTTCTCCTTATTTCTAGGTTGAATCTCTCCTTGTCCAGTTTCCATCCATTCGTTTAAGCCAATGGAATTATAATGCATACTTTTTCCAGATTGTTACCTCTTCCTCGTTATCCTTTTCTTTTCTTTTTTTCTTGTGCATTTAAAAGCAAATATCTGATCTCTTTTATAGTCCTCCTTGCTTCCCAGGGCAACTGCCATAACAACTGGTGACATAAAAAGGAGAATAACCTTTATGACAAGCAGTATATACTCCCCCACACAAACATTATGAGTGCATATCCACAGAACATCTTCTATGTGATCGGTAAATTGTGACTTCCGTTTAATTATTTTTCAGTTTTTTCATATTCTTTATCTTCTTTATCTTCCTTACTTTTCCTTTAACTGCAAAATTGAATATATCTTATATCTGTAAACACACAATTTCCTAGCAAAGCCAACAGAATCCTAGGTTGCATTAACAGAGGGACAGAAGCAAGATCACATGGAGTATTAGAACTATTAGTAAGACCACACTTAGAATACTGCATCCAATTTTGGTCACAATATAAAAAAGATGTTGAGACTCTGGAAAGAGTGCAGAGAAGAGCAACAAAGATGATTAGGGGGCTGGAGACTAAAACATATGAAGAATGGTTGCAGATTTGGGTTTCTCTAGTCTAGTAAAAAGAAGGATTAGGGGTGACATGATAGCAGTCTTCCAATATTTGAGGGGCTGCCACAAAGAAGAAGGGGTCAACCTACTTTCCAAAGTACCAGAAGGCAAGACAAGAAAAAATGATTGGAAATTAATCAAGGACAGAAGCAACCTAGAACCCAGGAGAAATTTCTTAATAGCGAGAACAACTAACCAGTGGAACGGCTTTTCTTCAAGCAGTTGTGGGTGCTCCATCACTCGAGGTTTTTAAGAAGACACTGGAAAGCCACTTGTCTGGAATGGTGTAGGGCAGGGGTCCCCAACCACCGGGCCGCAGACCGGTACCAGTCTGTGGAACATTTCCTACCAGCCCGCTGGTTTGCTGGGCGCCGCCATCTTGTTTGACAAGAAAGTGCTTCCGAGTGAGCTTTTCTGGTTGGAAAGCGGCGTTTGGGTCCTGAAGGAATCCTCGCGCCTTAGTTTCATCAAAGGGGGGCTTCGAACAAAACTAAGGTGCGAGGATTCTTTCAGCACCCAAGGCAAGGCGAGCCGAGTGACCGTCCCGAAGCTGTCCCAAAGTGAAGCCCATCAACAAAGGTACAAAGGAGGAGTTGAAGGTGGCGGGGAGAAGCAGGGGATGGCTGGCTGGCCAGTCGCTCGGCTCGCCTTGCCTTGTCATGCGTGCTGATGCCGGTACCGGGCCGCAGATCATTTTGTGATGCCGGTACCGGGCCGCGGCACAAAAAAGGTTGGGGGCCACTGGTGTAGGGTATCCTGCCTGAGCAAGGGATTGGGTGAGGAGACTTCCAAATAACTCTGTTATTTTGTTATTCTGATTGATTATGTGCCATCAATTCATTTTTGACTCATAGGGTCAAAATTTTGACTCATCAGTGACCACATAGATAGTTTTTCTCCATGACGATCTGTCCCTAACTTCTTCTTCCAGGTCTTCCAAAGGTGAACTCATTATCACTGCAACCAAGTATGTCCACCTTAATGTTGGTTCCTTTTCTTCTCTTTCCTTCCCCCCCTTTTCAACATTAGAGGCTTCTACAGAGATCTAGGTCTTCACATAATGTATATGAATGTATCTGATATTAACACAGTTGAGAAAGTCCAGAAATATTTCACAAGAAGAGTTCTCCACTCCTCTACTCGTTTGCAGAATACCTTATGCCTCCAGACTTGAAATTCTAGACCTAGAAAGCCAGAACTACACTGCCTTCGGTCCGATCATAAAATTATACATTGCAATGTCCTACCTGTCAATGAATACTTCAGCTTCAACCATAACAACACAAGAGCAAACAATAGATACAAACTCAAGGTTAACCGCACCAAACTTGATTGCAGGAAATACGACTTCAGCAACAGAGTGGTCAATGTCTGGAATACTCTACCTGACTCTGTGGTTTCTTCCCCAAACCCCAAAAACTTTAACCTTAGACTATTGACCTCACCCCTTTCCTAAGAGGTCTGTAGGGGGCGTGCATAAGCGCACCAATGTGCCTACCGTCCCTGTCCTATTGTTTCTTTTATTTTTCTTATATGTATCCATGTATTCATAACTATGTTTTTACTTATACCTATTATCTTGTAAGCAATTGACAAACCAAATAAATAAATAAATAAATAAATAAACAAACAAACTAAAATAAAATAAACTTCAGCCTGTTCAATTGCACCTCAAGCGAGAAGTTAGACTCCTAATTCATTTCAGCTCAGGGTTGATTTGTTCTTAACCATAAAAACAACATCCTTCCTTCTTTGTTTTTCATGTTCCGAGTAATAAACAGTGTGAATTTCTGACTGACAGTATCCAATTACAGTCCACTTCAATTTGCTGGTGCTTAAGACATCAATTTGTAGTCATTTCATTTCATCTTTCATTAGGTTGACTTTTCCTGTGTTCATGTCTCTTATGTTCCATGTTCCTATTATAATTCTTTCTTTGCAGCTTCAGATTTTTCTTTTCTTTTAAAGGCAGTATCAGCAACTACACATCCTGAAGGCTTTAATCTAACCATGTCATCAACACCATTAGTACTCCAAAAATTCCTGTTCTCAATAGCACGTTGAATGCCATCTGATGTGAGACGCCCATTACCTGGCACTATATCATCCATCATATTCTATTTTCTATCCATGTGGTTTTCTTGTGGTGCTTTTTGCAAATGCTATTAAACTGATTGCCTATCTCTGGCATCTTCCTGTATTGCTACTTCCCCAAATAGGTGCCTACTTCTTTTAACTGGGCTGCTGGAATGGCCTTCATTTCTTGCAGCAGATATCCATTCTTGGCATACAGAATATCAGAACTGTAGGTCACCTAGTCCAGCCTCAAGCAGGAAACCCTATACCACTGATGGCAAACTTTTTTTGTTGTGGTGTGCTCATTTCTGGCAGAGTTTGGGGGAGAGAAAGAAAGACTTTTGCTGCTTTCCTTGCGTGCAGTCAAAAGCAGAAGAAGAAAGAAGCGAAAAGAAGTAGCCTGGTGGCAACACGAGGCAACGTGGGGCGAGTGGGGCAAGTTCCCCCCCTCCACCCTTTCCCCCCTCCCCTCACTACCTCGTGTTGTCTGCAATGCAAGCGACACACGCCTTGTGTTCCCGCGGGCCATGTGGGTGGCACAGCCTTGTGTTCCCACGCAGCCTGGATTAATTGCTTTGGGGGGTGCTTTGGGGGTGACATTTCTCTGCGAACCACCAGAATTTTCTCATGGACCACCAGTGGTCCCCAGCCCACTGGTTGGTGACCACTGCTCTAAGCCCCCCCCCCCATTTCCCTCTCGTTTCTTTCTCAACTTCTTCACAAACTCTTACAAAGTGTGGATTAGGGTTTGCCTGTGAACCCAATGAGGCTGAAACAAAGGGTATATGTGTTCACTTTGTAAGGCAAAAAGAAATATTTGCTAATTATGCATGACTTGAGACACTTTTCTGAAGCCCCTTACCTTGAGGCTTTGATAATATGCAAATATATTTAAATTAAAACTATTAAAAGTCCAACCATTAATCAGTGGGAGAAAAAAAAGTCTTGAAACTAAGGACACTACTAATAGATTGCACCTAGGGGGGTTAAGGAATTGCTTCTGAATTATTTAATCAAACCCAAATCCTATAGACCAATAGCAAATCCCATGAATCCCCTTATATCCTTTAAAAGGCAGCCCCCAGCAATGGAGGCCATCAAGAAAACCATTTTGTGCATGTATGTTTGCTTGTTGTTGTTTTTTTTCAAAAGGGTGCCTGGGATTGCTTGGATAAGGCCTATCAAAAAAGCGGAGTGGGCTAATACCTCAATCATTAGGTAATAACGGTGATAATGGAATATGAAAATGTGTTAGTTTACATCCATTTGCACCCAACGTGCATAATTAATATTTTAGATGGCTGTTTTGAAAGAGAATTCAGGTAGGATTGTGATAATTGAGAGAGATAAAAGCCTGTTGACACCCCCAGACGTGTTTTGATTGGGGATAAATATGAATAAAATTGCTGCAGGGCAGCCTTCTTCTCCTTCACCGCCTTGTGCTTGGTTGCATGGAGAATAAATTTAAATGTCAGAACTTTTCAGTTGTTCAAAGTGGCTCGCTGTGGAGCTGAATATACAGGCCAGAGAATGCTGTTTTCACCCTATGGACGAGAGTCTCATTACCGAGAGCAGAGAGGTGCAAAAAGGCAAGATGGCTTCCTAGGGTCTTCTTGTGAGAGACATAAAAAAAGAGGCCAGGTTTTGATTGCATAGCTGTGGCTGCCATCTTGACATTGTTGTCCTTCGCCTGATAAAGGGAGGCAAGCTATTCTCCAAAGCACCTGAAGGCAGGACAAGAATGGATGGAAACAAATCAAGGAGAGGACCAACCTAGAAACTAAGGAGAAATTAAATTTCCTCATAATCAGAACAATTAATCAGTGGAAGGACTCGCCTCCAGAAGTTGCGGGTGCTCCATCACTGGAAGTTTTTAAGAAGCGATTGCACAATCATTTTTCTGAAATGGTATAGAGCAAGGCTCTTCAAACTTGGCAAGTTTAAGACTTGAGGACTTCAACTCCCAGAATTCCTGAGCTAACATGACTGGAGGAGGAATTCTGGGAGTTGAAGTCCACAAGTTCCTATTATAGAGTCTTCTGCTTGAGTTGGGGGTTGGACTAGAAGAACTCCAACTCTATTATTATGTTCTCACCTTCTCTGTTGACGGTTTCTGGGCCACAAAAAACATTTTTTAAAATTAAAATGCCCAAAATACCAAAAATTAGATTAGTTTTTGAAGTAATACCTGTGGATATTTCTTTACAGAAACAGAATAGCAGAGCGTGTGGTTTATTGGTTAATTGTGGTTAATTGGTTAATTGTGGTTAATTGGTTAATTGTTCCCATTCCCAGGAAATTTCTCCTTAGTTGTAGGCTAGTTCTCTCCTTGATTAGTTTCCATCCATTGCTTCTTGTCCTGCCTTCAGGTGCTTTGGAGAATAGGTTGACCTCCTCCTGCCCCTGAGAACCTTTCAAATATTGGAAGACTGCTATCATGTCACCCCCTAGTCCCGTGATGGCGAACCTATGGCACGCGTGCCACAGGTGGCACACAGAACCATTTGTGCAGGCACGCGAGTCCCAGCCAAACTTAGCTGCACTGCGCATGCGTACTCCTCCCAGCTGGTTTTTGGCCTGTTTGAGGCCATTTTTGCCCGCCCAGAGGCTCAAGGGAAGCCTCTGCAGCCTCAGGAGGCCGAAAAATGGGCCTTCCGGAAATACCGGAAGTGGGAAATGGGCCCGTTTTTTGACCTCCATAGGCTGCAGAGGCTTCCCTTGAGCCCCTGGGAGGGCAAAAATGGGCTCCCTCCAGCTCCAGAGGCCATCTAACGGGCACTTCTGGTATTTCCGGAAGGCCCGTTTTTCAGTCTTCTGCGACTGCAGTGGCTTCCCTCAAGCCTCCGAGAGGGTGAAAATGGCCTCAAACAGGCCAAAAGTCAGCTGGGAAGCGTACACATGCACAGTGCAGGTAAGGGGGCGGGTCGAGGGTGTTGCGTGGACATGCGCGGGGGGGTGCATTGCATTGTGGATGCTGGCATGTGTGCGGCGCGTGCACACACTTTCGGCACACCACAACAAAAAGGTTCGCCATCACTGCCCTAGTCCTTCTCTTTGTTAGACTAGACTAGACTAGAATAACAGAGTTGGAAGGGACCTGGGAGGTCTTCTAGTCCAACCCTCTGCCTAGACAGGAAACCCTACACCACTTCAGACAACATCTTTTAAAAAACTTCCAATGTTGGAGCATTCACAACTTTTGGGCGCAAGTTGTTCCATTGGTTAATTGTTCTACCTGTCAGGAAATTCCTTCTTAGTTCTAGGTTGCTTCTCTCCTTGATTAGTTTCCATCCATTGCTTCTTGTCCTGCTCTCAGGTGCTTTGGAAAATAGCTTGACTCCCTCTTCAAACCTACTACACATACCCACTAAATTATATATTATTGGGCTTGTATTTTCTTCATGAGAGTCTGTATCTCTGATACAAATGATGTTCTTATTTCCTTTCAGACATGTTGAAGCCTCCTATCAAGCCACACGTCTGCCAAAATATTTGCTAAAACCAAGGGAGGAATAGGGGAAGAGTATGTGAGAACTTGCAACCCTGAGAATTGTCTAAGATATCATCAGGGTCTTTGGCATCCCCATATCCACTAAATTGCATAGCATTTAAGGAAAAAGATAGAAAGGAGGGGAACTATTTCCTAGGATGGAAAACAAACATTTCTAACCAATAACCCTATTAATTGTGTAGGAACATGACCACATATGAATCCATGCTGCCCTTTTGCAAAGCTGCATGACAGGTGTATCAACGCCTCTTTAAAGCTCTAATTTTCCCTAGAAAATTATGAACTGCTAAACATTTAATACCATGCTGGTACATAACCTTGTGAAATGTTTTCTTCTGTGTCAGTCTTTAGAAAATCTGCCCACCAACCTTTTAGTTTAGTGTGGTATGTTTTCATCACAAATACACCCACAGAGTATTATCTTCTCTCATCTCTTTCTCTGAAACTGATGTTCTGAAGTGACTCTTGGTTGGATTATACTTCTCCCTTCCTCCAGCTTTAAGATATGTTGGGTTTAATCACATTCCCATTAATTTCTGAATACTTAAAAGCATTTCACAAGCCCTAGCAAGACAGAAAATTTAACAAACATATTTCATACATGCATAACAAAATGCAGTCAGATTTTTCCCTGGTGCCATTACTCAGCTGAACGTCTAATCCTCATAATATTGTCTTATGTCTAAATATACAGTATTTATCCATGTTATATGGCTGCAGTATTATTATGATCCTTTGCATCTTCTCTATTGCCCCTCTTATTGGTATCAGTATAAGGATTATTATTACTCTGTTGCTACATTGAGAGCTACTACATTGGAGACAAATTTTTTGTGCGTCTAATCACATTTGGCCATATAAAGTATTCTCTCCTCTCCTCTCCTCTCCTCTATCCTATCCTACCCTACCCTATTCTAATTTAATTTAATTCTTGTTCTGATGTGCCATTGTTTAGAAAATAGGAATCATGGCAGTAATAAAACCAAATCTTGTATGACCATGCTATAGACAGATCTAAAGAAATGTCATAAAAGTTGCTACTACATACCACACTAATCATCCCTCAACAATGTGCTACTGACTATGAATGCCAAAACATTCCATTCACACTCAGGGTACTTTTTGTTTGGAAGCTGAGACAAGGCATTATGATTTGAATATTCACTCTGGCTATAAAATCACCACACATAACAAAAACCAAGCACACTAAGCTCTGGGAATCTTTTGGTAAGGTCACACCAATGTTGCTTGTATCCTTATGATTTATATTGACTGTTTCCTAGTATGATTTGATTGTTGATTGTATCCTATGACTATCATTAAGTGTTGTACGTTATGATTCTTGATTCTTAATGAATGTAACTTTTCTTTATGTATACTGAAAGTATTTACACCAAGACAAATTCCTTGTGTGTCCAATCACACTTGGCCAATGAAGTATTCTATTCTATTCTATTCTATTCTATTCTATTCTATTCTATTCTATTCTATTCTATTCTATTCTATTCTATTCTATTCTATTCTATTCTATGTGTCTCCCAAACATACTTGCCACTTCATTTCTGTTGGGGTTTTAGCATTTTATACATCCTGGGTTGAAAATATCTCAACATTTGTTTGCATCAACCATTTATAAAAAGGGCTATATGGCATCTGCTAAAAGCATGTTGACTAATATAATTGCTAGGGACAATTGGACCTCTGTTCCTCATGGCACATAATGCAGAATTGGAGAAAATAAAGGCACTGAGGTGAACTTGAAATCAATCTCCACATTGATAAAGTTGCTTCGATAAATTCCTATGCCCTGAAGAAGCATGGAAAAAAATCACTTTCTGTTTACATATTTGTTTATTTGATACTTGATTGCATGTCATCAAATCAGTGACTCTTAGTTGACACTTGGTGACTCAACCAAAACCTTCCTATCTTCCAACGATGCATCCATTGACATTGTAATTGAGTCTATCCACCTTATTGTGGTCTTAGGGTGGTCAAGAGTCTAATGCTGGGAAAGTTGGAAGAAAAGAGAAGAGGAGGATCAGCAGTTGACTCGGTTATAGTGTTGATGGACATGCAGGTGAAAGACTTTAGAGAACAGGTTAAAGATAGATTGTCATTGGGGTGGGAGGGAGCAGGATCCATGGAAGAACAAAGGTGGGATTTTCTCTTCATTCATCAACTACCTCCAATGTGATGCACCCTTGTGACCATGGAGAGGCTACGATGGTCATAAGCAGGGGTCTTCAAACTTGACAGCTTTAAGACTTGTGGACTTCAACTCCCAGAATTCCTCCTCCAGTCATGTTAGCTCAGGAATTCTGGGAGTTGAAGTCCACAAGTCTTAAACTTGCCAGGTTTGAAGATCCTTGGTCATAAGTGTGGAAAAAATGGTCATAAATAACTTTTTTCAGTGCCGTAACTTTGAACAGTCATTAAATGAACACTAAATGACTTACACTAAATGTAAATCCAGGAGTATCTCTATTTTGGTAGAACATTTATTAAATATCGGTAAAAATTGATAGATTTTATTAAGATTTGCAAATATTGCTAGACATTTGTGATGGGTTGTAAGGAATGAAAGTCAGTTGAAAAACGTTCTGCTACTTTTTTTTTTTGTTTCTAACCGCTACTGGAGTTTATGCTTGAGAAAGAAAAAAATGAAACTTTGATTTTGGATTTTTAGATAAGATTGGTTGTTATAGAAATGGCTACTTTTATACTATTATGTAGAAGTAAACGGTTGAGGTTTGATGTTACTGTTTTATTCTACTTCACCAAAAGGAGTTGGAAGTCAATGTCTTTTTTTTCTTTTACCCTTCTTTTCTATACTTTCCCCTTCCCCTCCCTTATTTTTCCTACTATTTCCTACTTTTGCATTTTTGTATTTTATATTATAAACTAATAAAAACTGTAAACTGAAGAACTTTCTGCTACTGTATTCCTTTCTATATGAACCAAAAAAATGCTGGTTTAGTTGACTGTCATAAAATGCAGGGATAAGCAAAGAAGTTTCAAGTGGAGAAGTGATAAACATTCCAGAACAGAGTTAGTGACAAGACATACAATAAAAAGTGCAAACTCAGCTGAGGAAGTTACATCCACACAGAGAGAGAGCTATTTTCCTATTCATGATTTATACCTTAATTTGCCTTGATAATGTCTGCATTTGTCTTAATACTGTTGTTTGCTTCTTGGAAGAACTCAAGAAAAAGGAATGTTAGGGAGAGAAGGAAAAAAAGAGAATGAAAAGCATTTGGATGGCATCTGGGTGTTTTTTTCTTTGTCTTTCTTCTCAACAAATGTTACATTTCTATTATTTTTATTTATTTTTTTGTTTTATAAGGCAACCCATCTTGCCTAACAATTCTAGACAGTTAAACAATATATTAACACATCACCAAAATGCACATCAAAACGCTGATGTTATTTGTAAAAATAATAAAGGTGGGTTACAAACAAACAAATAAAAACAACTTAGAAAAAACAAATAAATAAAAAAACCAACAGGAAAAAGGATTTTTCAAAATGACTATCAGAGCATTAATATTTTGTATATTATTATTAACATGCTCTGAAGCTAAAGAGTTCTACTCCCCTTCCCCACCTGAAAAGAAATCTGACCCAAATGCAAAACAAGCAGAGGAGAAGAGTTTCAGTTCCAGTTTCACAGCAGCAAGCAGCTTTAGTACAGAACAGTTGAGCTTAGCCACGCCCAGGCTCCTTGCTGTCTCCTTCTTGCTCACACAGCAAATACTGTTTCACTTTCCAAACAGCCCTTAACTCTCTCACACACTGACAGGACGCTAGCCAGATGAATAGTGATGGATGCTGAGTCGTGCAGAGGCACGACTCCCCTCCCCCTTATTCCCCCCCCTCAAAACTAAGCCCAACCACATAGTTTCGTAGCAAAGCACGGGTATCGAGCTAGTGAATGAATGAATGAATGAATGAATGAATGAATGAATGAATGAATGAAATGGATATGCAGAATTCTTCACCTTGGAAACCAAAATAAATCACACACACAGATGCTGGGTTGGGCTGTTCGGTTTGGTAACTGTACTTGTGAACAAACATCTTGGAACTGTAAATTGACTGCAAATTGCACACGGATCAACAATGTGATGTGATTGCAGGCTTCATCAGGCTTTTCCCAAAGTACAGGAAACAAGCATTTCAGGTTATTCAGCGTTATAAAATCCTCCCTCCTGTACGGAATCTCATTCCAGGCACCTCACTCAGGAAGTCTGTCTTGAGCACATTCGGAGAATGGCAATGAGGCAGAGCCACAGACGAGAAACAAAGTTGCAGGAAAAGCGATTGAAGAAAATGGGAAAGTCTGAATGAGAGTAGTCTCTAAGCAGCCTATGATACCATTCTTCAAATACAAGTGGTCCTTGACTTACGACCAAGCCCAAAATTTCTGTTATTAAGTGAAACTTTTGTTAAATGAGCTTTGCTCCATTTTATATGACCTTTCTGGCCACAGTTGTTAAATGAATCACTGATAAGTTAGCAACGAAGATTATATCTATATCTATATCTATATCTATATCTATATCTATATCTATATCTATATCTATATCTATACCTATACCTATACCTATTTCTATTTCAATTTCTATATCTATATCTATATCTATATCTATTTGTACATCTACATCTACTTCTACGTCTACGTCTCGTCTACGTCTCGTCTACGTCTACGTCTTTGTCTATTTCTATATCTATATCTATATCTATATCTATATCTATATCTATATCTACTTCTACTTCTACATCTACATCTACTTCTATATATATATATATATATATATATATATATATATATATATATATATATATATATATATATATATATATATATATATATATATATATATATTTCTATAGCTGTAGCTATCTATCTCTATCTCTATCTCTATCTCTATCTCTATCTCTATCTCTATCTCTATCTCTATCTCTATCTCTACCTACCTACCTACCTACCTACCTACCTAGCTATCTAGCTATCTAGCTATCTAGCTATCTAGCTATCTAGCTATCTAGCTATCTCATATATATATTTATATATTTACCAAGCAAGAGGCATAAGACCTGAATTGAGAGTTCATTCTTCAAAGGAAAGTCACCAAGTAAAGTTGGCATCTCAAGGCTTGGTTGCATGAAAAATCTCAAGATCAAAGAATCAGACAGCCGTAAGGGACTTGGAGGTCTTCTAGTCCAACCTTTCTGCCCTAAGGCAGAAGTCCTTCTATCATCCTGAACAAATGGTTGTCCAATCTATTCTTGAAAAGCTCCAGTAATGGTGCAACCACAACTCCTGGAGGCAAGCCGTTCCATTGATTAAAGGTAATCTTCAACTTACAACCACAACGGAGGTCAAAATTTCTGTTGTTCAGCAAGACTGTTGGTAAGTGAACGTTGCCCTATTTTAAGACCTTCTGAATCATAGCAGTTGCTAAGTTAGTAACATGGTTGTTAAGTGAATCTGGCTTCCCCATTGACTTTGCTTGACAGAAGGTCACAAAAGATGACGCCAAGGTACTGCAACTGTCATAAACATAAAAATTCACTGTCTGGGGAAGCCGCAGTGGTCATAAGTGTGGAAAACGGTCATTTTTTTTTCAGCGCTGTTGTAGCTTTGCCTGGTTACTGTAAGTCGAGGACTGTCTGAACCTCAAAAGATATTACCCAGAGAAAAATCCACAGCTCTTTCCCAGATAGAAGACTAATCATCATCATCATCATCACCACCACCACCACCACAATCACAATCACAACCACAATCACAATCACAATCACAATCATAACCATAATCATTACTGGGATCTGCTCGCATAATCCGCCAATACATCACACAGTCCTAAACGCTTGGGAAGTGTTCGACTAGTGATTTGTGATATGAAATCCAGCATAGTTACCTCGCTTGCTGTGTACACTGTTGTTTTTTGTGAATCATCATCATCATCATCATCATCATCATCATCATCATCATCATCATCATCACCCTCCCAAGTAAATAAGATAAGAATCATGACTGAACTAATTCTATTATATTGTAAGGCTATGTTAACAGAACTGAATTAATTGAAGGGATGCAGTGACTCAGTGGCTAAGACGCTGAACTTGTCCATAAGAAAGGTGGGCAGTTCAGCGGTTCAATTCCCTAGTGCTGCGTAACGGCATGAGCTCCCGTTGCTTGTCCCAGCTTCTGCCAACCTAGCAGTTTGAAAGCATGTTAAAAAATGCAAGTAGAAAAATAGGGACCCCTTTGGTGGGAAGGTAACAGCGTTCCGTGCGCCTTCGGGCATTTAGTCATGCCGGCCACATGACCATGGAGACGTCTTTGGACAGCGCTGGCTCTTCTTTGGCTTTGTAACGGAGATGAGCATTGCCCCTTAGAGCTGGAAACAACTAGCATGTATGTGCGAGGGGAACCTTTACCTTTACCTATGTTAACAGAATCTTGCTAGTCTGAAAGTAGACACCTCCTGCTTCCACTTTTAATTGCTTGATAAATTAGGGTAAGCCCTTCCTAAGTTTCTTTCTCCAACTGTTAAGTCCCTGGGTGCTCCTGCCTCTTTTGTGTGTTTCCTAGGCAGTATCTTTCCCCCTCCTTCCTGAAAGTCATCCAAACATTCGTTGCATTACGAGATCAATGGATGTCCTCAGTTCAAGGATAGGGAGCCATCTGTTCCATTTGGATTGTTTTCTGCACTCAGCAAGGAGTTGGGCTCTCTATACGTCCCAAAGTTTCCTGAACAACAATAGATTTGAAGAAATCTGGCCTAAGTAATTGCCCTGGTAACTTATAGGGTTTTGCACCAGAATATAGTGAGGCAGTCAAAAGAATGCCTAGAAAATCTATAGAATGTGTGATGTTTTTAATCAAATTAAATGTCTGTATTATTTTAATATGCTATATTCTTTCCCCAGGCATTATAAAGAATGACAAGAACTATTAGCAGGGGTGGGATTCTACCTGGTCGGACCAGTTCTATCGAACCAGTTGTTATGATTCTGCCCCGTTTGGAGAACCGGCAAATCATGCCACTGGCTGGCCCCATCCCTCCACGCCCAACCACTCCTTACCTGGCATGCACCCCATCCAACTTGCCTGCGTTTGGTAAGTTGCTATTTTTCCATTTTTCCCCTGACCATCAGCTGTTCTGCTGTGCCGGGAGATTTAGATTAGCTAGAAAGCAGGAAATCGATGGGTTTCTTGCTTTCTAGCTAATCTAAAAGCAGAGCTGAACCTTCCTTAGAACTGAAGCTTCTATTTTTCAGTGCAGACTCAGGCAATAGATTGCAGATAGATAGATCTCTGAGTGAATCTGTGATTCTGTGAGCAACTCAATCTGCCTGCCTGCTTTGCCTAATTTTAGGTTAAAAGTTGCTCTTTTTTAAATAAAAAGTTCAATATTTACATACATGATGTGTTGTGAGTTAATTTTGTGAGTTTGTTTGCAAAACACAGTCAACGAACCGGTAGTAACACTGGTTGAATCCCACCCCTGATATAAGTCTAGGTGCTATTGCTATTAACACAAAAGAAAACAACTGTTACTAGCTCTTTAAGAATAAATATTTACACAAAAGATGAGACCAAGACATTTCTTTGGGGCAGATGAAAGAAATCTGCAAAACTGCCACTTGTGCCCATCTTGGTCAAAAGACAACAACCCCCCCCCCAAAAAAAACACAATAGGATGAAATGCACAATCTTTTTGCTCATCTGAATGCAGAGAAGACTGTTAACTTCCTCACTAAGTCCCTTTAATTTAGCCCTCCTTTGAAGACATCTGTCAGAAACGTTGCCATGAAGTCAGAACAGCTTCAGCTCCATCAAGGGCACGCAAGGATCCCCCTTCCTTTCAAAAAATATATTCAGCCAATTATGGCTCCGGGATTGCAGTCATTTCCATCTGAATGGTGTTTATTGGCCACTGTTATTTCTACCAAGTGAAGAATAGGGGTTCGTGCCCCAGGATTTGTGTGTTGACTGATTTTGCACACTTGTTATTAAGGCACGGCTCTAATTAGCATCATTTGGAAAATTTGTTTTCTGCAAATGAAAGCTGGGAGAAAAAGAGACAGGAATGGAAACGGGAGACAAAATACAAGGAAAATAATCACCAAGCCAGATTGCTTTGAAATGGCCTCCTTTTGATAATGGCCCATTTTGGGCAAGGATCTTCTCCCCCCCCCTCTCCCTATGAATAGAGAGAAAGCAATAGATAAGTTGTGTTCCAGGAAGATGTAGAAAATGGTGGCTGTGTGAATTGAACATGGTCTACTTTTTTTTCTTTTATCTCTCATTCAAGATATATGTTTGTTTGTTTGTACTGTTTTATTTTGGAAGGCTTTAAAAGAGAAAATTTATATTTAAGGGGAGGGGGGGAAAAGGACATCATATCAAGATTTCTTGTATGACTCTGGTGGAAGTCAAATAATTTTTCACCAAGATCAGCCAGCTCCTTTTCGAGATGGGATTAAAAAAATGAAATCCAAATATTTTATGCTGTTATTTTAGTGCAGCTGTTTTTCCCCTTCTTACAGTTATCTCCTGCCATATAATTTGATATTAATATTAATACGTTAATATTAATTATTAATATTAATAGATATTATCAATCACAATTATTCAATATTTTCATATACTATTTTGTATCGATCTCTATGTTCTTAACATCCCTGCTTTAGTTATAAATTCTACATTAATAGTCATTTTTGCAATATTTCAAATCATGTAAGAAAGCCAATAATATCAATGTGAAACTATTGTCATGTTTGTTCTAAAAAGTAAAGTAATTTGGAACTCATACTGTTAACGTAATGATAGATATATATAATTTGTTGAACATTGCAAATACAACTATTAATATAGAATTCATGATAAAAGAAGTGATGTTAAGAATGTAGAGATTGATATAAAATAGTACATGAGAATATTGAATAATTTAATTTAAAATCGATAATATGCATTAATATCAAATGATGTAAGAAAGTTAATAATATTAACGTGAAATTGTTGTTATGTTTGCTTTAAAATGTAAAACACTTTGGAACCACACTGTTCACATAATGATGTGTTTATAGAAATAAAAAAAATAAAAAAACTTTTTTTAAAAGTTATCTCCCGCTACAATTGCATCCAGCCTTATTTCCATGAACGTCCCATAAAGCCAATGAATGAGCGCATTCGATATGTTGTCAGTTGCCTGCCAACATGGTTGAGACTTCATAGCAATATAGAAAATATGCTGCTCAAAACAGCAGGTCTGAAAGCCAGCTGGGTGACTTTGGGCCAGTCCCTCTCTCTCAACCCACCTCACAAGGTTGTCATTGTGGGGAAAATAGAAGAAGGAAGGTGTGTTAGATATATCCAACACCTTCAGTTATTTATATAATAAAAGATTGGATAAAAATCTATCTCCCCCCCCCCCACGTCTGTCTTTCTGTCTTTTCATCTGACTGTCTGTCTGTCTACTATCTATCTATCTATCTATCTATCTATCTATCTATCTATCTATCTATCTATCTATCCATCCATCCATCCATCCATCCATCCATCCATCCATCCATCCATCCATCCATCCATCCATCCATCCATCCATCCATCCATCCATCCATCTATCTATCTATCTATCTATCTATCTATCTATCTATCTATCTATCTATCTATCTATCTATCTATCTATCTATCTATGCAGGTCTTGGTGTGTTCGGGTCTTTTCCCATGTAAGATTGAGAGGATCTTGGTGATGTTTCGATGAGGTCCCACTTGCCATCTTCAGGCTGGTGCTTTCAGCTTCGTGCTTGTGCGAGCAAAGCGTGATCGGAGCTGCCGTCTCTCTACAAATACTGGTGGGGAGGTTGGCTGTGTTGTTATTTCTTGATTGGTTGATGGAGTTGAAGTTTGTAGATTGGTTGGCTTTTTCGTAAGAACTTGTGTGGCTGAGGTATTGGCTGTGTGTCTATCAGCCTCCTGTGTTGTAACGACCTGGGTAATGGGCTGTGTGATGACCTTCTGAGTTCTATTGTTGTGACATCCTGGGTCTTGTGCTGTAATCTCCTTGGTTGTTGGCTGTGTTGTAACATCCTGAGGTTTTGTGGTGTAACCTCCTGAGTTCCGTGATGTGATATCCTGAGTGGGTGGCTGTGATGTGATGTTCCGGGTTTTGGTTTGGCTCCGAGTTTGAGGCCCAGGCCTATGTGTTCATGGTGTGTGTCAGTTTGCTTGGTTTGGGGGTCGGGGTGTGTGGCAGCTGGTGATGCAGCCATAGTCTGGTTTCTGGATGGTGGTTGCCTTTCGTCTATGGAATGGGTTTGGGTTTGAGTCTATCTATCTATCTATCTATCTATCTATCTATCTATCTATCTATCTATCTATCTATCTATCTATCTATCTATGTCTATCCAGCCATGTCTGTCTGTCTGTCTGTCTGTCTGTCTGTCTGTCTGTCTGTCTATCTATCTATCTATCTATCTATCTATCTATCTATCTATCTATCTATCTATCACAGGGTTGTCACACTCACGGCCTTTGGGCCAATGCATCACGTGTTAGCCATGCTCACACCTTGTTTAACAAAGGGGGAAAAAGTCACAATATGTCATGTGATACCACTATGACACTGCAAATTTGACACCCTTGATATGGTACAGAAAAAGTGCAGAGAAGAGCAACCAGAATGATTAGGGGACTGGAGACTAAAACATATCAAGAATGTTTACAGGAACTGGGCATGGCTAGTCTAGTGAAGAGAAGGACCAGTGGAGACAGGATAGCAGTCTTCCAATATCTGAGGGGCTGCCACAGAGAGGAGGAGGGGGTCAAGCTATTTTCTAAAGTGCCTGTAGGCCAGACAAGGAATAACGGAAGGAAACTGAACAAGGAGAGATTCAGCCTGGAAATAAGGAGAAACTTTCTGACAATGAGAATAATCAACCAATGGAACAGAAGCTGCCCTCGGAAGTTATGGGAACTTTATCACTTGAGACTTTCAAGAAGAGATTGGACTGCCATTTGTCAGAAATGGTGTAGGGTCTCCCACTTGGGTGGGGGGTTGGACTAGATGACCTACAAGGTCCCTTCTAACTCTGATTATCTGTTATTTGTTATCTGGTTGATGGTATTTTTCAGTAGGGCTGTTTAGTCCCAAGGTTGCCAAAGTGTCACCTCTCCTTGTTCCATCATCTCTGATTTCTCACGGCCTTCTTATCTTCCCATTTAATCCTTTCAGGACAGAACAACAAGTTCCACGTCATGGAGTGAGCTCCCGTTACTCGTTCCAGCTTCTGCCAACCTAGCAGTTCAAAAGCAAAAATGCAAGTCATAAAATGCAAGTCATAAAATAGGGACCACTTTGGTGGGAAGGTAACAGCATTTTGTGCACCTTTGGCATTTAGTCATGCCAGCCACATGACCATGGAGACATCTTCGGACAGTGCTGGCTCTTTGGCTTTGTAATGGAGATGAGCACCGCCCCCAAGAGCTGGAAACGACTAGCACAAATGTGTGAGAGGAACCTTTACCTTTAATAATTACCTTTATAGTTAAACTGCCTAGCCCAGTGTTTTTCAACTTTGACATTATGAAGATGTGCAGACTTCAACTCCCAGAATTCCCCAGCCAGCCAAACTTGAAGCTGGCTGGGGAATTCTGGGAGTTGAAGTCCACACATCTTCAGGATGTCAAGGTTGAGAAACATTGTCTAGTCCAGCGGTCGCCAACCGGTGGGCCATGAGAAAATTTTGGTAGGCCACAGAAAAATCTCATCCCCAGAGCACCCCCAAAAAGCAATTAATCCAGGCTGTGCAGAAACACAAGGCTGCACCACCCACATGGCCCCTGGGAATCCTCTCCGCCCACTCAATCTTTACCTGGCAAACTTGCCTGCTAAATTGCTATTTTTCCTTTTTCCGACCATCAGGTGTTCTGCTGTGCCAGGAGATTTAGATTAGCTAGGAAGCAGGAAATGGTTGGATTTCTTGCTTTCTAGCTAGTCTTTAGATCTTCAGCTCTGCATTTAAGCACAGTCAAACCTCCCTTAGGACTGAAGCTTCTATTATCCAGTGCAGACTCACAGCAAGCAAATTTGAGAGAGTGAGCTAGCCGATGGCAGATAGATAGATCACTGGATGATTCTGTGAGCAACTCAATCTGCCTGCCTGCTTTGGGTAAAAGTTGCTCTTTTTTTTAAAAAAAAAATCAATATTACATACATGGTGTGTTGTGAGTTAATTTTGTGAGTTTGCTTGCAAGCAAATTTTATGTGACAGATTGAGCTAGCCAATGGCAGATAGATAGATTTCTAAATGAATCTGTGAGCAATTCAGTCTGCTTGCCTACTTTGCCTGATTTTAGGTAAAAGTTGCTCTTTTTATATAAAAAAATTCACTATTTATATATTGAATGTATATATTTATAATATTTACACACAAGCCATGCCCAGCCAGTCACATGACCACCAAGCCACACCCACAAATTGGGCCATGCCCACAGAACTGGTTAATGGTCCCTGGGATTTAAAATTTTGAGTTTGGTGGTCCCTGAGGTCCAAAAGGTTAGCGACCCCTGGTCTAGTCCATGAACTGCTTTCAGCTAACTTTACTTGTGGCATTTGCTCCATAAGCTGGCTATGATTAGATTTCCCCCCACTTCTATTGCCAGTTTTCTCCCCATCAGTCCAACCCAGAAGTTGTGCCTGAATGACCCTTGTGCAAATTATTTCCAAGGGGTTCCTGACAATAACTTCCTCTGAGGAGAAACGGATGTGTGATATTTGTCCTCTTCCATTTTCAGACCACCCATTTAACAGATAATTGCTTTTGCCACAGCCATTGTGCGGTTTGCTTTGAACTAGGAAAAAACACCATTCTCTTGGCACCTAATTCCCCCTGTTTTTCTCCAATTTGGCAGAAGTTCAGTTCTCTAAATTAACTCAGCCCTAACCCAGAGCAAGACGAGAGCTGTCATTTGTCCAAGGTAGTCTGAGACACAAATGATTTAATGGTGACAAATGTTTGGGGGTGTTCGGTGGCATTAGGCTCTCCTCACCCCCTTTTTTCCCAGTTGCAATTTACTTTATTATCTGTATAATAACTGGTTTATGCTTAACAGCTAAGCACAAATAACAAGCATGTTGATGAAGACACCATGGAAGAGGGCCAAGCAGTAATAAAGTTAAGAAGAAACCTGGACACTTCAAATTAAATGCGTTATCTGCATAATCGGAAGAATGGGGAGAGCTAAAATGAGTTCTTTGCTGTCCCTTACCTAGAGGGTTTGGAAACTTTATTGCTGGAAAGCTGGAGAATAAGAAACCAAACTGTTCTATTTGTTTTCCCTGTAATGCTTAAATTTAATTGATAAGCTGAAGAGCTTGAGGGGGGAAATTGTTTCAGGAAAGAGAGTTGTTAATAAGATGCACTGAGTAGATCCCTCAGCACCCTGATCTATTTCATAGGAATGCAGAATCCTAATGAACTGGAAGACATCTCAGCGACCTGGCCCAAAGGATCTGGCCTCTTAATGACCTTCATAGCTTGGTCTCCCGGAGCAGCCTGCAACACCCAGCACTGTAAAGCATCTGGAGTTTAATAAGCCCAGGGACCAGCTTATTAAAGCTACCTTTGCAGAAAGAATATTATTGTTGCCAAATATAGGTCTGAGCTCAGAAAGTGTGTTATTAGAGGAACTCCTAACTTGGAGCCCTTAACAGCACCAGGAAAATAACTTGGTGGTGCTAATGAGCTGAGGCCATCCTCCCACTTTTTTTTTATGAAAGAAGGTTAGAAACACATATTCTTTATTTTTTATCTGGTGTCTGAAATAGCTATCTTGGTTATACACACCCTGGGAGGAATCACAGAGATTTTCAGAGAACAGCTGTAACCATGATATTGGTTTCAAACTGGCTGAATGTGTCTGTCTGTCTGTCTGTCTGTCTATGTGTCTATCATCTATCTATCATCTGTCTCTCCATCATCCATCCATCATTTTTATCTCTCATCTCTCTCTCATCTCCCATCTATCTGTCTTCTATCATCTATCTCTCTGTCTATATGCATCCATCATATCTATCATCTCTCTCTTTCGTCTATCATCTATCTGTCTATCCTGTTCTGTCTCTCTGTCTATATCCATCCATCATATCTATCATCTCTCTCTTTCATCTATCTGTCTATCCTGTTCTGTCTCTCTGTCTATATCCATCCATCTGTCCATCCATCCATCCAGCAGTGGGATCCTACCTGTTCCACTACCAGTTTGGTGATCACGTGCGTGGACACCACCTAATGCGCACACGCAACTTTCCACACACCAGCTGAGGCCTGAAGTGCCAATCATCTGAGAGGACAAAGAAGAGAAAAGCGCAGGGGCAGGTGGGAAAGCCGATCCTGCCCTTTTCTCTTCTTTCTCCTCTCAGCTGATGCTTTTATTCCCTCTTAGTTGATTCTCAGAGACTTTTTTTACTACCGGTTTGGCTGAACCAGGCCGAACTGATAGCATATCACCATTGCATCCATCCATCCATCCATCATATCTATCATCTCTCTCTCTCATCTTTCATTTATCTGTCTATCATCTCTTATGTCTCTCTATCTATAGCCATACAACCATCCATCATTTTTATTTATCATCATCATCATCTCTCTCTTTCCCTTTTCATCCATTTCTTGATACCTTGATGTCTGTCAGCTTTCTGCTCCATTTCATTAAAAAAAAGATTATTTAACTATAAAGTAAAATCAGAAAGATGGTAACCATGTGGTGGTGGAAAGGAGCAGCATCTAGAAAAGGGCAGCTTCCAGAGATGAGAACTTTAATGGCCATGCTAACTAGGGCTTTCTGGAAGATGAAGCCAAACCTCAGGAAGTTGAGGCTGAGGGACACTGCTCGAGAATCAGTTAATTTCCCAGAGTGCCCTTGGTGTGTACATAGATCTCATAGACATTCTTCGAAAACAAAAATGGCGGGTGGCTACAGCCCAGGGCTTTGTTTATAAATGTGCCTACCTTCCAGAACAAGAAAATGGGAACATAAATTAGGCTTTGATAAGGAGTATCCTCAGATTCAGGATAAAGTGGGCAGAGAGGGATAATTTTACTAGAAAGGGTCTCTCCAGTGAGGGGGAGAGGTCAAAAAATCAAGATGGTGGCCACAACCAAGGAATTGAAGCCTATCCTTTTTATATGCATTGTAAAAAAAAAAAAGTAGACTTTATCACATCATTATGGCTATCATCTTGATATTTTTGAACGTGTATGCACAAATGGGAGCTATGATAAGGAACAGTGCTTTCTTAGCAAAACAAGCTATTTTACTTCATAATTTTTTTTCTTTTCAACATGAAGTGCAAATTATGAAATCTCTCTATGTGCTGGTGCCTTGCCAATCCTGTTAGATACAGAAGGGCCAGTCTTCTTCCAAGGAGACAATAAATAACGGCCTGCTTGCCAAGACCGTGTATCCCTGAGTAATTCACAGAGGCACTGAAACCCCTCACCCATTTTAATCCTGCATTTGTCTGCAACCTTGTTTTCCACCTTTCTCTTCAAGGTTCATTTGCTTAACTATAGCTTGGACTTGGCGGTCAATTTCTTTTGCTGCTTGGAGATGCCGTGACTGTGTGTCTCTATTTTCTTCTCCTCCGGTTGGGAAGGGAGTGAAGTATAAACCCTTCACACATCCAGATTAGCCTGTACCCCCAATGATTGGATCAATAGAAAGGTGAAGCTATTGTGTGAGAATCCACACTCTCCTTGTAGACTGTAAGGAGATATTTTGGAGGAAATGGCCTTCTTGTCTGCTCCTAGATATAAATCATACCTCAAATGTTTCGAGGGGTGTATTTTCCCTATCAACTTATTCCCCAGAAACACTCAGAAGTGGGATGCACTTATTTCAGAGCTTATTTTATCTTATTTATATTTATTTGTCAAGCATGTATTAGATAACAAATATAATTAGAACATGGTTATGATTAAATGAAATGGGTATGAATAAAAGGGAGACATTAGGACAGGGATGGTAGGCACATTGGTGCATTCATGCACACCTCTTACAGACCTCTTAGGAATGGGGTGAGGTCAACAGTAGACAGTCTAAGGTTAAAGTTTTTGGGGTTTGGGGAAGAAACCACAGTCAGTTTTATAGAATTTATCCCTCAGGAAGATGCTTACAGTTGCAGAGACCAACTCTTCATTCTTGTAGTGACCATGTTCTCAGTTGACCCAGTTGGAAGGAACAATTCATCTTAGTTATTTTGTTGTGCAGTGTAAACAGAAGGAGACAAGTGATTAATCATTTATTTATTAAACTTGTATGCTGCCTGCTCACTATCAAGCAACTCTGGGCAGCTTACAAGAATATAAAAAGATAATACGACATGTTAAGAACATTACAAACATTCAGAATAATGAAGAATTAAATATTAACAATTAAACCAAGAACTGAATGTCGATGGAGATTCTTTACCATCCAGGACATGATTGTCCCAAAAGTGCTGTTCAAAAGGCAACTGGATTTCTTTTGGTTTTGTTTTTTGAAAATATTTCGTTTTTGAAAATATTTCACTTCTTATCCAAGAAGTGAAGATGTTTTAAGGAAAAAAAATCAAGAAAATCCAGTTGACTTTTGAAAAGCACCTGTCAAGCCTGAATTTAGTTTGGTGGTGGAATCGTATGAATTCAGTTTGACACACTTGAGAAATAGAAGTGGGGAGAACTGAAGTGGTTGAAGCTCCAGCCAAAACAACATAGCTGAGGCGATGAGTCAGCTGCATTCCAACTGCAGCTCGGCCAGAGGAAGGAGGAGTGAAGTTTCCAGGAAACTGTTTCATCTCCTGGTTGGACAATGTGACATATTGTTTTGGAAAAATGAGAAAATTCTAGCTATAGTGACGTGGAAGCCTAGGAAACCTTCAGTACTGGCTTCCACCAGTTAGTGCCAAGATGTGTAATTAAATAAAATAGTTCTTTGAGGAATTGCAATGCCTCTGAGTTCATTTTATGACGACTGCATTACTTGGAACTTGACAGCACCTTTGGAATAACCAGGAACTGGATAAAAAAAGGGACCAGTACATAAACAGGGTGGAGATGGAACAGGGGTGGGATTCTACCAGTTCGCACCTATTCGCTAGAACCAGTTGTTAACATTCTAAGCAGTTCAGAGAACTGGTTGTTAGAAGAAATTACTGGCCTAATCCTGTAAGGAAGGCAGGAAGGAAACATTCTGGTGTTGCTTACAGAAACTGCCTCTCTGTTAACCCTTATTACATTCTTGGCAGGACTAGACTTCCTGTTTCTGGAACTTCTCTGGAATTTTTCCCCCTCCTTTGCTGGTACTTTGCTTGTGTGGAGTGACCATTGAAAAAAGTGACTTATGACCATTTTTTCACACTTATGACTGTTGTAGCATCCCCACAGTCACGAGAGGCCAGGTGAGAAGATGCATGCCTTGATGTGAGTGATGTTGAGTTGGCCACACCCAGCCAGTAACATGACCACCAAGCCACGCCCACCAACTAAGCCACGCCCACAGAACCGGTTGTTAAAAAATTTGAATCCCACCCCTGAGATGGAACCTTTTCCTAATCTATTAAACGCTTCCAGAATGGGACGTCCCCATCAGACTCCCCTAAGCCAATTCAATCAAAATAGAGCTGGAAGGGATTGGCAGAATTTATGAGCCACAGTGACGCAGTGTGCAGTACTGCAGGCTACTTCTGCTGCCTGTCGGCTGCCTGCAATTTGGCAGTTTGAGGCTCACCAGCTCAAGAGTGACTCAGCCTTCCATCCTTCTGAGGTGAGTAAAATGAGGGCCTAAATTGTTGAGGGCAGTATGCTGACTCTTGTAAACTGTGTAGAGAGGGCTGTAAAGCACTGGTGAAGTGGTATATAAATCTAAGTGCTATTGCTATTGCTATTCCCTCTACCCATCTTGAAACAATTGCCCATCTTTGCCAATTGGTAAAGCCCAGTTTTTAGGCCTTTTGGAAGGTGAAGAGTGTGGAGGCACATCTTGCTTTGAAGGGCATAGTGTTCCAAAGGATTGGAGCCCCAGCAGAAAAGACTGTTCTCCTGGATCCCACCCACAGAAATTCTTTCGGTGACATGGTCCCTGACAAGCCCATTCTGCTAAAAGTGTTTGAGATGGTTCCTCAGATACCCTGGATCAGGGGTGGGCTGCTGGGGGGTTTGCAGGGGTTTGGGAGAGCCCCTAGCTAAGATTCTGCGCAGTTCAGAGAATCCCCAAACCCCACTCCTGGCTGCCCCCCCCACCCCCCCTGCCAGGAATCTCCACACGGCCCGTTTTGGATGCAGGTAAGTGCAGGGTGCATGCGCAGGCTTGGGGAGTTGGGGGAAACAGGCCTCCTGGAAGTTCAGGAAGGCTGGAAATGGGCCCGTTTCCAGCTTCCAGAGAGCCTCCAGAGCCCAGGGAGGCCATTTTCGTCCTCCTAGAGGTTCGAGGAAAGCCTCCAGAGCCCGGGGAGGGCAACCACTCCTGCTATGGTGCAGGAGTCCAGCTGGGCCATACCCACCATGGCCATGCCCACCCAGCAACCGGGCAGATAGACCTTTGCTAAAAAACTTTGAAGCCCACCCTGCCCTGGATCCATGCCATAAAAGGTTTAACAATATCTTGAATTGGACCCAGAAGCAAGCTGGAAACCAGTGTAGTTCATGTAGCAGTGGTGTTACTTGGTCCTCTCTAGAGGCCCCTAGATCTGCTTGCACTGCTGCATTCTGTCCCGGCTGTAGCTTCTGAATACTCTTCAAGGGTAGCGCCATATAGAGCACATTGCAGTAGTCCAAAAAAAATAACAGTCTTTGAAGGATTGCTTCTCCCCGTATGAATTATCCTGTCATATTCAGAAAGCTTGTTACATCTGACAAACAAAGAGGTTTGGGGGTTGGGAAAGCAGGAGCAAGGTTTTCCCGTGAAAACTTCCTGGTTCACAACTTTTATCCCAAGAAAAGTTAGTTTGGTTCTATCCCCGATGAATTTTAAACAGGGAGATCACTTTTTATTCTTCCTGGCTTTTCAGGCTGTTTTTTTAAAGACCAACGGCAGTTAACTTTGCTCTTAATATTCTGCTTCAGTTCTCTCGGGGTATTTGATTTTGCAAATTACCTTGGAGACTGTTTTTATGCTGGAAAATTAATATAGGAATGTTGTAATAAATAAATAAGGAAAATTAATGAGGCAAATTTATCTGTTGTTGACAAAGTTGCACTGAAAGTTACCTTGAAATTAGGTAAGACAAGTGCTTGTTGGTGACTTTAGAAATAGAGTAACTTAATCCAAAGACAGCAGGAGAATCAGCATGCCAGCATTTTCCATCTGTCTCTTGCTGATGTATACCCCGAATTCCTAGTAAGACTGGCTTAGTGTATGAAGCTGAAATATTCATCCTGGATTAACATGGTAGCTTGTGACCCCTGAGAATAAAATACCAATTAAGTCTGTTGTGTTTTTGGTGGGCATGGATTTTATCTGGACTTTGCATGGTACACAAAGGGGGCAAAGTTGAGCTATTATAAAGATGGAACAGTTGAAGGAGAAAAATTAAAGTTGACCTGGATTTTGCAAAAAAAGTAATTGATTTAATGCATTTACTTATTACCCTTTGGGGTAATAAAATTATAATTCAATGAAAACTTCAGGAAGGACTCCTGGGCCCCACTGCTAAGTCTTGGTTTAAGCTGCATCATTGGAATAAAAGATGCAGATTAAAGGTGTTCTTTTAATATGCCCTTTAGATTAAGCAGGCAGACAAGTTACTTTTCATGAAATTCTTGACCAAAATCTTTATAGGTATCTTAGCATTAGGTACCCCAAGTCTTTACCAGTATCTTAGCATTAGATACCTCAACTAAGGAGAAGATGACAAAATGGGAGAAAATGGAAACTGCAGCTTAACCGCAGCCTTCATTACTGCCAGCAAACTGAAGAGAGAGAGAGAGAGAGTTCTGTTCTCTAAATGAAAGAAAATCCCAAATGTTAATTATGGAAGAAAAGGAAGGTTTTATTGCATTCTGAGACTTTGCTGAAGCTGTTCTCACTCAGGTCTGCGTTTTCAGCGGGAACGCGGACCGCTCCTATTGGCTGATGCTGTTTGACAGCTGACGATAAAAGGGAACTGTCAAACAGCATCAGTTGTTGCCTGTCAGTCGGTGCCCTGTTAGCTCGCGGCATCCGCGGCAACCCTTTATTTTTAAATAAAGTTTCTGCTGAATGTTGCTCTGCGTTGCCTCCGTTCTTCTCACTGCCTACTTTTTAGGTTCCATGTGAAGAAAAGAAACAAGTGGTTGGTTTCTGCCCTTAGCAAACAGCTGAGAAGGAAACTGGCAGTAGCATACTTGGTATATTGCATCTATGAATATAAAAAATAGGTTGAGTTTCTAAAAAGAATACAGAAAAGGGCAATTCAGATGATTAGGGAACTGGAGGCTAAAATATTGAAAGAACAGTTGCAGGAATTGAGTTTAATCTAGTCTAGTGAAAAGAAGGACTAGGGGTGACATGATAGCAGTCTTTCAATACCTAGGGGCCTGCCACAAAGACAAGGGGGTCAACCATTTCTCCAAAGCACCTGAAGGAAAGACAAGAAGAAATGGATGGAAACTAATCAAGGAGAGATCCAACCTAAAACTAAGGAGAAATTTCCTGACAGTGAGAACAATCACTGGAACAATTTGCCTCCAGAAATTGTGGTTGTTCCATCACTGGAGATTTTAAAGAAGAGATTGGACAACCATTTGTCTGAAATGGTATAGGGTCTCCTGCTTGAGCAGGGGGTTGGACTAGAAGACCTCCAAGGTCCCTTCCAACTCTGTTATTCTGTGATTATTCACTAGAGCAGCGGTTGCCACCCAGTAGGCCGTGGCCCACCGCTGGGGCTTGAGAAAATTTTGGTGGGCCGCAGAGAAATCTCACCCCCAGAGCACCCCCACAAAACAATTAATCCAGGCTGCGCAGAAACACAAGGCTGCGCTGCCCACATGGCCCGCAGGAATGCTCCCTGCCCACTCACTCCTTACCCGGCAAACTTGCCTGCTAAAATTGATATTTTTTCTTGCTTTCTAGCTAGTCTTTAGATCTTCAGCTCTGCATTTAAGCACAGTCAAACCTCCCTTAGGACTGAAGCTTCTATTATCCAGTGCAGACTCACAGCAAGCAAATTTGAGAGACTGAGCTAGCCGATGGCAGATAGATAGATCACTGAATGATTCTGTGAGCAACTCAATCTGCCTGCTTTGCCTGATTTTGGGTAAAAATTGCTCTTTTTTTTATAAAAAATTCAATATTTACATACATGGTGTGTTGTGAGTTAATTTTGTGAGTTTGCTTGCTAGAAAATTTTATGAGTTTGCTTGCAAGCAAATTTTATGTGACAGATTGAGCTAGCCAATGGCAGATAGATAGATTTCTGAATGAATCTGTGATTCTGTGAGCAACTCAATCTGCCTGCCTGCTTTGCCTGTTTTTGGGTAAAAGTTGTTCTTTTTTAATAAAAAAATCAATATTTATATAAATATTTATAATATTTACATATAAGCCATGCCTAGCCAGTCACATGACTACCAAGCCACACCCACAAATTAGGCCACACCCACAGTTTGGTGGTCCCTGAGGTCCAAAAGGTTGGCGACCCCTGCACTAGAGCTCATGAATAGGATTTAACTGACTGTCCCTGCTATTTAAACCTTGGATCCTTAGGGGATATCTTTCCAATTTGGTGAATTTCTCCTGGGCAACAAAACGTTATTGATGTCCAAATGTATTATGTATCTCACTGCCTTCATTTTAAAAAACTATAGTTTTGTCTAACTATTCATAACTTCCAAAGATGTATGAAACTTTCAGTTGGTTTAAAGCGTCAAAGTTGACCTTGGTTTTGTAATTCAGGCTGGAAGAACATAAATTGTTCTTTTCAAAAATGTAGACAAAAACCCCACATTGTTGAATTCATCTATCTGGCTCAAAGATTTGGATTGCTGCATTCTTAAAAATCAGCCCCATACCTGTGATGCAGAATTGATATTGCCCTCCTGTGTTTTCCCAGCAAGCTCCTCATCCTTTAACAGTTCCATGTTGAGTGTGCTGAATATCATTTTTTCCCTCATGTTTCAGGTAATGGCACCCATAGAATTTGGCTGGCATGGATGGCAGATTTCCCTCCCACACACGCGCTCATAATTTGACAAGGTCTTAGTTATATTTTCATGTTAGCATGGAAATAATTTGAGATAAGAAATAAGAGATAAATCATTTTAGTGTGCCTTTTTGTAGTCAGATGGATATGCAAACCTGAAAATTAGTTCTCATTTGAAATTACACTTTTTCTGAATATAGTGCCATTGTAAACATATAATAATACATACAGAGAGACACAGAGACACAGAAACAGACACAGAGATAGATAGACAGACAGACAGACAGACAGATGATAGATAGATAGATATACACACAGTGCCTTACCCTAGGGAAATTATTTGCAAAAAAAATGCATATTGGGCAAACCAGTTTGGGAATATGTGCAGTAAATGCATACAAAAAACTGGGCAACCAAAAATAAATAAAATTTGGTGAATTGAACTTAAACAGAACCTTAGAGCTCTGCAAAAAATTAAAACAATACTTTTCAAATAGCACCACCTAGCCAAACTTGATTCCTCCCAACCTTGTAAACCTTTCTTCCAACCACCTTCAGATAATCTTTAAAAACTTGTTTTTCTCCCCAAGCTTTGAGATAGGTACTGGTATATCCACTTGAGGTTTATCTTTTCCCCCCATGATGTATTTTCCCCCTGTTATCCGAGATTCCTCCCTTCCTTTTGTTTCTTCCTTTTGTCTGTTTTTAAAAGTATTATCTTTGTTTTAATTTTATACTGCCCAGGGTCTTGAGTTGGGGCAGCTTTATTAAATTGAAATTATATATTTTGTAATATAGAGAATCGAGAAACTGCAGTAGCCTTATTGACTCATCCTGACATAAAATCAATCATTATTATTCCTGGTGGTGCTGTGTTATTTTGAGTGTCTGAAACAAGCTCTTTCAAGAGCATTTGCCCTGGTCATGAATAGAAAGAGACTATTATAGTCAAGTTCTGCTTGTGGATGTTTCACAGGTCATTGTAGGAACAGAATGCTAGACTAAATTGGGCTTTTATTAGATACATCAGGGTTGCTTCTTCAGTAATTATGAGTTTGGGGGGGGGGACCCCTGAATGTGGGTGAGAGTGAAGTTTATGGATTTATCCATCCCTGTTAACATTTTGGATGATGAGGGTTTTACCTCCATATTTCATCTCAAAAGGACAATAAAGGCACCCGATGTTATTTATTTTTGCATCTTTCTCTTGTTTCCAGATTAAGAGGTTCCAGGATGTATATTTGTAATATATTTATTGAATTTCAAAGCCAAACTAGTTAACATACAAACTAATCTAAATGAGAAAAAATGGAAAAGGAGTAAGAAAACAATTGAAAAGGGACAAAAAATTGGGGACTGGAGGCTAAAACATATCAAGAATGGTTGCTGGAATTGGGTATGTCTAGTTTGATGAAAAGAAGGACTAGGGGTGATATGATAGCAGTGTTCTGATATCTCAAGGGCTGTCACAAAGAAGAGGGGGTCAAGCCAATGGTGGTATGCTACCGGTTTGGACCGGTTCAGCCAAACCGGTAGTAAAAACAAAGCCGAAGATCAGCTGGACAATCAGCTGAGTGGAAAAAAGAAGAGAAAAGCACAGGATCACCTCTCCCACCTGCCCCTGTGCTTTTCTCTTCTTTATCCTCTCAGCTGATTGGCGCTGAAGGCCTCAGCTGGTATGAGGTAAACTGTGCGCCGGGGTTAGGCAAAGCACGCCCACTAAGCCGCGCCCAGCAAGCCACGCCCACCAAACCGGTGGTAAAACAATTTGAATCCCACCACTGAGTCAATCTATTCTCCAAAGTACCTGAGGGGAGGACAA
This sequence comes from Notechis scutatus, assembly GCF_049901735.1. Lineage (NCBI taxonomy): Eukaryota > Metazoa > Chordata > Lepidosauria > Squamata > Elapidae > Notechis > Notechis scutatus. Next base: position 255,584,655 of record NC_142010.1, on the reverse strand, counting down.
GAAGCAATGGGTAGAAACTAATCAAGGAGAGAAGCAATCCAGAACTAAGGAGAAATTTCCTGACAGAACATTTAATCAGTGGAACAACTTGCCTCCAAAAGTGGTAAATGCTCCAACACTGGAAGTTTTTAAGAAGAGATTGGATAACCATTTGGCTAAAATGGTATACCAATTCCTGCCTAAGCAGGACTAGAAGACCTCCAAGCTCCCTTCCAACTTTGTTATTCTATTCTATTCTATTCTATTCTATTCTATTCTATTCTATTCTATTCTATTCTATTCTATTCTATTCTATAATGCATCAAACAAATTTATAGCAAAAATGATCTCTGACTTGTGTTAAGTGCAGAGATAATAACTACAACAACTTCTAAATTTAAACAAATAATGCCAATCTTTAAAATGTTCTAAAATAATAATCAATATTCTAAAAACCAGTATTCATAATATATTATTTTCTTCATTTTAATCTAAAACATAATATATTGAAGGGTCCTTAGTGCTTGCAGTGCACTGATGATGTTTCCTAGTGTGGTAATGAAACATCTGCAAGAAAACAACCAAGGCCAGAGAGCACCAAGGACCCCTCTTTTCATCCCTGAGCTACAAATATTCTCCTCTATTGGTAACATAATAAATTGTCAAATATAGATAATGTTATATTTAGAAGCTAGAATATTTCTCTAGTCAAAATCTAATCCAATCCTCAAATCACAAAATTAAAAGGAGGCTGCAAGTGGATAGCCCAGCTAGCAAGAAGCGTCTCAAAAGGTCTGGTTAGCTTAAGCATTTACAATCTTATCTTAAATTTCTCAGGAATAGTTATTACACATATGAAGAGTAATGGCTTATAATTACTTTCAATAAATCACATTTATTTCTCTTGGTTCTTCCTATTTTTTTGAAATGATTCATTGGCATGCCATTCAAAAGCTAAATAAGGCCTTTGGCTTATTAAAAAAAAGATTATGAAAAGGGAAGATCTTTTTGTGATTCTAGTTTAGTCTTTTGCAGTTTGAGAATCTCTATATATTTTGGAATGTGTATCCAAAGATGCTACTGTTGACTGTTTTGATTGGCAATTAATAGCATTGATAGCTACAATTTTTAAATGAACTATTAATTCAGCTATCTGGTTGAAATTTACAGAAGAAATTGAGGTTGACAAAGGCTATCCTTTGGGAGGGAGGGAGAGGGATTTTTATTTTTTAAAAATTTGCTTCATAGATTTGGGTGTTTTGTTTCCACTCTGTATTACAGTAGGTTTTCTAAAAGATTATTTCAGTTAGAAGCATAATCATTATTATTAAACTACGTTTATTCAACATGATCAAAACCATAATATTGTTTTTTGACATGCCATCAGCAGCTCATACAAAAAGAAGTAATGCAGAGTTTAAGTGATAATTTTGTAATTGTATTTATATTTGTTGCAAAGGAAAGTGGAAGCTTCTTCTTCCTAATTTTTCTTTTCAATTTCTTCCTTCCCTCCCTCCCTCCCTCCTTCCTTCCTTCCTTCCTTTCTTTCTTTCTATCCATCCATCCATCCATCCATCCATCCATCCATCTTTCTTTCTTTTTCTTGCTTGCTTGCTTGCTCCCTCCCTCCCTCCCTCCTTCCTTCCTTTCTCTTTTTCTCTTAATCAATCATGAATCAGTATCTGAAACTTTTCACCTTCCCCAGACATTACACATTTCTCATGTGATTTGTTGAAAAAGAACCTAAACTTAAGTAATTTGTGTATGACATACAATTTTTCACCTGATTTAATTTGTTAAATAATACCATTTAAGTAATTTGCATAATAAGTTAAGAAATGCCTGCTGAGGACTGCCAATAATAATAGTAGTCTCTTATTACTTCTGGAACATGAAACAAACATGCAGTAAAAATTAGACTGGTAGATTGAAAAAGGGATTCCAATCAGAGGTGGTATTCAGCAGGTTCTGACCAATTCTGGAGAACTGGTAGTGGAAATTTTGAGTAGTTCAGGAGAACCAGCAAATACCACCTCTGACTGGAGATTTTATAGGATCCTTCCCCTGCCACGGCCACTAAGACACGCCCACAGAACCAGTAGCAAAAATTTTTGAATCCCACCACTGGTTCCAATCCCTATTTGTGACTATTCTAATATTTGGGTAAGACTTGAGTGAGAAAGAGACCAAAAATTTAAGTGCATAAGTACCATCAGCCTGAGCAAGTTAAAAAAAAAAACCTAGGTGGGTGTTTGGTTGGTGTTTAGCAAACTTACTTACTGAACACTACACAAAGCCACCTGTCAGCTTTACCAAAGTGAAGAGAGATCTCTTTCATGATAAGCTGCAATATTTAATTGTAACAACCACTGTCACAAACAGTTGAGTCGATCTGCCATTAGGAAAGTATCAAGAATGAAATACTTCAAGACGTTTTATGCAAGGTATCCACATATTATGACTGAAAATAACTTTTTGATAGTTGAGATGAAAATGAGTCCCAAAATTTGGCAAACTTCTCACAAACTTGAGAAACTGAAGCATACTGATGAGTTTATTACTTGGAAGAAGAATATAAATACTGGTCCTTCAGCAATATAATAGCAGGCATCCAAGAGTTAAAACAAAAAATGGAAACTTTTTGATTTCTAAGAATATTTTTGCAGTCATCTAATCCCTAACCATAGCATGCTATTTTAGTTTGTCAGTATATGACTCCATGCACTAAATAATGGACAAATATGAAACATCTAGGAAAAACTAGGATGTAGACAGGCATATCTTTTATTACTAGCTCATTATGTTTGCTTCTATTAATTATTGAATCTTATGCCCTTATTTTCGCAAAAGCTGAAAGTGATCAATGATTGTTACAGCAATTGTGAAATTATGGAGATAATGACTGCTAACAAATTTATTGAGCTAACCAAGATCTTGCTAACAATAATGAAACTATTATTATATCACACTGGGTGCCTCTAAAACTGATGAGAATTTATCTTATTGGATAGTTATTTGAAGTGGCAAGTCAAGGAGTTTAAAGAAATTAATCTCTATCACCATCAGTTCTGGTCTGAAGAAAAATAGGAGAAGAATCTGTCAAAGGAGTTAAATTAAATAACATGAATAGAGCAGGATGGATCAAACACATATAAAACATTGTGTTGCCTTTTCCTGCATTTCAATGGGTAACATAAGAAAAAAAAAACCACACCAATCCAGGGAGGCAGAGAAGGGTAAGGTTGCCTTATTGGATAGGTCAGCTTTATCTCACATATTGATTTGCTGAACGAAAAGAATAATATGTTTCATGTTACAGTTGGTACTCTTCATTAATTGGTTCCAGGAGGTGCAATGAGTACCAAAAATAATGACTATCGAACAAATTTTTCCTATAAGGAATAATGTAGTAAGTCACAAGACAGCTGACATCAGCAAGTTCTGGCTTGTGTGTTGAGTACCAAACAAACAATGAGTACCGGGACAAAATTTTTGTGTCAAAATGCTTTGAGTATCAAATTTGATGAGTTTCAAAGCAGCTGAGTACCAAGGTACCACTGTACCTTCCAACTGTTTGCAAGTGGATGTTGGCCATCTTTTGGAACTATTCTTGGCCTTGAGCATCCTAAAGTCAGTAATTTTTTTTTGACTTTGGACAACTTATATGTCATAAAACTGGTGGAAAATTGCTTTGAGGCTCACAAAGATCTTTTGGAATCTGACATCCTGATGTACCAGACAATGGGAGAAGAAGCACAAGGCGCCAAGCTGCCACTTGTATGGGAACAGATTGGCTGGGCACGTCTCCAACACTAGTCTAGGAAAGCAAGCCGAGAGGGAAGTGTCTTCCCAAGTGATTCTTACAGACTTGAATGGAGTCAAAGCTGTTAGCTGGATACCACTACAGAATGAGATGGATTTAGCCTCCTGTTCACTGGAGTGCAATGAAGCAGAAGCCACCCAGTGTTTTCATGAATAACTCTTTTTGGAATTTGCCAGCTGGCAGCTTTGTAGAAGACCATGTCAGCTTCCAGCCAACTCTCTGGGTACCTAAAGCCTTCAGGAGCTTCAGCTAATACCTCCAGTTTACAATGATACTGTAAAAGAAGAAACAAAGGGCTATTCACAGAGCAATGAAGAGCAGGCATATCTTATTTCCTGAATTGAATTGAGGCACTAGACACAAGAGACGCCAAGTCTGCTAAACCAAGTTGGATTTTGGCCATCAACTGTAGTGGGATGGGGATTGCATCTCTATTTGTTTCTGCTTAGCAAGGCTGTTTGGCATGGATACAGACACCATGTGGCAATGTCTTGGCACAGGAATCCAACTTACGGTAGTTTAGGAGTGTAAGGAACAATTCAACTTTTGAGTTGAAGTTCCACAAAATCAGTTCTATATCTCCCATGCTTTCAGAAGGTAAGGATCTTTCCACAACTTGGCTTTTGTTTTAAGGTAGGGGTTAGTACTTACAAGGTCAGAATACAACTAATGCTGTTGATGGAAAAACAGGAAAGCATTGGCAGAGACCATATATCTGTAGTATCCAATTTAGTTTCAAAACGGGCTGTCCAACCTTGGCAACTTTCAGACTTGTGGACTTCAATTCCCAGTCTTTCCCATGCTGGCTGAGGAATTCTGGGAGTTGAAGTCCAGAAGTCTTAAAGTTGCCAAGTTTGGAGACCCCTGGTTTAGAGCAGTGTTTCTTAAACTTTTTGTTCTCAGGACTCCTCCCCTGTTTTAGAAATAATGGAGGACCCCAAAAGAGCTTCTGTTTGTGTGGATTATATATTTATCAATATTGACCATATTAAAAATTAAAATGGATACTTCTATAGAATATTTAGTTATTGACTCCTGTGAAAATAACACTATTAAACCCATTTGATGTTAACATAAATATTTTTCAAGAAAACATATTTTTCAAGAAATACCCTATATATATATTAGCAAATAAAAAAATAATAATAAGAAGATGTCTATGGAGAGTCTTACTCATCCAGGTCATGGTTGTCTCAAATGTGCTTTTTCAAGAAGCAACTGGACTTTCTGTTTTTTTCTTTGAAGATGTTTCACTTCTCATCCAAGAAGCTTCTTTAGCTCTGACTGGATGGTGGGGAATGTAAGGATGTATAAATGAAAAAGCACTTTGGGACAATGATGAGAAGAGTGATGTTGTTTTAAATTTTTGCAAATATCTTCAGTATCTGGAAAATAATTTACAAACATCTGAGAAGGACTTTGGGCCCTCCAGGGATTCTTGGACACAGTTTAGGAAACAGTCAGTTATACTCTGGTTTCTCTTCAGATTGAATAAATTGTACAGGTTAGAGCAGTGGTGGCTAACCTTTTTGGGCTCCTGTGCCAAAAATTGCGCATGCCCCCACGCCCCCTGTGCATGCATGCGCAATCCCCCTGCCATCCCCTTCCCTGCACTGCACCTCCCAGCTGATTTTCGGGCCTTCTTCAGCTTCCCAGAGGCTTGAGGAAGCCTCTGCAGCCTTTGCAGGACAAAAAATGGGCCCATTTAATCACTTCGGTATTTCCAGAAATACAGGAAGTGATGAAACAGGCCTATTTTTTGGCCTGCAAAGGCTGCAGAGGCTTCCCTTAAGCCTCTGGGAAGCCGAAAAAGGCCCAAAAATCAGCTGGGAGGTGCACGCATGTGCAGTGAAGTAAGTTTGCCTGGGGCTCACCTGCCTGCACAAATGGCTCTGCGTGCCACCTGTGGCATGCGTGCCATATGTTTGCCATCACGGGGTTAGAGGATACAAGGAAATAACATGTTAGATGCACAAATACTACATAAATGCATGGAAACTAAATCAAAATAAACCCTCCACCAAATATTGATTTACATAATTCTAAGTGATGCCAAATGATTTATTGAGCGATTTAATGGTAGCCCATCATACTCTATCGGTTAAAATATTTTTTTAAAATTAAAACTTAACCAAATATTGTGACATATCAAAATTTAGCCATTCATCATTTTCAAAATTGATTTTAGGACATCCAGTCTTTTCATGGTGGGAGCCTGCTGTCTGAAGAGGTAGAACACTGAAAAAGAATGATCTTGAGTAATGGAGCGCAGTGTTTTATCTTAGGCAGGTAGTCCTTGACTTATCATCACTTCTGTTACTAAGCAAGATGGTTGTTAAGTGAGTTTTGCACCATTTATGACCTTTCTTGCCACAATTGTTAAGTGAATCACTGAAGTTGTTAAGTTAGGAACTCGGTTGTTAAGTGAAACTTCTCATTGACTTTGCTTTGCTATTTGTCAGAAATGGTGTAGGGTCTCCCGCTTGGGTGGAGGGTTGGACTGGATGACCTACAAGGTCCTTTCCAACTCTGATTATCTTATTCTTCTTTTATTTTTCTTATATGTACCCATTTCATGTATTCACAACTATGTATACACTTATACTTATTATCTTGTAAACAATTGGCAAATCAAATAAATAAATAAACTTCCATTTCCTGCGAAAGCCATTTCCTCATAGCCCATTTGCACACTGCATTTTGGTCAGGGGTGGGATACGACAGGGTTTGTGGTAATATAATCTATTGATCATTTTATCATTTTCTGTAAGGCCTTTGAATACTAGCAGTAAGTCTAGGGAGATGTGGGCATTCTTGGTGGGGGTAGGAGTACCTTTGCTCATGAGTGTCTCATCCTGTTTGATTCTGCAAGTTTAGAAGGAATAGGAAAATGGGTGAAAGTTCAAGGTACACAGTTGTGCTTTCTCATGGGACTTTCCAAACTTTCCCATGAGACTTTCCGTGGCTGTATGATCTCATCCTAGCAAGGTAACATCTGGGACTTTCCAAGATTGTGTGTTCTCATGCTGGTGAAGTAATCTCCTGTTGAGGTCATTGTTTTCTGAATATGCATACTGTATATTTGCTTGTGTTTTTCTCAATAAATACTGCTACCTGAGTTCACTCAGGGCTGGCATTTCTCAGACATTTCCCTGTGTCTCATTTTCAAATGTCAGTCCACCATAAATGGTGACCCCGACGTGATAGCTTGGAAGGCTATACGTTTCCCGCATCCTATACTCATCGTCATGCGGACGTCGACTGGGCCCTCATCTTCTTCGCTGGACGAAGATAGATTCTTTTCGTGAGTATGGGGGAGATCTCTCAAGGCTCAGAAAGAGCACATCAGGGAATTGAGAGGGATCATTGGGAATAGTTTTGGGTTTGGAATTGGCAGTAGGGGTTGTGCTGTAGGAAAGAAAGAAATTGAGGACTTACTACAGTATGTTTGGAAAAATATTAAGTCATATCCGGAGGGAGGTAGTATTAAAGTAGAGTCCTGGAAAAAGATAGGGAATTTTTGCACGAGGAACCTCGTGCCCCTTCTTCAATTTTGTTAACCTGGAGGGTGATTATGGATGCGTTAGCTACTTATGAACAACCGCTCCTAGCACCCCCGAAGAAGGTTTGCCGCTTTACCATGCGGTACGTTTGTTGCCGCCGACGGCACCTCCAGATAAATCTGGGGACTGTCTGGCGCTAGAAATACTTTGTCAGAGGATAAGAGTTTACCTTTAAGGGTTCAGGTGGATGCAGTTACTGCAGCTATTCAAGAAGCAAAGAATAGAGGGGAACTATCAGGAGATGATTTGGTGGAGTTTGGAGTAGAAGTTCAACTTAATCCAGTGGAAATTGTCATGGATGCTGCATTAAATCCATGCAGCGGGAGTGGAAGCCTTTACCTCTCAGGATTTTGAGGGAAGTTAAGCAAGCAGCAAAAGAATATGGTGTTAGATCGCCATATACTCAGGCATTGTTAGAAGCAGTTGGTTATGGAAATAAAATGATTCCGGCTGACTGGAAAGCTCTGTTGAATATGATTTTAACTCCAGCTCAATATTTGGTGTTAGATCAGAAATGGAGACAGCTGGCAGTCCAGAGGGGAACAGCAATGTTACCCCAGATCAGCTTTACGGAGCTGGTAATTTTACAACAGTGGAACAACAGAGAGATGGTATGCCTGAGGAAGGGTTCGTTCTTCTCCCACAATTAATTTTTCAAGCCGTAGGGGCTCTCCCTGACGGCGAAGGTGGTGAAGAAGACCTTTACTAACATCAAACAAGGGAACAATGAACCCTATGAAAATTTCATTAGCAGACTGAAATTGGCTATTGAAAGACAAATTGATAATCAATTCGCCCAGAAAGAGTTGCTTTTAAGTTAGCAGTAGAACAAGCTAACACAGATTGCAAAAAGATTTTAAATCCACTTGTAGCAAGTGGAGAGCGAAATCGCGGATTTGATTAATGCATGTAGGAAGGTAGGGAGTCAGTCTTTTAACATGGAGATTTTAGCTCTGGCTTTACAAACAGGACATGCTCAAAAGGGGAATTGTTTCAATTGTGGGAAGCCTGGACATTTTAAAGCGCAATGTCGGGCTCCTGGAGGAGGTCAAAGTCAGCAAAATAAGAGATCAATGGGACAGGGTGTTCGTCCTAAATCAGTGTGCCCAAAATGTAAGAAAGGATACCATTGGGCATATCAGATGCTCCTACAGTTTTTACTGATGGAGGGAAAGTTTTTGGTGCTTGTGTTTGGAAAGATAAATCTGGAATTTGGCATACAAAAGTGACTTCAGAGCAGAAGTCTGCCCAGCAGGCAGAACTTGCTGCTGTAGTTTTAGGCTTTTCAAAATTTTCACAATCAGGATTTTAATTTAATAGTGGATTCATTGTATGTGTATAATTTGTTACCCTTTGTAGCAGGTTCTTATTTGTCTCCTGGAATATCACCTGATATTTTAAGATTGCTTTTGCTGTTACAAGGATGTTTGGAGCAGCGTGTGAATGTGTGTTTTGTTGCTCACATTCGTAGTCATAGTAATTTGCCTGGAATTTTATCACAAGGTATTGCCAAAGCTGACAGTGCTGTAACTTCAGTCCTCACTGTCCAGCCATGGGACAGTCATAGTTATTTTCATCAAAACGCTAAAGCATTGGCACAGCAATTCAAACTTACTACTGCAGAAGCTGCTGCCATAATTCAACAATGTCCAACTTGTTCAAAGCAGGGCACGAATATCCCTATGGGAGTTAACCCCAGAGGGTTGAAACCTTCAATGATTTGGCAAATGGATGTTACTCAATATCCACCATTTGCGCCCTGGAAATATATACATGTGACTGTGGATACTTACTCAGGATTTTTAATGGCTACCCCTCAAAGAGGTGAGATGGTTAAACATGTCATCAATCATTGCATTAAGACTTTTTCAGTTGCTGGTACACCTAAAACTTTAAAAACTGATAATGGTGCGGCTTATCGGAGCACCGGTTTTGATCAGTTTTGCAAACAATGGTCCGTGGAACATAAATTTGGGATTCCATACAATTCTACTGGGCAAGCTATTGTAGAACGTCATAATGCCACGCTCAAGACCATGTTGACTAAATTAAATAAAAAAGGAGGAAGCTCCTGGGGCTTCCGGCGATTCAAGATCAATTAAATCTAGCTTTATATACTTTAAATTTTTAAATTTGTCTGGTAACCCCCCTGCGGCCGGCCAGCAGGCATTTTTCTTCTCCTTCTACAGATGCAGTGAGACCTCGGGTGTTGGTGCGGTTCCTTCCGGATCCGGCATGGGTTCCTGCTGAGCTGATAATGTGGGGACGTGGTTATGCAGCAGTTGAACATCTTGGTCAAATTCGTTGGGTTCCTGGTCGGTGTGTTCGACCTGATCATTCGCAGGCACCTGTGAAGGAAGTTTCGGAGGAGCAGGATGGCGCATCTGTGGTTCCTGATCCTGCTGATTCTGCCTAATCTGTCCTGGGCTGCTCGGGTGCGGAGAGAGCAGCGCGACAGCATGTTCAGCGTGCCGGAGATTTGGGCGATGATTTGTGGACAGATAATAATTACATTAAAGATTTGCGCACAACTGCCAAAAACTTGAACATCACCAATTGTTGGTTGTGTATGCACCTTCCTGGGAGAGTGGGAGAAGGACTGACTCTACATGGAGTTCCATTTAATCGGTCTATTTTGCAGACCGGAAAGCATAACATTTCATATGCCATGAACTTCACGGTCAAGGTGAAGACTGCACTGCAGTCTCCAGCACATTTATGTTTCCAAAACATTACAAACTCACAATTCTTGGGGAATCATAGTGTCTGCAATTACACTATTAAGTGGACAAATGGTTCAGAGAACAACATAACTTGGATAAATGGGAAAAATGAGTCTGACGCATTTGGCCAGTATCAATATCTAGACATGAAACAGCTGATGCAAGCGGCAAGTCAACAAGGTTATGTACAGTTGGAAGGGTTTTGGTTTTTATGCGGACTGTGGGCATATCGACAAATCCCTGCAAATTGGTCAGGGACATGTACTTTGGGGTTTGTCATTCCGGGTATCTATAAGTTAGATACATTACCTCCTGATGTTCGGATCCGAAATCGTCCGAGAGTTGAGTTCGGGTTGACAATGGGAGGTAATCTATGGACACAAATTTCTCGAGGTCTCATCCCGCCTTTGGGAATTGCTATGAACTATAGGGATATTCATATTTTAAATAATTTTACTGTTGCTATGTTTAATGATACTATAAAGAATATTAAAATGATTAATGTAGAAATGTCTGAAATTCGTACAGTTACTTTGCAAAATTGATATGCTTTAGATATTATGTTAGCTGCCCAAGGAGGAGTTTGTGCTTTAATTCATTTGCCTTGCTGTGTTTTTATACATAATTATGAGCCAAACATTACAAAGACTGTTCAGGACATGGAAGATCGTATTGCTCAGCATCAATCTGGAGCCGATGGGTTTAATGCATCATTCTGGGACAGTCTGTGGTCCTGGCTTCCTGATGGATCATGGTTTCGCTCCTTATTGCAAGGGGTTGTTATTATTATTGCTATATGTATCTTATTATGTTGTTTTATTCAATGTATTCCTAATCTATTACAAATGCGTACCTCAGTCTTCCGGCGTGTGGGATCAGGTCGTGAGGAACTGTGTACTATGCCACTAAAACACCCCTATCTTTGAATAAATAAAAAAGGAGGGAATGTGGTAATATAATCTATTGATCATTTATCATTTTCTGTAAGGCCTTTGAATACTAGCAGTAAGTCTAGGGAGATGTGGGCATTCTTGGTGGGGGTAGGAGTACCTTTGCTCATGAGTGTCTCATCCTGTTTGATTCTGCAAGTTTAGAAGGAATAGGAAAATGGGTGAAAGTTCAAGGTACACAGTTGTGCTTTCTCATGGGACTTTCCAAACTTTCCCATGAGACTTTCCGTGGCTGTATGATCTCATCCTAGCAAGGTAACATCTGGGACTTTCCAAGATTGTGTGTTCTCATGCTGGTGAAGTAATCTCCTGTTGAGGTCATTGTTTTCTGAATATGCATACTGTATATTTGCTTGTGTTTTTTCTCAATAAATACTGCTACCTGAGTTCACTCAGGGCTGGCATTTTCTCAGACATTTCCCTGTGTCTCATTTTCAAATGTCAGTCCACCATAGGGTTAACTACCAGTTCGGTGATTTACGAGGTTCAGTGATTTATGATGTGCTTCACTGCACGCTGTGCACACGCGCCTGTAAATCATCATCAGCACGCTGCGTGCAGAGAAGCAGGCTTTGAAACAGCCCTCTTTTCCTGGTTTTTTAAATGCAACTGTGCCTCACACGGCAGCTGAAGTTGAAAAATCAGGAAATAAAGGTCAGGTAAGAGCCTGGGTGGGCGGGTGGGCAAAAACATCAGCAGACATAGAACCGGTTCTATGTCTGCTGCTCTTCAGAGCTACCAGTTCTACAAAGGTGGACAGAACCGGTAGAAACCCACCCCTGATTTTGGTCTGATTTTGAACGTAGGTGTTAACTCGTAAAGCATTCCTGACCTGCTCTCGAGTTGCCATAGGCAGGAAGGAGGGAAACTGATGGAGCAGAACGGCAGCCACAACTGAAGCACATTCCATGCATACCTTCTTCAAGGCTATATCCCAGGCTACTGGGACCAACCGGAGAGGAATTATGATCTCTAGGGCCCATGAAAGTGCTTCGTTGGAGAATGTGATTTATGACACATCCTTGGGCTGTAAATTACATCAGGCAGGGCTGACTTCATTTGGGTATGTGCCAACACGTTGCTCCTAATAAATAACTGGATTTCTTTTGAAACTTGGCTCCAGCCTCATGGCTTAATTAGGGCATCCGTCAGAACCCTGACAATAGGGATGTTACCATAATATAACTGTGCAGTCCTATTTTATTGTAATATGTTCTGATGGCCCAGAGGGTAGGGGAGTGTGCATTTGTATACAAATATATTAAATAAAAAATAAAGATGCGGTTTCTCTAGCTAACAGTTCAGACATCTGAACACGAGAATATTGCACATTCATTATTCAAACTGACTCCATCCTGTTCAAATAGCAAGATAGAAACTGAAGTGAAAAAGATTTGCAACTAGGTGATGTATTCCAGATGGTTTTGCATTTTCAAAAATGCCATTTTATGTTGCTAAACACAACTAAGGGAAATGTGGGGGAAAGAAATAGAGGATGGCTGTGATTACTTGAAATGATGGGTTTCACTGTATCCATTTTATTCTTAGGTGTCAAGTTGAACATAATAAAGAAACTATCAAATCTTCTTCAATCTCTTGTCCTATCTTTCTTTTTTTTTTTTTTTATTTCAGCCTCTACTGTTATCCCCTTTATCTCTTCTGGTCTTTCTAAGATGCCGCATGTTAAGATTTAGGAATATCTGGTGTCTTGTAGAAGATTATATGCCTGAATGGATCATACTTCTTCAGTTTAGGAGCTTTGTTGTGTTTGAATGAAAACTGGATGGGGAAGAAAGTGGAAGAAAGCCTGATGATGTTACAGGCTCAGTATTATGAGTTTTGAATAACTACCATATTTTTTGGACTATAAGACACCTCTGCCTCCCAGAAATTTGACTCCTTGCAGCAAACAGCAAACAACCTGGTCAGCTTCAGCACAGTCTGATTTAGCAGGAGCAGCTGATTGGTGGTTGGATCGGCTTCCCGGAATTCTGCCTATCAGCTGTTCCAGGATGTGCAAGGATTGCCACCGCCCATCGCCGCATCTGCATGCCCCATTTTCGGCCTCCGTGTGTCCTGTTTTCAGCCTGTGCATGCCCCATTTTTGGCCTCCGCACATTCTGTTTTTGGCCCATTCCAGGTGGTGATCCTTGCTGCCTGGAACAGGTCAAAAACAGGACACATGTTAAGTGAACCTGGCTTCCCCGTTGGCTTTGCTTGTCAGGAGGTCGCACAAGGGAATCACATGACCTCAGGACACTGCAACCGTCATAAATATGAGTCCATTGTCAAGCATCTGAATGTAAATCACGTGACCATGGGGATGCTGCAGTGGTCATAAGTCTGAAAAATGGTCATAAGTTACTTTTTTTCAGTGCTGTTGTAACTTTCAACGGTCACTAAGTGAACTGTGGTAAGTCGAGGACTACCTGTATTCCAGACAATCACAACTCCAGCTTGCTTGATCAATTTTGTTGGAATCAACAAAGATCTATTCAAAGAAATGATGGCTCAAAATGTGTTGGCCTTACCAACTCCAACTCAACGATAAGCAAGGTATCTGCATGACTAATCATCTGTATTCATTTCAATGTAAATCACAGCTCACCTGAAGGATTACATTCCTTTTGATTAGATCCTGTTTGATACCTTGCTCAGGATGAACCATAAACTTCTCTGGCTGCTGAGGAAATTAACATTTTTATTTCCCTTTCTTCGGTTGACACTCATCCGTGTCCATTTCTTATTCATTCTTTGAGGTGGATAAAGGTGGAAGATGGAAAAAGAAGAAGACTTAGAAGTTTCTAGTAGCAAAGGCTACAGCAATTGCATGACAGAGAAATTTGGTCTAGTGGTTAAGGCACCAGGCTACAAAGCAGTGGTGGGATTCACACTTTTTTACTACCAGTTCTGCGGATGTGGCTTGGTGGGTGTGACTTGGTGGACATGGCAGTAGAAGGATACTGTAAAATCTCCATTCCCATCCCACTCCAGGGGAAGGATAGTGCAAAATCCCCATTCCCATCCTGTGCCACTAACCTGCTTTCCAGCTCCATTCTCCTGCACAGGGCAACAAAAGGAGACCCAGCCAATCAGCTGGGACTCAGGAGGCAGAGAATAGATGGGGGCGGGGCCAGTCAGAGGTGGGATTTGCTGGTTCTCCAAACTACTCAAAATTTCCACTTCCAGTTCTCAAGAACTGGTCAAAACCTGCTGAATACCACCTCTGCTACAAAGCTGGAGACTGTGAGTTCTAGTCCCAACTTAGCCATGAAAGCTGCTGGGTGACCTTAGGCCAGTAGCCAAGAGTCAACTCCTGCCTTAGCCTTGAAAGTCAGCTGGATGACCTTGGGCCAGTCACTCTTGCTCAGCCCAACTCACCTCCAGAGGGTTGTTGTTATTGTGGAGACAATTGGAGGTGGAAGGTGTGTTGGATATGCTCACCACATTAAGTTAGTTGCAAAAATAATAATAAAGGCAGAACAGAAATAAACAAATAAATTAAAAATAAAACAAAAGATTAATGGATTTGAAGAAAGCAAAGTAGTAGGTACAAAATGATGGAGTTTGATTTGAGATATGCAATGTCTGGGAATCCCTTAGTACAAAGATTTGAGTTTTTTGAGACAAGTACAGATGTTCCTAGTAGCTGGGATGTAAAAGGAGAACTTCTGTCACATACAAAAATAGAAATTGCTTTTTTATGTCCCTGGATAGACCAGCACACATTCTGTTTTTGCTCTCTTAATTCAGAATCCACAAATGGGGTATATTATGGAAAACTCTTTTAACGTGGTTAGAAAATCTGATCTCTCTCTCTGGAGGAAACAATTTTACTTTCTTGTGGAGAAATGTCAGGAAAGGGACGTGGTTCTCCATTCAGAGCTGGTTATTTGGGATGAACTCCTATGGATTTGCCTGCAAGGATGTAGAGAAAAGTACATATGGGCCTTTTTGAATCTATCTTTCATCAGAGATAAATGTACCCCATGCTAATTACTGACATTAGAAAGGGCAGCAGAACTTGGTTAGAGAGAGATAGCTGGGAATTTACCCTTATAGATGAAAAATTAAAAATGATTGCTTCCTATCCTTAATTTAGCTTGATGTTTTGTCAGCCAAATGTCATTGCTCTTCTAGCATACCGTGCTTGGTAGGTACTTAAAGTAGAATGAGATGCTCTGTTGCATTAAGCTCCGCTGCTTTCATTCAAGTTGTTTATGTCTCTTCCATACATGCTGCGATGTGGAGTCAAATTGACCTGTGCTTCATGGTGACACAGGACATCAGCTGCTCTTCCTCTTGAGGCATTTAGGCAGTGTCAAGAGTAACAAAGTACAGCTGAACTCTTCCGGATGTTTTTGTCCTAACCTGGAGTGCAGATCATGGTTTTCCCAGATGCCTTGACAGACAGACAGAATTTTAATATGGTTTAATTTAGGAGGGCAATTATGTCTTTCTCTGACTCTGGCAGAGTCCTTCTGTGAAATAGTTAACAATAGCACTTAGGCTTATATACTGCTTCACAGTGCTTTACAACCCTTTCTAAGCAGTTTATAGAGACAACATATGGCCCCCCAACAATCTGGATTCTCATTTTACCGACCTTGGAAGGATGGAAGGTTGAGTCAAGCTTGAGCTGGTGAGGATTGAACTGCTGGCAGCTGGCAGTCAGCAGAAGTAGCCTGGTGCACTGCGTTTTAACCACCGTGCCACCAGTTAAAAACATGATAAATAACTGATAAATAAATAAGTGGGTAGTTTTGATTCATTAATATTGACATGTGGCAAAATATATTGAAAAACCTTGCAAAAATGTTTCTTTCCTTTCCTTTCCTTTCCTTTCCTTTCCTTTCCTTTCCTTTCCTTTCCTTTCCTTTCCTTTCCTTTCCTTTCCTTTCCTTTCCTTTCCTTTCCTGTGTTTTTACAAATAACTCAAGGTGGCAAACATACTCAACACATCTACTTCCTCCAGTGGTGGGATTCAAATTTTTTTACTACCGATTCTGTGGGCGTGGCTTGGTGGGCCTGGTAGAAGGATATTGTAAAATCCCCATTCCCTCCCCACCCCACTAACCTGCTTTCCAGCTCTGTTCTACTGTGCAGGGCAACCAAAGAAGACCCAGCTGATCATCTGGGACTCGGGAGGCAGAGAATAGATGGGGGAAGGGCCAGTCAGAAGTGGTATTTGCCAGTTCTCCAAACTACTCAAAATTTCCACTATTGGTTCTCCAGAACTGGTCAGAACCTGCTGAGTACCACCTGTGACTTCCTCCTATGTTCTCCACAACAACAATTTTGTGAGGTAAGTTGGGCTAAGAAAGAGTGACTGGGCCAAGTTCACCTAGGTGGATTTCATGGCCAAAGTGGGACTAGAACTCACAATCTCCTGGTGACTGGCCCAAAGTCACCCAGCCACTTTCATGTCTAAGTTGGTTCTAGAACTCACAGTATCTGGCTTTCTAGATGGTTCTCCTTAACCACTACACTAAAATGGCTCTCTTATTCAAAGGCAGTCCTAAATATTTAAAAAGATGTCTCAGTACTTAGTTCACATAGTTCAGTGCATGGTACATCCAGAGTGACAGAGTTTTTGACCTAAGGGTGACTCGTCCAGGCTCCCTCATCTGGCTTCCATGTATAAACAATACCTGCAAGCGTTTCTCTCTCCTATTCCAACTTCCCTCCCTCCCTCCCTCCCTCCCTTCCTGTCAAGGTAGTCAGCATTTGTCCATGAAGTCATCAGGAATCAGTGGCCCTCCCTTCCCTCCCTCCCTCCTTCCTTCCTTCCTTCCTTCCTTCCTTCCTTCCTTCCTTCCTTCCTTCCTTCCTTCCTTCCTTCCTTCCTTCCTTCCTTCCTTCCTTCCTTCCACATGCATGATAATGGCAATAATCCATGAATCAGACCTGAATAGCACATGGACATAAACAAAGAGAAATTATCAACAGAACATTATGACATATTTTTTTTATTAAATGCACTGAAAATATCATCGATCTCTTAAATATCTCTTTGAGCATGGGCAGGATTTTTTTCTCTCCACATTTTGCATGCTTCTATGGATAAAGCTCCAAAATAGCATGAGGTTGTCACCAATGTATGCCTGAGGGAGCGGAATTTCCCCCCTAGATATAGACAAGAGATCTCGTTTTTGACTACAGATCAAAACCATTTTTTGTGTTATTTCCATGACCTGCAACATTAATCCCCGAAAGCAGAAAGAGAAATGTTTTCGTGCATCATGGACAGTTTTGTCATTCTGTCACTTCTCTTTGTTATGTGAATTGTGTTCTGAGTTCAACTTTAGCATTTCAAGTCACCCTCCCTTGTTCCACTCCCTGATGTTGTCGGTATTAGTTTGACAGCGGTTGAAAGTTAGGAGAATTAGCTTGAACTTGTATATGCACATCTTGTTCTTTGCACCTCCATCAGACTCAACACTTGTTTGCTTGCTCCTCTCAATCATTGCTCTTTCAATTATGTCCTCTTCGCTGTTTTATATGCACTTCTTTTTTTTATTTTGTCAGTGGGTTGCATATCAAGTAAGCTGTACTTTAGATAAGGATTGTCAGCTCTGAGCATCACCTATTCTCTATTTAAAAATGACTATGAATATGGCTCGTGAAAGACTGCATTTGCTTTCAAGATAAGAAACCTTACAAGTGTTTTCTTCTTTAACAAAAGAAATGGATTGTGTGATCAAACGCTTTGATTTCATTGATCCAAAAATAACATCTTAGTGAACCTTCTTGTTGAAGTCCGGTATTAGAATCCATCATCCTTGAACAAGGATAGAGGATTTTAGGAACATTAATCCATGAAAGATATGAAACAAGATATTTGAACACTAGAAGGAGCTTGAAAGGTTTGCTTGAAATGTAATTTTAGTAATAGCACATCTTGCTGATCCATTCTGGCTTTACGAATTAGAATAATGTTAGGATATTGAATTCAGTAGCGAGAACAGTAAAGTGTACAATTGACCAGAACACACAGTTGTAGTTTATTAATTAGAGAGTGCTGACTTGTGCATGAATTTCCCATTTTCCTGTCTTTTTCTTCTGTGTGTTCTGTATATAATTTACCTCATGATATTCCTGTGTTCCTATCTTGTGTTCTTTCTTTCTTTCTTTCTTTCTTTCTTTCTTTCTTTCTTTCTTTCTTTCTTTCTTTCTTTCTTTCTTTCTTTCTTTCTTTCTTTCTTTTCTTTCTTTCTTTCTTTCTTTCTTTCTTTCTCTCTCTCTCTCTCTCTCTCCTTCCTTCCTTCCTTCCTTCCTCTTTTCTTTCTTCCTCCCTCTTTTTCTCTCTCTCTTTCTTTTTCTTTTTCATTCTCTCTCTCCCCCTCTTTCTCTTTCTTTTCTTTCTCTTCACTCTTCCTCTTCTCTCTTTCTCTTTCTTTTCCTCTCTTTCTTGCTTTTCTTTCTTTCTCTTTCTTTCTTTCCTTCCTTTTGTTCTTTCTTCCTCTTTTCTTTCTTCCTCTCTCTTCCTCTTTCTTTCTTTCTCTTTTCTTTCTCTCCCCTCTTTCTCTTTCTCTTCACTCTTCCTCTTCTCTCTCTCTTTCTTCTTTTCTTCTCTTTCTCTTTCTTTCTTTCTTTCTTTCTTTCTTTCTTTCTTTCTTTCTTTCTTTCTTTCTTTCTTTCTTTCTTTCTTTCTTTCTTTCTCTCTCTCTCTCTCTCTCTCTCTTTCCTTCCTTCCTTCCTTCCTTCCTTCCTTCCTTCCTTCCTTCCTTCCTTCCTTCCTTCCTTCCTTCCTTCCTTCCTTTTCCTTCCTTCCTTTGGACAGCTGCTGTGTAATTCCTCAACAAATTATTTGTTCCAGAGATTTGGAAACTGCCTACCAAACCCCGCAAGTGAATACATTTTTGCAGTCCTTGCAATTTTTGCAAGATGAAAGGATAAAGGATAATCTGCATTATAGAATAACAGATTTGGAAGGAACCTAGCCCAACCCACTGCTTAAATAGGAGATTTTATATGATTCAAGACAAATGGCTGCCCAGCATCTTCTTAAAAACCTCCAGTGATGGAGCATCCACAACTTCTGGAGGCAAGCTGTTCCAATGGTTGTTTTTTCACTGACAGGGAATTTCTCCTTAATTCTAGGTTGGAGCTCTGTTTAATAAGCTCCCATCTGTTGCTACTTTTCTTGTCCTTGGGTGGTTTGGAGAATAGGTTGTCCCCCTCTTCTCTGTGATAGCCCCTCAAATATTGGAAGGCTGCTATCATGGGAACCTCTGCCACAACATTTTTATCCTTGATATTGGTCTGCATGCTGCTTCAAGCTTAACTGTGTTTGCTTTTACTCCAGATTTCTGCTTGATAATATGCTTAGTAATAGTTTCCACAGAGATAGCAATTCCAGGTGGTCCATTAAACATCCTCTGTCGTTGTGTTGAGATCACAGGCATGCAGAATCAGTTAATTATACTATAAGGTAAAGGTTCCCCTCGCACATACGTGCTAGTCATTTCCAGCTCTGGGGTGTGTGTGTGGTGCTCGTCTCTGTTACAAAGCCGAAGAGCCAACGCTGTCTGAAGATGTCTCCGTGGTCATGCGGCTGGCATGACTAAATGCCGAAAGCGCACGGAACACTGTTACCTTCCCACCAAAGGGGTCTCTATTTTTCTACTTGCATTTTTACATGCTTTCAAACTGCTAGGTTGGCAGAAGCTGGGACAAGTAATGGGAGCTCACTCCGTTATGCAGCACTACAGATTCAAACCGCCAAACTGCTGACTTTTCTGATCGACAAGCTCAGCATCTTAGCCACTGAGCCACCACATCCCTCTTAATTATACTATAGCATGATGCAATCAAGGGATCACACAAATTCATTTAAATGTTAGGATGATTCATAATTCATGTTTTTACAAAGTTTGCTACTCTAAGCAAAAGACATAACATCCAGTGGCAGCCCCTGTCAGGATAGTCAAAGTTTCAAGTTCCAGATGTTGGGTTAATAGATATATTGAATTAATTAATTAATTAGTCTTTTTTGCATAGTCATGGACTCACCCATGGGCCAGGTTGAAGGGATCATACTCACTTATCTGCGGCTTTGCAAAATTAAAGGAACATTCTAGAAAACAAATTTGTACTCCTGTAGAGGAAGTGTGATGACCCGGGGTGTGGCACAAAGACAACACAATCAGATAATAAGTAGGAGTCCCTTTATTAGCTCCAACTTTGCCCCCAATGTCCTGGTTACCTTCTGGCTGGAGAAAAAAACTCTCCCAGGAACAGCCTTTGGCTGCAGAGAATCAAGTCCAAAACATGGTCAACAAAAACTGTAACTATAAGTCCAATCAAGGCAAAAGGAGGTAATTAATCTGGCATGGCAGGAGCAAGAATTCCAGACGTGAAGGCACGGCAATAACTCAACATGATTGGGAGGATGCCAGGAACGCAGATAACCAAATTCAATACAAGATGAACTCACATTTGCTCCCAGGAATTGCCGCACTCAGCATGCATTTCTTTTAAACTCTCTTCTCAGCTGTGGCAAATGAAGGGAATTGGGGTCCTTTCCTCCCCTGTAAGTCATGCAATTTGAATTGCTCTCTTCTCCATTTCTCCCTGTGTGCCCTAGGATGAAGAGGGGGTGGGCCTGGGTCTTCCTCTGAATTCCCTCTCCCTTGTTCTACCTCTTCCCTGCTCTGTCCAGTTGGACTTTGCCCTTCCCCAGTGTCCTCCACTGCCAATGGAGCCACACTCCCACTCCCTGTCAGCTGTTCATCTTCCTCCTCTGATTCAGACTCTGACAGGGGCATGACAGGAGGAATGTTTTGGATTATTCTCCTCCTCCTTTTCTCCTCTTATCATCATTATTCACATGACAAACTTCTAAAATATATCTTAAAGGCACTAATGTGCAAAAATAATATAGAAACTAATGAAGGCTTTTTCAACGAAGTCCTATCACTTTTTTTTTAGAGATGACAGATTTTTTTAAAGGAAGCTTTTAAGGAAGCACTCATAATTTTTACTATCTAATCCAGGGTGTCAAACTCATGTCATCATAGCATCATCACATGATGTATCCGGACTTCCCCCCCCTTCGCTAAACCGGGGGGGTGGGGCGGGGCCAGCATGTGACACATCTGGCCCACAGGCCACAAGTTTAACACCCCTGTTCTAATCCAGTGTTTCTCAACTTTGTTGACTTTAAGATGGGTGGACTTCAACTCCCAGAATTCCTCAGCCGGCATAGATGTCCACCCATCTTAAAGTCAGCAAGATTGAGAAACACTAGTCTAATCAATTAATCAGCCTTCTTGGCCAGTTCTTTTTAAACTTGGCTGAGCATGAGTTTAAAGAGCAAGTTATCATCTGCTATCCTCCAAACAATTTGTTCACAACCTCAGGCAGAAAAACTCCATCCATCAACCCTCAACAGACAGTTGCCTCAGGCACCTGGCTAGGATCTGTTTTTAATGCGGAGTACAAACCAGAATGGCTGCAAGTGATTTTATCTGCAAAATAGTCTGCAAATGTGCCACAACAGGACTCAGATGGTTCTTCACCCTCAGCAGGAACACTACGTAATAATCTCTTTACCAAATGAAAGAACTGCCAGATGGCATCCCGTTAATTCAATGGAGAAAGCAAAGAAGAGTTTGATCAAGTATTTATTGCCCTATAATGACTCCTAAAACGGACTCTAATCTGACTAAGTTATTGGATTCAGTCTATGTTTTTCTCTACCAGTATATTAGCCATCTATCTACTGTTTTAAATGCCCCAGGGAGAGAGATGGCCCAAGAACTTATAATCTGTATTCAGGAAAAAAAAGCACAGAACAGCAATCACACCAACTGTCTTGGTTTTATTTTCATTCTCTAGATCAATGAAGACATTTTCAGGTTCACCAAACCTAGAAGGCAGATCATCCATAACCCTTCCTGGATCTATTGGTCATTAAGAATAGAACATTTAAAAAGTTCTTCTACACTTTATCCAGGGAAGTTTAGTGTAAGAAAGTCTCTTGGATATGTCTCTGTCTCTGTCTGTCTAGTTTGTCTGTCTAGTTTATGTCTATATTAAATAGATAGACACATATAGATAACAGACAAGAAAGAATGGAATAGATACAGAGAGATACATAGATAATAAACAAAGAAAGGATAAATAGACAAGATAGTAGATAAATAGGTAGGTAGATACTGTAGATAGATGATGGATAGATAGACAGACAGACAGACACAGATATAGATAACAGACAAGAAAAGATGGATAGATACATAGATAAAAGACATAGATGGGTGGATGGATGGATAGATAGATAGATGATAGATGTTAAATAAATAGGTTAACATTGCTTATATGATGGGATTTGGAGCATAAGAACCCTGTGAGATGTTATTGGATATATATTTGGGGATAGGCAGTACTGCAAGTAACCCGACCCTCCACTACGAAGGCATTGGACTGAATTGAATCACATTGAGAAGGACACTGGTAATCACTGGAGTCTATAAAATAGAGAGGTTAAATATGCATACGCAGATACACCCAAAACTACCAACCCTTACGCGGTCTAAATAAAAATGCACTTATTTTAAGAATGATGTTCTGTGTACTTTATTATATTTGCTGATTGGCCAAAAGATGTAATAAAAATAATTTCATTCAGCCTTCTGGTTTGAGTTCCTTCGGCGACAGACAGAAATCCACGATCGTGCGCGGTTTCAGTCTGGGCTCGCCACTGGAGCGCCCCGAGCCGGCTGGTTTCGGGACTAAGCCATCCCGTAGAGGTGGTGAAGAGGGGGGAGACTGCCAGCAGGGTTGAGGAGAGCCGCATCTCTCCTCCTCAGCTGGCCATTACTCCCTTTCCCGAAGGGGGTTGCAGCGGTGGTCAGAAATGGCCACCTCAAAGGAGAACTCGACCGGAAAAGAATGTGCAGGAGGAAGATAAGAAGTGAAAGCTTTGGCTGACCAGGTTAAATTGCAAAAGTAACAACTAAGCTACCCTGGAATTTAAATTTACAAAAAAATAACATCACTCCCAAAGAAGAGTCGGAAGCAGCGAAGGAAAGTGAAAAGGGAAAGGTTTGGTTTTTTTCTTCTTCTCTCCCTTTCCCTATACTGACAACTAAGAGACTTAAATAAGAAATTGGAAAAATCCGCTTTGACATCAATAGGCAATTAAGCTGAAAATAAAACAAAATGTCAAAGGGATAATAAAGATTTCTGGACACTAAAAAAATTTTCATAAGCAGGAAAGGAGAGAAAAAGAATAAAAGGGCAGGATCTGGAAAGATGGAGGAGACTGCCTGGAATTAAAAGGAATCTACAGTAAAACTTCAACAAGACTTCTAAAAGATACATTTTAACCCCAGGAAGAGAAAGTGAAAAAAAAGAGCAAAAAGAAACAGCTTGCCTGTATTTGGATTACTTGGTGATCTTTGGATTCTTGGTTATTGCATTTGAATGACTAAAATTAATCGGGTGGTTGTTTAAAAATTTATACAATGGCACTACTTCTGGATGAATTGAAAATCGAACTTAAAAAGTACAAAGAAGATGCACAAGAAGGGAGAGGTTCTTTTGGCTTCGTTTTTCAATTCTTAGAAATGGAGATTTGGAACTATGAGTAACAACAAGAAACGTCTGCAAAACAAGAAGACTGGGACAAAGAAGAAGCCATCTTTAATGAACAAGTAATTCTATGTGGGGAAGAAAAAGGAAAGGGGGGGAAAGAGAATGGAGAATTTAAGACTTAAAAAAAACAACAACCAAAGAAAAGAAAAATAATTAGAAAAATAAGTATAATACTGGAAAGCAACAGAAGAGGGGAATACAGAAGAGAGAAATAGAGGTAGAGAGACAAGGGGGTAAAAAGGGGAGAGAGAAGTAGAGAGGGAAGAAGGAAAGGAAAAGAAGTTACAAAGGACCGGAACAAGATATAGAGAAACAGGACCTATTTAGAGATAATAGGTGAAAATTTAACTGAAAAAGGGATTCTGTAAAGGTACATAAGATTGTATTGTTATATTAGTAATAGAAATAACTTTAGAAAATTGGAAACAATGTATGATTAAAATGAGGGATAAAATAGTTAGTGTAATTTAGTGAAATGTTTGTGAATAAAATAAGTGAAATAAAATAAATGAGAAAATTGAATTTGGAAGGGACTGGAACATTTTAATTAGTTAATGTTTTATAAAATATAAGTGAAGGGGGGAATTAATTATGGAAAGCTTATAATTGTTCCCATAGACATATGATATTTAATTGAAAAGTATCATACTTCTATGGGAACAATTACAAGCTTTCCATAATTAATGTTAAAGAAGTTAAGATTTTAATGAATATTAACATTAATGATAGAATTGAATTGGAATGGAATGTGTTGTTTTAATTATATACATTTATAATTTTTTCTTTTTTTAAGAATATAGTGTGTATTTTAAGAATGTACCAAGCAGAATCTGAATGGAAGTTATGTATTATATTGAATGTTATAACTTTAGGGTATATATTGAAGCCTAAATAAGAGTTAAATGGATAAACTTAAAAGATATAAAGGCGTCATACTCCAATCAGTAACTACAGGAGAAACTTTGTTTAATGAGAAAAGATAATAGATTATTGAAACAGGACTGACAAAAAATATAAATATAATGATTTGAATTGAGACGAGATAATTAAAATAAAATTGAGAAAATTAAAAGAGGGGAGAAGCTATGCAGAAAATGTAAAACAGTAATAAGATATGGAATAGAACATAAAAATGAGCATGAAATTGAATTTGTGTCTGTACGAAGAAATGTAACCCGGGATTACGCTACTTTCAAAAAAGATGTTTTATTTGTATTTTTTTTGTGAAAACTCAAATAAAATTTACAAAAAAATAATAATTCATTTTATATATATATATATATATATATATATATATATATATATATATATATATATATATATATATATATATATATACATATATACATATATACATATACATATACATATACATATACATATACATATACATATACATATACATATACATATACATATACATATACATATACATATACATATACATATACATATATATATATATATATATATATATATATATATATATATATATATATATATAAGGTAAAGGTTCCCCTCGCACATACGTGCTAGTCGTTTCTGGCTCTAGGGGGCGGTGCTCATCTCTGTTACAAAGCTGAAGAGCCAGCGCTGTCTGAAGACGTCTCCGTGGTGATGTGGTCGGCATGACTAAACACCGAAGGTGCATGCAATGCTGTTACCTTCCCACCAAAGTGGTCCCTATTTTTCTACTTGCATTTTTTACGTGATTTTGGATTGTAGGTTGGCAGAAGCTGGGACAAGTAATGGGAGCTCACTCCATTATGCGGCGCTAAGGATTCGACCCGCCAAACTGCCAATCTTTCTGATTGATACACACACACACACACACACACACACACACACACACAGAGAGAGAGAGAGAGAGAGAGAGAGATAATAAGATTAACATGGGCTGGTTTTGGAAATTACTGTGATGCCCTTGGTGCAAATGTTGAAATTCCTTAATGCAATTACTTTCGAGATAACAGCAGCAAAAATTCTCGTAAGACAGTTCAGGAATGTAGATAGCTGGACAGTATTAATAGAATTCACACCCTATTGTATTATCCAATCAGCTGTACAAGATTAATTTTTAATACAGCCTCCCTACCCTATCTTCCTGCCTTATCTTCAGCAAGAAAACAGATTCACAATAGCACCCTCTAACTCCATCTTCCAAATTTCAGATTTGGCAGCTACTACATTCAAACATCTATAGGATTAATTGGGCCAAACTGACCTTTATATCCTCAGTTGACCCATCAGATAAGTCAAGTTAGGAGACTGAGGATCTAATGCATAGGTGTCCAACCTTTTGACTTGCCTGGGTCACACTGAGTGACGAGGAATTGTCTTGGGCTGCTTATAATATATATAATATGGTTAATGTATATAAATAATGCATTTCTTTTATTTTTAAATACTTTTAGTATATCTTATGGGGCTGCATTACTTGCTGTCTTGTTTCCTGTGGGAAATAGGTTGGATATGCCTGATGAGCTGTGGCGGTGCAGTAGTTAGAATGCAGTATTGCAGGCTAATTCTGTCCACTGCCAGGAGTTCAGTCCTCACCAGCTCAAGGTTAACTCAGCCTTCCATCTTTCTGTGGTCAATAAAAATGGGGACCCAGATTGTTGGAGGCAATATGCTGACTCCGTAAGCCACTTACAGAGGGCTGTAAAAGAACTATGGAGCAGTATATAAATCTAAGTGCTATTGCTAAGTGCTATTGCTGATCTAAGAGTTAACTTGAAAGACCAGAGACAATAAACCTCCTTTTCTTTGTTTTCCATTGGATTGTTCTATCTTGACAATAATATTTTAAATTATTGGAATAGCAGTGTTCCTGTTTTTTTTTTTTTTCATCAGAAGGAAGCCAATTCAGGTAGCCATTGCATCACAATTCTCATTCCTGATAAAGGGAGACAGAAAGGTAGAATAGAATAGAATAGAATAGAATAGAATAGAATAGAATAGAATAGAATAGAATAGAATAGAATAGAATAGAATTCTTTATTGGTCAAGTATGATTGCACACACAAGGAATTTGTCTTTGGTGCATATGCTCTCAGTGTACATAAAGAAAAAATAAAATACATTCATCAAGAACCATAAGATACGATAATCATAGGTTACTAATAAGCAATCAAAACATACTAGGAAACAACTAAAACAATATAAAGTGTAAAGATACAAGCAACATGGTTATAGTCATAAGTGGGAAAAGATAGGTA
Source organism: Notechis scutatus (assembly GCF_049901735.1). Classification (NCBI taxonomy): domain Eukaryota; kingdom Metazoa; phylum Chordata; class Lepidosauria; order Squamata; family Elapidae; genus Notechis; species Notechis scutatus. Next base: position 255,557,799 of record NC_142010.1, on the reverse strand, counting down.
CTAGGAAGGATGTGAAGAATAATAGTAATACAGTCTTAGTAAATAATTTGACAGTGTTGTGGAAATTATTTGTTTAGCAGAGTGATTGCATTCGGGGGGGAAACTGTCCTTGTGTCTCGTTCTGATGTGCAGTGCTCTATAGCGTCGTTTTGAGGGAAAGAGTTGAAACAGTTTATGTTCAGGATGTGAGGGGTCTGTAAATATTTTCACAGCCCTCTTTTTGACTGATGCAGTATACAGGTCCTCGATTGAAGGCATGTTGGTAGTAATAGTTTTTTTCTGCAGTCCTAATTATCCTCTGAAGTCTGTGTCTGTCCTGTTGGGTTGCAGAACCCAACCAGACAGGTATAGAGGTGCAGAGGACAGACTCAATCATTCCTCTATAGAACTATATCAGCAGCTCTTTGGGCAGTTTGAGCTTTCTGAGTTGGTGCAGAAAGGTAGGGTTACAAGACTAGTGTTACAAAAATCTAGACAACAAACAGCTGGCATTTTAAAGCTCTCTGCCTCTTTCTCTTCTTGCCAGTAATTAGGATTCTCCTGTCACTGAAGGTCCAGACCAAAGTGATAGCCCCATTGTGTCTTGCTATAATAGAAACTATTCACCCCTGTCAGTTTACAGATAAACTTTTGAAAGAGTGAAAAAACACCAAAAACTTTAACCTTAGACTGTCTACTATTGACCTCACCACTTTCCTAAGAGGTCTGTAGGGGGCGTGCATAAGCGCACCAATGTGCCTACCGTCCCTGTCCTATTGTTTCTTTTATTTTTCTTATATGTACCCATTTCATGTATTCATAACTATGTATATACTTATACCTATTATCTTGTAAGCGATTGACAAATCAAAACAAATATATATATATATATATATATATATATATATATATATATATATATATATATATATATATATATATATATATATATATATATATATATATATTTATATATATATAAAGTTCAGATGGAAATTGTGCCCAAACCTCTGTTATGGGTATTTCTCAACTTACAAACATTCATTTAATGACCATTCAAAGTTACAACAGCACTGCAAAAAGTGACTTATAGCCATTTTTCACACTTGTGACCATTGCAGCACCCACGAGGTCACACAATCAAAATCCAGACACTTAGCAACTGGTTCATATTTACAACCGTTGCAGTGTCCCAGGCTCACCTGATCCCCTTTTGCAACCTTCTGACAAGCAAAGTCAATGGGAAAGCCACTTAACAACCGGGTTACTAACTTAACTGCAGTGATTCCCTTAACGGCTGTGACAAGGAGGGTCGTAAAATGAGGCAAAATTCACTTAACAGCTGTCTTGCTTAGCAATGGAAATTTTGGGCCCAATTGTGGTTGTAAGTCAAAGACTACCCTGTATGTTGTGACATGTGTTATATAAGATTGTTCCCAGATGGTGGGAATAAATCTGAAATTGGCAGCCATGCCCTGAAAAATCACCTCCATAAAGATTTTGCAGAAGGCTATTTTAATAAATAATATTGCTTATATTTCATTCAAAATGACATTTGTAGCATTTTAAAATTCAGTAACACCTTGTACAGTATGAAAAATACAAGTGAAATGAATGAAGCAATGTGTCAACTAAAGAGATGCCCCTTTGGTCTTTTTAGCTGCCAGAAAAAGGAAGTGGGAGAAAACAGTCCATTCCTTAAGTGCCTAGATAATCACCCTGGCATCCCAAAGTTGTTGGAGCGCAAGAATATTACTGGCGAGCATGATTGATGACTCTTGGGGATGGTTTTGTCCCATTGGAGAATACACATCCAGGGGGTGGGGGGAAGACCAGGGTCAAGGGGGGAATGAATGATGTATTTTAGCATCAGCTGCGTCCAGCTAACACCAACATGGCCAATTCTAATAAATCAACTTTCTTTTCTCCGAGATGCGGCTAGAGACTTATGACTTGAATCGGGGTGGATTTGTTGGAGTCCTGACACAATGGTAATATTGGCACATTTCTTCAACCACATTGCCAAGTCCCCAAAGCACTGGATTCCCTGGAAACATTCTGTTGTCCTTTTTGTAGAATACAGGTAGTCCTCGACTTACGACAACAACTGAGCCCAAAAGTTCCGTTATTAAGTGAAGCCTTTGTTAAGTGAGTCTCGCCCCCATTTTACGACCTTTCTTGCCACCGTTGCGAAGTGAATCATTGCAGTTGTTAAGTCAGTAACGTAGTTGCTTTCCCCATTGATTTTGCTTGTCTAAAGATCGCAAAAGGGGATCACGTGACTTTGAGGCCCTGCAAACGTCGTGGAGGCTGACACCGTCATAAAAATGAGACAGTTGTCAAGCATCTGAATTTTGATCATGTGACCATGGGGATGCCACAACGGTTGAAAGTTTGGAAAAATGGCCATAAGTCACTTTTTCTATAGCCATTGTAACTTGGGATGGTCATTAAATGAACTGTTGTAAATCAAGGACTAGTTATATTATGGAGCAAGATATGACTGTTTCCCCTTTTCTGCAAAATAAACAGCTGAAGACAAAAAAAAAGGTAGAGAAGAACCTTTGTGATCAATTCAATTGGGGAAATTTCTATACTACAAACTCACCATGATTCATTTAGTTATTTATCAAATTTATACACTAAGTGATTCAGATTTGATGATAGTTTAAGACTCATGATTTATTTCACCACCTACTAAGGTTACTCTTAATGGTTGAACTAGCGAATACAAAGCCTCAATCCTGGTGCCTCTTAAAGTAACAATTCCCAAATTCCTGATGGGAAAAGTGATTGTTGAACTGGTGACATCCATAATGCAGGAGCATCATCATTATTCTAAAAGGAAGCTACTTGTGTTGAGACCTATGGTATCATATTTTTCTGTGGTTTATGCATAGGTTTAATTGATTATGTGCCAGCAAGTCATTGTTGACTCCTAAGCAGACAAATCACCCTGCCAGCAAAAGTGCATATAGTCAAGGCTATGGTTTTCCCAGTTGCAATGTACGGCTATGAAAGTTGGACCATAAGAAAGGCTTAAAGGCTCAAAGAATTGAGGCCTTTGAACTCTGGTGCTGCCGAAGACTCCTGCGAGTTCCTTGGACTGCAAGGCGATCAAACCAGTCAGTCCTAGACTAGATCAACCCTGGCTGCTCTTTAGAAGGCCAGATCCTGAAGATGAAACTCAAGTACTTTGGCCATCTAATGAGATGGAAGGACTCACTGGAGAAGAGCCTAATTCTGGGAAAGATTGAGGGCAAAAGAAGAAGAAGGGGACGGCGGAGAAGGAGGTGGCTGGATGGAGTCACTGAAGCAGTCGGCGTGAGCTTAAATGGACTTCAGAAGATGGTAGAGGACAGGAAGGTCTGGAGGAATGTTGTCCATGGAGTCACAATGGGTCAGACACAACTTTGCAATGAACAACAACAACAACCATACAAAGATAGATTTTCTCTATGATAATCTGTCCCTAATTTGATCCTTGAGGTCTTCTAATGGTGAACCCACCACCACTGTAACTAACTGCTGATGATCCTCTTCATCTCTTTCCTTCCACCCAGCTAGCACTTCACACAAGAACTCTGGGTTGATGTGATGACCCAGAGTGTAACACAAACATAACAAAATCCAAAATGTAAATAAATGTCCTTTAATGCCTCCAACTTGGCCCCACTGTTCAATAATTCTCAGTTGGAGATAAAACGTACTCAAAAATAGTCTTCAAATGAAAGCAGTACAATCCGACTTAATGAGCAGATAGAGGTGAAATAAAAAACTAAAACAAACTACAATGATGAAATTTCCATAACGGACCAGGATAAGTAATTACCAAATTCAAGGAGATAACAAAGTACAGTCTGTTGGAGGGATAACTTCAGCCCAAAATAAAACACACTTTGCTTCTGGCAATGCTGTGTTGTAATCATCTCTCTTATATACTAGTCTCCCCAGCTGCAACCAATGAGGGGGATCATGGCCGCTTCCTCTCTCATAAGCCAAGTTGTTGCCTTCTCCGTTCCTCCCTGCATGCCCTAGGATGGATAGGGGATGGGCCTGGTTCTTCCTCTGACTGCCAAACCAGCCTCTGCCCTTCCCCAGCCTCCTCCACAACCTCCAGAGCCACACCTCCATTCCCTGTTGGCTGTTCCTCCTCTCCCTCAGAGGCCGACTCTACCAAGGGCATGACAGTTGATTTGTTAGATGATCCACTTACTTGTTTTCTTGGCTGTCCAAGAAAAGGTGTCTTCTCCAACACCAACATTCAGTGGTGTCTATAATTTTCCTATCCTGCTTCTTCAAAGTCCAACTTTTGCTTCCATAGACAGAGAATACCATGGCTTTGCACAATTCTGATCTTTCCTTGTACAGGGAATCCTATGAAATCCATGTATAAGGAATCCTATGAAATCCACTGGGATTGGCCCGCCCCACTCATGCTGGCAGAGAAGGCATGCTTTGGGTCCCATCAGCCTGATAATTCCAGCTGGTGGAGTCCAGAAGGAGGGCCTTCTATGCAATTTATTTATTTATTTATTTATTTATTTATTTATTTATTTATTTATTTATTTATTTATTTATTTATTTATTTATTTATTTATTTGTTTGTTTGTTTGTTTATTTATTTATTTATTTGATTTGCCAATTGTTTACAAGATAATAAGTATAAGTGTATACATAGTTGTGAATACATGAAATGGGTACATATAAGAAAAATAAAAGAATAAGAGAAATAATAGGACAGGGACAGTAGGCACGTCGGTGCGCTTATGCACGCCCCCTACAGACCTCTTAGGAAAGGGGTGAGGTCAATAGTAGACAGTCTAAGGTAAAAGTTTTGGGGGTTTGGGGAAGAAACCACAGAGTCAGGTAGAGTATTCCAGACATTGACCACTCTGTTGCTGAAGTCGTATTTCCTGCAATCAAGTTTGGTGCGGTTAACTTTGAGTTTGTATCTATTGTGTGCTCTTGTGTTGTTATGGTTGAAGCTGAAGTATTCATTGACAGGTAGGACATTGCAATGTATGATTTTATATACCATGCTTAAATCAGACCGAAGACGGCGTAATTCAAGGTTTTCTAGGTCTAGAATTTCAAGTCTGGTGGCATAAGGTATTCTACAATGAGTAGAGGAGTGGAGAACTCTTCTTGTGAAATATTTCTGGACTTTCTCAATTGTGCTAATATCAGATATGTAATGTGGGTTCCAGACTGATGAGCTGTATTCGAGTATTGGTCTAGCAAATGTTTTGTATGCTCTAGTTAGTAGTGTGATATTACCAGAGAAAAAGCTACGTAGGATTAGGTTAACAACTCTTAATGCCTTTTTGGCTATGTAGTTGCAGTGGGCTCTAGCACTTAGATCATTAGATTTCTCCTGCCCTCTGGAACATCATGCCCCCACAATGTGAAGCTAGCACCAACCTCTCCTAGCCTTTTGTAATGGCCTCAAGGCCTGGCTCTACCAGTTGGCTTGGAGCCCCAATGGGGGAACAGTAAAATTGGAGGTGGTTGATTAGTCAGGCAAAGGAATGCATAAGCAACAAGGCTGCAGAGTCAGGGGCCGTTTCCCAAACGATTTGTCAACACCTATTTGGACACTTTCTGATAACCAGGGGGAGGATGGGGAAAAGGGAAAGTTTTATGTATGCTTTGGGTGTGAAAATCTCAGATCTAGCTTTGCTTCTGCTGTAACCACTTGACTTAGTAAAGTATACTTTTGGCTAGCAATGTGTTGTGGCCCGCCAGTGGCCAGCAGAGCTGGCAGCAGAATTAGACAGTGAGGAGGTTGGGGAGGAACATGGGCCAGTCCTGGAGTCTGGGGAAGGCTTGGATGAGTGCTCTGCTTTGGAGGCAGAGATGGGGCCAGGGCTGTCTGACAGTTATCAGCTGCCTTTGGAGTCAGAGATCAGTGGGGCAGAAGAACAGCTGGAGCCTGTTCCTGATGTATGCATGCACAGAGCTGCCAGGAGAAGGGAACAGTTAAGGAACAAGGGTCGACTTGGGAGGAAAGGCACAGGTGGGCAGTCAATGTCCCCTCCCATTGGGAATAAAAGGGAGTGAAAGGGGAGTGGTGGTTGCAGGAGACTATTAGTTTGTTCAATTAGTGTGAAGATTTGTTTGTCATTCTCAGAGACTCCTTGCCAAATATTTTCTTGTACACTGTTGCGCTTGGAAGCTATTGTCCTGGCAACTCTCCAAGCCTGATAAGGCCTGTGGTTATATTTCACCCTTGAAAGACTGTTTGCTGGAACTTTGCTGGATGTGAACGATAGGAATTCACATTAGCCTAATAAAAAGGAGTTTTGTCAGGACAAGGAGTCTGCTTCATGATTTTGTGAAGCCTAGATCAGAACACAAGGGGCCAAAAGTCTTTCTTTTCTAATTGGTCAAGTTGGGACAGTTGACAATGAGCTTCTTTTTCTCCTTTTACTCACTCCATATGCAGGATCACCCTATGGCCATGCTGGGTCACTAAAACCTACATGGTAGACTAGGTTCTTCACTTTTCACATTAACAATTTTGACACTCCAGAACAAGTCTCCACTTAATGCATGTTTCCATCTGTTTTGTACAGGCTTCGTGATGGGGTGATATTACTTTTGTCATTTTGACAAAAGTGGTGGATCTGGCAGACACCTCTGAGTCTGCCGGTGGGTTATATAGATCAGTCTTAGTTTGTGTTTCAGCCTGGATTCCTGACATCAATAGCCTTGATTGTCTTAATGAATAAATTATACTTGGAGGCCTCTGTTGGACCTTTCCAATTGTAGATTATTTATCCTCCTGGCATATTTGACTAGTATGACATTTGGAGGCATTGTGTATTGGTGGTTTAAAATCTATTTGACAGAACAGTCTCCCTTGCTTAGTATCATAGTAGATATGTCACTAAACCTATAGCAGTTGAGTTAATAATCCAAAGAATATACACAGTATATATATATATTTAAGAACTTTTTTGCTGGATCAGACAATATGTATTTCTTATTCAATATCCTATATATAATAGATGCCAGTCAAATGCACTGGAATAACCTATGGTTTGTCCTCATTATCTGGTATTCAGGGGTTTGCCAACATAAAGTATAGTATTGAAGTAATTATTCCTCATGATAAGTCCAAGTGGATGAACTTGACAATGCTGTAAACCACATTTTTCAATTTTCTGGCTTGTTGTACATGGTATTTTAAGAGAGCCAGTTTGGGGCAGCGGTTAAGGCTTCAGGCTAGAAACTGGAAGACTGTGAGTTCTAGTTCTGCCTTAGGCACAAAGCCAGTTGGTGACTTTGGGCCAGTCATTTTCTCTTGGCCCCGGAAAGACGGCAATGGCAAACCACTTCTGAAAAACTTTGCCAAGGAAACTGGAAGGACTTCTCCAGGTGGCATTTAAGAATCAGACAATTAAGTTGAGGAAAAATCAAAACCAAACTATTCTTAGAGTCTCTGATTGTCTGCCCAACCAAGGAGAAGATTTGGATTTGCATAATGCTTTTCAAAAACAGATAATAGGCTTTTCAAGTAGCAGTAGTAGTACTGATGTAGTACTGATGTACTGTAGTAGTGATAAAGGTAAAGGTTTTCCTTGCCCATTTATATGTGACTCTAGGGGGCAAATCTCAAATTTGCTTCTTAGTTGAGGGAGCCAGCATTGCCCAAAGACATTTTCCATGGTCATGTGGCCAGCATTACGAGATGCACAGAATGCTGTTACTTTCCCATCGAAGTGGTACCTATTTATCTACTTGCATTTGCATGCTTTGAAACTGCTAGGAGGGCAGGAGCTGAGACAGGAACAGGAGGTCACCCTGTTGCTCGGTGCTTGGGTCTCAAACGCAGGCTGTCAGCTTTCCAACGGCAAGCTCAGCACTTTTAACCGCTGAGCAATCGCTCCCCTCATAGTACTGATAACGGATTGTAATTATCCTAATATTTGTTTGGTGATAAACTTGACAGGGAATCTTCTTCCAGTGAATTCCTCTTTTACTGGAGGAAAATAAAAGTGGTATGAACATGTGCTGGAACTGGGCATGTCTAGTCTAATGAAAAGAAAGACCAGGGGAGACAGATAGCAGTCTTCCAATATCTCAGAAGCTGCTACAAAGAAGAAGGAGTCAAGCTATTCTCCAAAGCACCTAAAGGCAGGACAAGAAGCAATGCTTGGAAACTCATCAAGGAGAGAAGCAACTTAGAACTAAGGAGAAATTTCCTAACAGGACAATTAATCAGTGGAACAACCTGCCTCCAGAAGTTGTGAATGCTCCAACACTGGAAGTTTTTAAGAAGAGATTGGATAACCATTTGGCTGAAGTGGTGCAGGGTTTCCTTCCTAGGCAGGGGGTTGGACTAGAAGATCTCCAAGGTCCCTTCCAGCTCTGTTTTTCTATTCTATTCTAATACTTTTTTTTTTTTTGCAAATAATTTTGTTCATCACAGTTAGGCACATACAAATAAAAATCCCATATATTTGAATTGGTATTAATTTATAGGGAAGATTTAATTCAGGAATGGGAAGTAGCAAGATGATTTGAGAGAAGTGAGCATATGGTGAAGTTTTTGATTTTAATGGATATTAAAATCAAGTCTAGCCAAATATTTATGTTGGATTTAAAAAAACACCAGATATTAAAAAATTCACCCATCAGCCTAAAAAGTAGTCCTCGACTTACAACAGTTCATTTAGTGAGCATTTGAAGCCACACTTATGATCCTTGCAGCATCCCTGCGGTCATGTTATCAAAGTTCAGATGCTCAGTGACTGCCCCATATTTATGACGGTTGCGGTGTCCTGGGGTTATGTGATCAGAAGGTCTGACCTTCTGACTAGCAAAGTCAATGAGGAAAAAGTCAGATTCACTTGACAACGGTGTTACTAAACGACTGCAGTGGTTCACTTAACAAGTGTGGCAAGAAAGGTTGTAAAATGGGGCAAAATTCACTTAAACAAATGTCTCAATTAGCAGTGGAAATATTGGACTCAATTTGTAGTTGTAAATTGAGGATTAAGGTAAAAGGTAAAGGTTCCCCTCGCACATATGTGCTAGTCATTTCTGGCTCTAGGAGGCGGTGCTCATCTCCGTTACAAAGCTGAAGAGCCAGCGCTGTCCAAAGACATCTCTGTGGTCATGTGGCTGGCATGACTAGATGCAGAAGGTGCACGGAACGCTGTTCCCTCCCCACTGAAGTGGTCCCTATTTTTCTACTTGCACTTTTTACATGCTTTTGAACTGCTAGGTTGGCAGAAGCTGGGACAAGTAATGGGAGCTCACTCCATTACGCGGCGCTAGGGGTTTGAACCGCCGATCTTTCTGATCAACAAGCTCAGCGTCTTATCCACTGAGCTACTGAGTCCCTGTTGAGGATTACCCATAGTGTACAAAGGCCTTCTTCTGTTGAAGAGCCCCACTCTCTGGCTTTCAGACTATTTTCTCAAGCAGCTTTTTAGAAATAAAAAAGATTTGGCGGGGAACAACCTGACAAAATGCTACTGACCAAATTATGACATGTCACTGCATATGGTGAATGTGATTCTCTATGACAGAGCATGGCACATCTGTAGAGCTGGGTTAAATAACAACTATATTCTTTCTCCATTTCTGCCTGTCTTTCACGCTGCATTTGGCTCCTTCCTGACTTCCAGAGCAGACTGAGCTGCAAGTTATTAATCCATTTCCTCATATTGAAGCATTTTTCTATATTATTCTGACTTGGAAAAAGATTTATCTCAATTTTACCTCTGAACTTGATAAATTATTATTCCAACCACATACTCGATGTCTGCTAACTCGGTTATTAATTTCTTTTCAGGAAAAAAAAAAGAGGTGAGTTTGCCAAGGTTTGTACACATTTGGAGGCTCTACAAGAGAAATCGTGACCCTTGACTTCTCATCTGAGAGGCCATGGAGAATATCCGCCAAATGTTTATTGTGACCAAATAACATCATCCTATATACATTTATTTACCTGAAGGTGGGAAACGTGCAGAAAATAATGAAGAAAGCCTTTCACACACACATTTTATTTGATTTCTGGTGATACTATCTCTAATTAAATAATGAGTAAATTGGTTCCAGACAGAAGAACTTTTTATTTCACTGAATACATATTTAATGTACGGAGACCATACCCTAGGCTGTGGTGATGCTTAAATGACTTCAGAGCAGAGGTGGTATTCAGCAGATTCTGGCCAATTCTGGAGAACCAGTAGTGGAAATTTTGAGTAGTTCAGAGAACCGACAAATACCACCTCTGACTGGCCCTGTTCCCATCTATTCTCTGCCTCCTGAGTCCCAGCTGATTGGCTGGGTCTTCTTTTGTCACCCTGCACAGGAGAACGGAGCTGGAAAGCAGGTTAGTGAGATGAGGAGGGATGGGGATTTTGCAGTAACCTTTCCTCAGGATTGGGAATGGAGATTTTAGTTTCCTTCCCCTTCCATGCCCACCAAGCCACGCTATGCCCACAGAACCAGTAGTAAAAAAATTTGAATCCTACCATTGCTTCAGAGGAAGATCAAACATATTTTTGGAGGAATGAAGACATACCAACAGTAGTTAGTCAAGAGAATTCAATACAGTTATAACATCCTGAAGATTGAAGGACGTGTTCAAACCATTATGTTCAACCATCCATTCATGAGCATTAAATTCAATGCATTAATTTAAATTAATGCATCCCAGACAGATGGCTATCTAGGTTCAACCAAAACAAGTCCACGGATGGAGTTTCCACAACTATTCTTAGATACTGAATTCTTTATTTTATTTTATTTTATTTTTATTTATTTATTTGATTTGTCAATTGCTTAAAAAATAATAAGTATAAGTATATACATAGTTATGAATACATGAAATGGGTACATATATGAAAAATAAAAGAAACAATAGGACAAGGACAGTAGGCACATTGGTGTGCTTATGCACGCCCTCTACAGACCTCTTAGGAAAGGGGTGAGGTCAATAATAGTCAGTCTAAGGTTAAAGTTTTTGGGGTTTGGGGAAGAAACCACAGAGTCAAGTAGAGTATTCCAGACATTGACCACTCTGTTGCTGAAGTTGTATTTCCTGCAATCAAGTTTGGTGCGGTTAACCTTGAGTTTGTATCTATTGTGTGCTCTTGTGTTGTTATGGTTGAAGCTGAAGTATTCATTGACAGGTAAGTCATTGCAATGTATGATTTTATATACCATACTTAGATCAGACCGAAGACGGCGTAATTCAAGGTTTTCTAGGTCTAGAATTTCAAGTCTGGTGGCATAAGGTATTCTGCAACGAGTAGAGGAGTGGAGAACTCTTCTTGTGAAATATTTCTGGACTTTCTCAACTGTGTTAATATCAGATACATAATGTGGGTTCCAGACTGATGAGCTGTATTCGAGTATTGGTCTAGCAAATGTTTTGTATGCTCTAGTTAGTAGTGTGATATTACCAGAGAAAAAGCTACGTAGGACTAAGTTAACAACTCTTAATGCCTTTTTGGCTATGTAGTTACAGTGGGCTCTAGCACTTAGATCATTAGAGATGCATATTCCAAGGTCCTTTACAGAGCTTGGATCATCAACAAGGTCTTGACTATTTAGCTGGTATATTATTTTCTGATTTTTTTTGCCAATATGTAAGATAGAGCATTTATTTGTTGAGATTTGAAGTTGCCATTTGCTTGACCATTCTGATACATAGTCAAGATCTTTTTGAAGGGTAACAATATTGTCTGTGGTATTGAACAGCTTTACATCATCAGCGAAGAGAACGCAGTTGCTCTTAATATGATCACAGAGGTCATTTATGTAGAGTATGAAGAGAGTTGGTCCTAGAACACTGCCTTGGGGGACACCACTATTGACGGGTACAGAATTTGATAGGACGCTCCCAATTTTGACCATTTGTTGTCTGTTTGACAGGAATGCTACTATCCAGTTATGCAGTTGTCCAGAGATACCATAAGATTTTAGTTTTAGGAGTAGTTTGTCGTGTACCACTGAATCAAAGGCTTTACAGAAGTCTATGTAGATTGCATTTATTGCTTTGCCCTGATCGAGTTGTGTAGTCCATATGTTTTTGCAGTGTAAGAGTTGCAGATTACAGGATAGTTTTTTTTCTGAAACCAAATTGTTTATTGGAGAGTAGGTTGTTTGTCTCTAAGTGGAGGATAATGGATTGGTTAATAATTGATTCCATGACTTTACAGGTGATGCAGCATAAAGAGATTGGTCTATAATTTTCAACTAGGCTGGGGTCTCCCTTTTTGAAGATGGGGATGACTGTGGCTTGTGACCATAGGTTAGGCAAGGAGTTGGTCCTGAAAGATTTTTCAAAGATTATGTTTAGAGGTTCTGCTATGGCAGTGGATAGCTTTTTTAAGAAGTAGGCACATATTCCGTCCGGTCCAATAGATAGAGATGGTTTTAGATTGAGTAGTGCTTTTTCAACATTGTCTTCTGTAAAATCGATATGTATTAGATCATTGTACTTATCTGTGGTTCGACTAGGAAATACTGGGCATGATCCATTGCTGTTTACAAATACTGAGCCGAAGAATGTTAAAGATTTTGGCTTTAATGGTGTCGTTGTTGTAGTGTTTATCATTAGGTCCTATCAGGGGTGGGATGGACCTTGAGTCTTTTAGTTTGTTGTTTACAAAATTGTAAAAAGCACGGGTGGAATTGGTGCATATAAGTTTTTCTTCTTGTTTAATGTGATAATTGGTGCATTCAGTCTTTATCTGGTGGCATAAATTTTTGTATTGGCTTTTGAAATTGGCAACGTGACCAGATTTGTTTTTCCGCAAGAGTGATCTCTTTTTGGATTGAAGTTTCTTTATTGTTATGGGTAATCTGTTTTTTTGTTTTGTTTTGGGAGTTGTTGGTACATATAGTTTGATGACTCTTTTGATTTCAAGTAAAAATATGTTGTAATGGTCACTGTTGTAAAATTCACTGTCAAACTGCTCTTGGAGTCTGTTAAGCCTGGATTCCCCAACGGGTGTTAAGGAAAACAAACTAAACAGAATGTACAGCGAAGTCAGATAGGAAGACAGGTAAATGTGTGAGATAAGTTTTCTAGTTAACACGCAGTAAAAATACAGATACGCTTGTGTTATCAAAAATATTGTTTATTCCATTTAAGAATTATAGCATAGTCAAATGTAATGGTCCATTAGTCATATATCAATTTCAGTCAAGTCTTGTCGGGGATACTCTATTTGCAAAGTCCGTGTTGAATAGCCAATGTCAGTACACTTACAATAAATCAGTCCAATCTTTATCTTCTCTCCGTTGAGAAAAATCAACACTCCTTTTTCTCTCCCCGTTCCAGCAAGAACGCAGTCATCAATCCATCCAGTAATTAGGGATCAGTAAGCCAGAGAGAGCGAGCTGCAATTGCCTCGCTTCTTATTTAGTGCTTTTACAACCACACCCTTAATTACATTCTTGCAGTTAAAGTTACACACACTTTAACTAACAAACCATGGTACCATATTTATTATTTTTACCCAAACCAGTTAGGGTAAACAATGTTATCCCTAACAGAGTCTTGAAATCTGTCCTCCTACACATGCTACCTTGGCTGATCTTAATGGGAGGCTCTAAAGAAGAATTTTCTGGAAAATTTTAAATTTTAGGTCAAGAATATCTCGGTAAAGGAATCATCCAGAAAGCCTAGTCCCAAGGTGTTTAAGGTTTTAAGCATTTACACCAATGCTTGAATTGGACTTGAAGAGTTATTGGCAGTAGATATAGCTAGTAAAAGGTAAAGGTAAAGGAGTTGCTGCAGATTTTACTCTGCTAAGTCATTGCCAGCTATAGGGGGCAGTGCTCATCTTCTGTTTCAAGGCCATTCAGCCAGCACTGTCCAAAGACATTTCCATGGTCATGTGGCCAGCATGGCATCATGAAGCACTGTAACCTTCTCACTGAAATGGTACCTATTTATTTACTCACATTTGCATGCTTTCAAACTGCTAGGTTGGCAGGAGCTGAGGACAGGAGCTCACCTCATCATATGGTGCTCAGGTCTTGAACCTGGGCCAATGTGGAAGGACCTGCCAATAAGCCCAGAGTCTTAACCTCTGAGCCACTGTACCAGCCAGATATAGCTAGTACCCTTACAATTCTAGATTTATGGCTTTGTTGAGAGTTGAATTGTTAACAAGAATAGTGATGACACCAGAAGTCAAACTATAAGGATGGGAAATACCAATCAGCAGTAACAAGAGTCTGGTCAGTATAAATACAATTAAACATGCCAATATGTTTTAAAAGTTTCAATTAAAGGTATAATGTTGAATTCAATGGGCTTTTGTGTGGGAACAAGTCAAGCGTTAGGTTATATCTTCTGACTGACCAGACAGAACAAATCCTGATCATTTCTATCAAGCTTTGCAACAGTTTTGATCAGTGACCTCTTTAACTTAAGTGGAATAAATCTTCAGTTTTTAGTGTTCTCTGGTTTAGTTGAATCAAATGATGTGAGAATATAAAAATGAAAATGAAAAATTAATAATTTATATGAACATGCATGTCTACAATATTGAAAGTGACTCCTGCGTTATCCGAATACACGTTTGATAAGGGTAATCCTTTTGAGCAACACTGATGGTTGTTGTGAGGAAATGCCATTTCTCCATCTTTGAAGACATGCATTTGAAAAAGAGTCTCTCACACAAGCAGAATAGAGCAAAAAAAAAAAAAAAAGAGAGAGATGAAAGAATGACTATGCAGACATTAATAGCCTTCCCTAAAGAAATGATATAAGAAAAAGAAGAACATTCTGCTGTTCATCAGAGAAAAAGGTTGATTAAAAACTAAATAGGGAAATAGGTATGTTCAGCCTATGAAGAGAAGGCTCAGGGGAGAGATGATAGCAATCTTCCAATACTTGAAGGGTTGTCACATAGAAGACATAGTCAATTTATTCTCCAAAGCATCAGAGGACAAGAAGCAATGGGTGGAAGCTTGTCAGAGGGAGATGAAACCTGGAAATAAGGTGAAATTTCCTAACAATGAGAACAATTAATGCAATAGCTTGTCTCCAAGAGTTGTGGGTACTCCATTGCTGGATGTGATAATAATAAAAAAAACAACTGGAGACATGTGAATAAGAGCTTTATTATTAAGCTTTCGCAAAAGGGAATTCTGCTCATTGCAGAAGACATTTTCCCCAGGAAGGCTGGGGTTTATATACAGGTTCAAATATACAGTCTCTGCCCCTTTCCTGGGTTCACAATCTATCCAAGCTACGTATCTCCCTATGCAACACCCATATTATTGTGGCATAACACCTGTTTCCTTGTCCTTGGAAACTACCTTCGTACTCATGGCTTTTCTTCCTGTTATGGTCCTGTTATGACCATCTGTAATAAAATAGATCATTAAGCAGTTCCTTTCCGGTCAGGATAATCTAATATCTCCTACACATATCCTTATGCCAAAAAGTACAGGCCTATGTTCTACCCAAAAGCCTAACATTTAGTTTAGAACATAACAAGTTACAAAACAGTACATGTTTATTAGATATAGTTACATTACTGTCCAATAATCATTGCATAGTTCAAATATTATATAAGTATGTCTTCCCTTCTTCATTTCCACAGGTGTAACTCATAATATGTAATTTCTACATTGGAGGTTTTCAAGAAAAGACTGCACAACCCTTTGCCCAGAATGGTATGAGGATTCCTACCTTTGGCAAGGGGTTGGATTAGAAGAACTCCAAGATCCCTTCTAACCCTTTGATTCTATGGTTCCATATTTGAAGTATTCCATTCATTCTTGTTTAAAGTATATTCAGGTGGCTTTGTGCTAACACAATTATCTCTTTAAGAACTAGCTTGCTAAATAACAAATGAGAGGAAATTAGCACACACAGGCATATAATATGCAAATGTAGAAGGTATTTAAAATTTTTGGAGAAGGTAATTTCACCTGGTGTGGAAAGAAGATAGAACATACTAGAGGGCCTTCAGGGATCATGGAACTTTAGGTATTAGTTACAGACCACAACATGAACTTAAATTTTCCCAGGTATTTTGAGAATCATTTTAGCTTAATCTATGTCTTTAGTAACTAGCTTTTTAGTTTTCTTTCAGTTGTAGCTTAATTGTATGTTTGATGCTACATTTGCTGCCCAATGTCACAGAATCTATTAGCTGAAAAGCAGCAATTAAATAAAGGAAGTTAGTGAGACCAGGATATTGAGGGATGGGAAGAAGAGTTATTCAAACTATTGGACCATGTATAACTTGCACCATCTTGAAAAATGTCATGCCTGTCAAGAAACTAAGAGTTGAACTTCTCAAACGCCTATTTTGCTCTGCTCCTGACTTTAGCAGCCCTGTTAAATCACTCCAAGGACTACCTTATTCTAACATTTGTTTCACACTGTGGCCAATTAGATGTTGATTGCAACAGGTGATGGAAGTGTATGATTTTTCTGCAGCTGGTATTTGCTTTAACTTGAAGGTAACATTGAGTTCTATGAACTAACAACAGTTGATAAGACTATTTTTCCTGAATATATCCAATTACTTTTTAAAGCCATCCAAGTTAGAAGTCACCAAGAAAAAAGCTATCATGTGAAAAAGCAGTGATGGGTATTTGGTCTTTGTTTTCACTTTGGGCACAATGGCTTCTGCTGACATGCCAATGAATTCGTTGCATAGAAGGTCTGTCTGTGAGGCTAATTCTCACATTTATCTACAGCACCCTGAGAAAATCACTGTTCCTTGTAACTGTAGGCAAATACAAAGATGAATATTATTACCTGTAGCCACCTAGGCTTGCTTTCTTTGTTGACTCTGGAGAGAAATTCAATTCAGGTCACCTGAGTTGAATATTGAATTAATGTGATGAGTAACCAGGGCATACAAGCCTGCTGCTTCCATGAAAGAGAATTCTGGTGACAGGTTGGTATGAATAGAATTCACATTTGATTTGAGAAGGGTGGAAAAAGCATTCTGGCACTGAAGAGGGGTTCAAAATAAATGTTTCAGATTGTACTTATAGAAATACTATGCCCTACATCTTATAACAAACTCAATGTGGGGTTCTTAGTGCTTTCTGAACTTGGTTGGACGCTAGGCTATTTTATAATGTGTTTTGAATTTCTCTTATATGTTTTGAATTTGCATTATGGTGGGGAAACTCTGGAGGGTATTACCCAGTGGTGCATTTCAAAATAGTTTACCACCAGTTTGATGGGCATGGCTTGGTGGGCGCGCTTTCCACATGCACACACTTTGCGTGCACGTGTGTGCCAAATGCACACTTTGCACAAGAGCACCACGGACCACGGATCAGAAGCCGTACCGCAGCTGCATCACTACCCGCTTCAAACCCCTCCGACCCATACATGAAGCGAACTGACGCCCAACATGAAGATGTGGCACGACCACGAATGCGAAGCCAAACAACACGATCACAGCTCACCAGCCCAAATCCCCCGACAACTAAGACTAACCTGAGCACAGCCAAGCCCCCACCTGAACAGAACACGCCCCCAGCCAATCAGAACACAGCCAACCCCACAACCAATCAGATCACAGCCAGGCCCCCAACCAATGAGAACACACCCCCACCCAATCAGAACACAGCCAAGCCCCCACCCAGTCAAGTCACACTCCCACTGGCAGTTAAAAGGAAGAAGCAGCTGCAAGCTCACATTACTCCAAGAAGCACAAAGCTGAAGACGCAAGCCTGAAGATGACAAATGAGATTTCATCGAAACATCACCAAAATACTTTCAATTTTACACGGGAGAAAACCCGAATAACCAAAGATCCGTATGTATGTATGTATATGTGTGTGTGTGTGTGTGTGTGTATATATATATATATATATATATATATATATATATATATATATATATATATATATATATGTGGATCTTTGGTTATTCGGGTTCTCTCCCGCGTAAGATTCAAAGTATCTAGGCAACGTTTCGGCGAGGTCCCACTCGCCATCTTCAGGCTGGTGCTTTCGGCTTAGTGCCAGTGCAAGCAGTGTGTGACCGGAGCTGCCATCTCTCTCTATATACAAGTGGTGGGGGATGGTGTGCTGGGCTGGTTGGCTGTGCTGCAGCCTCTTGATTGGTTGATGGAGTTGATGTTGGTATAATGGGCTGTGTAATGGCCTTTTGTTGTGGAGATATCCTGGATCTTGTGCTGTCATCTCCTGGGTCGTTAGCCTCTTGTGTTTTAACGGCTTGGGTAATGGGTTGTGTGATGGGCTTGTGAGTTCTTTTGTTGTGGTATCCTGGGTCTTGCGTTGTAATCTCCTGGGTCGTTTGTGTTTTGATCTCTTTTCCATTAGCCTCCTGTGTAGTAACAGCTTGGGTAATGGGTTGTGTGATGACCTTGTGAGATTTATTGCTGTGGTATCCTTGGTCTTGTGCTGTGATATCCTGGGTCATTTGCTGTGTTGTGACTTCTTGAGTTCTTGAGGTGTAATTTCTTGAGTTTTCTGATGTGATGTCCTGAGCAGGTGGCTGTGATGTAGCATTTTGGGTTTTAATATGGCTTTGAGTTTGGGGTCTGGGTCTGTGTTCGTTTGGCTTCGAGTTCGTGGTCGTGCCACATCTTCATGGTGGGGGTCAATTCGCTTCATGTATGGTTCAGAGGAGTTTGAAGTGGGTAGTGATGCAGCTGCAGTGCGGCTTCTGGTCTGTGGTCGTGTCTCATCTTCTGTGTGGGTGTGAGTCTGATTTTTACGTGGAAGTGTGGTGGTGGCATCTTGTGTGGCCCTCATGGGTGTGGGTCTGGTGTCATTTATCATGTTGGGTACTCGTCTGTTCATGAGGGCGGGTTTCCAAATGGCTGGTAAGCGGAGGTGTCATCTCTTTTATTCATGCTGTGTGGGCGTTTTTCTATCTCTATGGCTTCTCTGATTATTCTGCTGCTGTGGTGTTCAGTTTTGGCGATAGTTCTGGTATTTTTAAGGTCAATCTCATGTCCTGTGGCTTTGAGGTGTTGGACCAGGGAAGAGGTTGGTTCTTCTTTTTGATTGAGTTCTTATGTTCTTCAACGCGTGCACTTATTCTTCTGTTAGTTTGTCCAATGTATGTGGTGAGGCAGGCAGTGCAGGGGATTTCATATACTCCTTGGTTTTCTAACTCGATTTTGTCTTTAGGGTTTCTTAGGATGGTGGATATTTTTCTGTTTGTGCAGAATGCTGTTTTAATGTTGTGTTTTTGGAGGATCTTGCTGATTTTGTCTGTAGTGCCTTTTATATATGGGAGGAGGGCTTTGCCGTTCTCTTGTTCTCTGTCTTGGATTTTGGTTGGGGTTTCTTTTTGGATTAGGTGGGTGATCTTCTTTCTTTGAAATCCATTGGCTGTTAGTACGTTGGTGAGAGTGTTTAGTTCGGTTTTTAGGTGTTGTTCATCAGCTAAGCATTTTGTTCTGGAGATGAGTGTCTCAGCTACGGAATTGATCTGTGCTGGGTGGTGGTGTGAGAGTGCGTGTAGATAGCGGTTTGTATGTGTTTTCTTTTGGTAGATGGTGTGTCCTAGGGAGCCATTGGGTTTTTGTATACCAAGACATCTAGAAAGGGAAGTTGATTGTTAGCTTCTGTTTCCATGGTGAATTGTATTTTGGGGTGTAGGCTGTTGAGGTGTGTGAGGAAGTTGTTCAGTTTTTCTTTCCCGTGTGGCCAGATTATGAAGGTGTCATCTACGTATCTGAGCCAGAGTTTGGGTTTGTGATCATATTTTTCTAGAGCTTGTGTTTCAAAGTGTTCCATGTAGAGGTTTGCGATGACAGGTGAGAGGGGTGATCCCATGGGTGCTCCTTCTATTTGTTTGTATTTTTGTCCATTGTAGGTGAAGTATGTATTGGATAGACAGTGGTTGGTCAGATCTAGGATGTGCTTGGGGGGTTGTATTTGTTTTGGATGGCTGTCAAGGCTTCTTTTATTGGCACTTGGGTGAAGAGGGATATGACATCGAAGCTAACTAGTAGGTCGCTGGGTTGTAAGTTTTGTTTCTTTATGATCTCGATGAACTGGAATGAGTTTCTTACATGTGAGTTGATGGATTCTGCATAGGGCTGTAGTTGTTTGGCGAGAAATTTGGCTAGGTTTTGTAGAGGTGAGCCTATGGAGCTGACTATTGGTCTAAGTGGAGTTCCTTCTTTGTGTATCTTGGGGAGACCATAAAGCTTAGGGCATCTGGATGATTTCTCTCTGGGTATGATTCTTTGCTGGATTTCTTCACTGATGGGGAGGCTTTTATTTTGGATCTGGTGGTTTTTTCCAGGTAGGTGGTGGGGTCTGTCTTTAGGGGTTTGTATGTGGGGTCTAGGAGTAGGTTGGTTAACTTGGTTTGGTAGTCAGATGTGTTCATAACCACTGTTGCGTTGCCCTTGTCTGCTGGTAGGATTATTATGCTGGTGTCTTCTTTCAGGTTACGTAGTGCAGTTTGTTCTTCTTTGGATAAGTTGCTTTTGGGTGGTTTGCTAGTGCAGAGGATGTTGGTGATTTCGAGTCTGATTCTATTAGCCTCATCAGGGTTGGTTTTGGTCAGGCTGGTTTCAACTCCGCATATGATGGTTTCTGTGGGGATGTGTTTGGGAGCAACAGCAAAGTTGAATCCTTTTGAAAGGACCTTGGTTTCGGCTTCGGTGAGGATCTTGTCTGAGATGTTGTGCACTGTTTGTTTCATGTGTGGTTGTGAGGGGGGGGGAGTTGGTTTCTGGCATTGTTGTAGTTTTCTGAGTTTGTTGGTGTGTGTGTCTGTCTTGAGGGTGGTCTGTGTTTCGGCTCTCCAGACAGCGAGTTGTTTGGATTTGTCCCAAAGTAAGGGGTGAATCTTGTTGCTGAGTCTGAGGTGAAGTGTAAGAAGATCTTTGTTGATTTGGTCTAGGAGAAATCTTTTTGTGTGAAGTTCATTTCTAATTAGGGCCAATTCTGTTCTTTTTAGGATGCGTTTGGTGGCTGCTGTGTTGGTGTGGAATTTCAATTGGAAGCTTGTGGGAATTAGATTTTGATCTCGGCAGTTGCATAGGAATGCGAGGTCACATAAAATGGAAGCTCTTTGGACTTCAAGTTTTTCATAAGTCCTGGTCAGATGGTGGGTTTCCTCCCCGTAGAGGTGCAATATTTGTTTTCTGAGGTTCTCGCGGGTATTTGTATGTGGATCTTTGGTTATTCGGGTTCTCTCCCGCGTAAGATTCAAAGTATCTAGGCAACGTTTCGGCGAGGTCCCACTCGCCATCTTCAGGCTGGTGCTTTCGGCTTAGTGCCAGTGCAAGCAGTGTGTGACCGGAGCTGCCATCTCTCTCTATATACAAGTGGTGGGGGATGGTGTGCTGGGCTGGTTGGCTGTGCTGCAGCCTCTTGATTGGTTGATGGAGTTGATGTTGGTATAATGGGCTGTGTAATGGCCTTTTGTTGTGGAGATATCCTGGATCTTGTGCTGTCATCTCCTGGGTCGTTAGCCTCTTGTGTTTTAACGGCTTGGGTAATGGGTTGTGTGATGGGCTTGTGAGTTCTTTTGTTGTGGTATCCTGGGTCTTGCGTTGTAATCTCCTGGGTCGTTTGTGTTTTGATCTCTTTTCCATTAGCCTCCTGTGTAGTAACAGCTTGGGTAATGGGTTGTGTGATGACCTTGTGAGATTTATTGCTGTGGTATCCTTGGTCTTGTGCTGTGATATCCTGGGTCATTTGCTGTGTTGTGACTTCTTGAGTTCTTGAGGTGTAATTTCTTGAGTTTTCTGATGTGATGTCCTGAGCAGGTGGCTGTGATGTAGCATTTTGGGTTTTTAATATGGCTTTGAGTTTGGGGTCTGGGTCTGTGTTCGTTTGGCTTCGAGTTCGTGGTCGTGCCACATCTTCATGGTGGGGGTCAATTCGCTTCATGTATGGTTCAGAGGAGTTTGAAGTGGGTAGTGATGCAGCTGCAGTGCGGCTTCTGGTCTGTGGTCGTGTCTCATCTTCTGTGTGGGTGTGAGTCTGATTTTTACGTGGAAGTGTGGTGGTGGCATCTCACAAGCCCATCACACAACCCATTACCCAAGCCGTTAAAACACAAGAGGCTAACGACCCAGGAGATGACAGCACAAGATCCAGGATATCTCCACAACAAAAGGCCATTACACAGCCCATTATACCAACATCAACTCCATCAACCAATCAAGAGGCTGCAGCACAGCCAACCAGCCCAGCACACCATCCCCCACCACTTGTATATAGAGAGAGATGGCAGCTCCGGTCACACACTGCTTGCACTGGCACTAAGCCGAAAGCACCAGCCTGAAGATGGCGAGTGGGACCTCGCGAACGCTGCCTAGATATTTGAATCTTACGCTGGAGAGAACTCGAACCAAAGATCCACATAAATACCATGAGAACCTCAGAAAACATATATATATATATATATATATATATATATATATATATATATATATATATATATATATATATATATATATATATATATATATATATATATATATATGTTTTCTGAGGTTCTCATGGGTATTTGTATGTGGATCTTTGGTTATTCGGGTTTTCTCCTGCGTAAGATTGGAAGTATCTAGGCAACGCTTTCGATGAAGTCTCATTCATCATCTTCAGGCTTCTGTCTTCAGCTCTGTGCTTCTCAGAGTGATGTGAGCTTGCAGCTGCTTCTTCCTTTTAACTGCTAGTGGGGGTGTGACTTGATTGGGTGGGGGCTTGGCTGTGTTCTGATTGGGTGGGGGTGTGTTCTCATTGGTTGGGGTTTGGCTGTGTTCTGATTGGTTGGGGGGTTGGCCATGTTCTGATTGGCTGGAGGTGTGTTCTGTTCAGGTGGGGGCTTGGTTGTGCTCAGGTTGGTCTTAGTTACTGGGGGATTTGAGCTGGTGAGCTGTGATCTTGCTGTTTGGTTTCGAGTTCGTGGTCGTGCTGCATCTTCATGGTGGGGGTCAGTTCGCTTCATGTATGGCTCAGGGGGGTTTGAAGTGGGTAGTGATGCAGCTGCAGTGCGGCTTCTGGCACCTGAACAGAACACACCTCCAGCCACATATATATATATATATGGTATTCAGCTTTGTTCGGGTATTTTCCCATGTCATTATAGTTGTGCTTTTAAAGTTGTAGCAATGTTTTGGCAGAATCTCATCTGCCATCATCAGACGTCTGTATTGTGTTCGTCTGTGAGTCAGACTTTCACAGCCGTTTCAGTTTTAAATTTGGGGCTAGCCTACTGCTGTGCCAGAATGGTTTTTTCTTCATCCTGATTGGTTGGGAGTCTTGGTCTGTTTTTATTGGTCTTGGAGTTTGCTGTGTTCTGCTTGATTGGTGTTTCTAATATCTTCTGTCTGTTTTGTGGCTTTTTTTGTCTTGCTTGGCTGGCAACATTGTGTTCCTGTATTAGAGGCTTTTAGTGCAGCTTGGCTCCGAGTAAAGAAAGAAAATGAAGAAAAAATGAAGAAAAAACTTAATGAAGAAAAAACCATTCTGGCACAGCAATAGGCTAACCCCAAATTTAAAACTGAAACGGCTGTGAAAGTCTGACTCACAGACGAACACAATACAGAAGCCTGATGATGGCAGATGAGATTCTGCCGAAACGTTGCTACAACTTTAAAAGCACAACTATAATGACGTGGGAAAATACCCGAACAAAGCTGAATACCATACATGTAAGTACCCACGAAAACTTAAGAAAAGATAGATAGATAGATAGATAGATAGATAGATAGATAGATAGATAGATAGATAGATAGAGTGAGTGAGTGAGTGAGTGAGAGAGAGTGAGAGAGAGAGAGAGAGAGAGAGAGAGAGAGAGAGAGCAACTTTTACCCAAAATAAGGCAAAGGAGATTGAGTTGCTTGCAGAATCACAGAATCACTCAGAGATCTACCTTTCTGCAATCTACTGCCTGAGTGTGCACTGAAAAATAGAAGCTTCAGTCCTAAGGAAGGTTCGGCTCTGCTCTCAGGCCACTTCTCCCTCCCCCAACCCCCTGAATACCACCCCTGACTGGGCCTCAGGGAAGCCTCCTGGGTGAAGGCAAAGCAGTACAACAGCGGTTTAGATTAGCTAGAAAGCAGAAATGCGACAGAAAGGGGGCAGGGGCCAGTCAGTGGTGTGATTTGCCGGTTCTCCGAACTGCAGAGAATCATAACAACTGGTTGTATAAAACTGATCCAAACTGGCAGAATCCCACCCATGGTAGGCACAATAGCATGCATGCCTCTTACCAACCTCTTAGGAATGGGGTGAGGTCAATAGTGGATAGTTTGAGGTTAAAGGATCGGGGGTTAGAGGATGTAACTACAGAGTCAGGTAGTGCATTCCAGGCATTGACCACTCTGTTGCTTAAATCATACTTTCTGCAATCAAGTTTGGAGCAGTTTACATTGAGTTTGTATCTGTTGTGTGCTCTTGTATTGTTGAGGTTGAAGCTGAAGTAGTCATTGACTGGTAGGACATTGTAGCAGATGCTTTTGTGTACTACGCTCAAGCCCAACCGTAGGCAGTTCATGCCAGACTGCCCTGCGATTCTGCTTTGAAAGGGAATATCTTTTCTACTAGATGAAACGAGAAGCAGGAGAAAGCTGGAAAAATTCTCCATATGTAGAGCCACAAGGAGGAAGGAAGCAGGTCAGATGTTCTGGTGGGGGTAGGGGAGAATCAATAAACCCTCCTGTAACCTGGGGGCTTGGCAGGTACACAAAAATGCCAACCTGCAGCGCTTATTTGACTCTTCTCTGTTGGAAGTGGTGACAGCTTGTTTAAAGCTCTCTGGAATCTGACTTCAAAGCTTCCACACCTTGTCAGAGATTCTGTGTGGTTAACAGAAATACAGGACAAGCAGCTGGTTTAGAGATGTAGTCATTCAATCCTTGCAGTTCTCAACTATGTAGTATGTCAGTTATCAGAGCCTCACAAATGCTAAATGCACATTTCATGTCGGCTACCAAGCGGGACTGAATAGCAAACATCGATGTACAACTTCTTAGTCAAACAGGGAGGGTTGAAAGCCAATGTCCCTGGATCACAAAACCAAGCAGAAAAGACTCTACAAATATTTAATATATATTTTTGGACAATGTTTATTTATTTACCTATCCCTCTCACCACAGGAATGGGGGAGGGGGGGTTAAAAATAAAATAAGAGTATCAATAATTTAACTTTGTGATATATAAACCATAAGGGGAAGAGAAACAGCAGCTGAGGATAAAATCTCATAGTAAAGTCAACCACATGAATTTCACAAACTTCCCAACCCCAATGCCCGGACAAACCACTAAGTGAGGGGTCCTTGGTGCTCTCTGAGCTTGGATATTTTCTTGATTAACATTGATGATGGTGCCTGGTTTGGGTAATGAAACATTTACAAGAAAACAACCAGGCTTAAAGAACACCAAGGACCTCTCCCACAACTTCCGAAGGCCAGCTGTTTCATTGGTTGATTGTTCTCACTATCAGAAAATTTCTCCTTATTTCTAGGTGGAATCTCTCCTTGATCAGTTTCCATCAATTATTCCTTGTTTTGGCCTTCAGGTGCTTTGGAAAGTAGCTTGACCCCTTCCTCTCTGTGGCAGCCCCTCAAATATTGGAAGACTGTTATCATGTCTCCCCTGGTCCTTCTCTCACTGGACTAGCCATGCCGAGTTCCTGTAACCATTCTTCATATGTTTTAGTCTCCAGTCCCCTAATCATCCTGGTTGTTCTTCTTTGCACTTTTTCTAGAGTCTCAGCATCTTTTTTATATGTGGTGATCAAAACTGGATGCAGTATTCTAGGTGTGGTCTTCCTAAGGCTTTATAGAGCCTCATTTCAGCTCTGAGCTACAAATAATCTCCTTTATTGAAACCACTAAGTCTTTAGGGCTTTTTTGAAGCCCAATAGGGTTGGACAAATTTGATCTCATTGCAAGTTCCAGAAGACAGGTGATAGGATCAAAAAGACATTTGTTGGGGCCTGCAAGAATGCCATTTTTAAAATTGATGGATCCTAAAAGATGATGCTACTGATTAGATCCTACTCGATCTGATAGGACAGGTGAAGACAACGAGAGACAGACAGTCCTTCAAGTATCTGTGCTCCATTCCATGAATGTCTTTTTAAGTGACAACCAGCACTTTGGATTGCATCCAGAGACCTACTGGAGGCCAGTGCAGTTTGCATAACAAACATAGACGAATCAGGAAGCACCCTTAATGGTCTGCACTGGTTCATTCTGGTCCTTTTTACAACTTCTATGTGTTTTTCAAGGGCAACTTTCTGTAGCCTGCAATACAGTAGTTCATTGGGGAGTTAACAAAGGTGAGATGACCAATGTGTGTTATTCCTTGGTCCAGCAAAAGGTGGAATTGGCACAAAACACAAAGCTGTGCAAAAGCCCCCCAGGCAGCTGTCTACTCCTTGAACAGGAGCTGTGAGTCCAGGAGCCTCTCCTAATTGCACACCAGCTTTATCTGGAGCAGTGCAATCCCCACAGAATTAAAGATGGAACATCACTGGAGCCAGGAAACCCTAAAACCAACTGCCATTCATTCTTCAAGGGTCAAACTGAGGCCTATTCCTCTCCATCCACAGCCCCACAGCAGAGGTGGTATTCAGCAGGTTCTGACCAGTTTTGGAGCACCGGTAGTGGAAATTTTGAGTAGTTTGGAGAATCGGCAAATGCTACCTCTGACTGGCCCTGCACCCATCTCTTCTCTGCCTCCCGAATCCCAGCTGATTAGCTGGGTCTTCTTCTGTTGCCCTGCACAGGAGAACAGAGCTGGAAAGCAGGTTAGTGGGGTGGGGAGGGAATGGGATTTTGCAGTAGCCTTCACCCAGGCATGGGGAGGGAATGGAGATTTTACGGTATCCTTCCCTTGCCACGCCCACCAAGCCATGCCCACAGAAGTGGTAGTAGAAATTTTTTGAATTCCACTACTGCCTCACAGCCTGTAGAGACCAAGACAAAACCACTACGGCATAATTTGGTCAATCCAGGGTGATGATGTACAACTGGACACCATAAGGTTTCAGATGATATCACACCCTGTGCATCAATTGTCTTCACTCAGTGGCTTGATATAGATGTTAAATTCAGCAATTTCAGATGTACAATTTTTGTCCTCTACTTTTGCAGAGGATAGAAATTGAACATAATTTGTGAGGAACAAAATTCAGCTCACTTGACACTTACCCATGTGGGTTTCATTTTATTTCATTTTAAAGAAAAACTACGAGTGCAATTGCTTTTACATCTTGATACGCTTTGCTTATTCTACTTTCTTTAGTTTATTTCTTGGTTATTGCCCAAAGCCATTGTTTTGAATATTGTAATCTTTTGTTCACTTCCTTACTCACGTCCAAGTTTTTGTTGCTTATTAAAGAGGTGACAAATAATCCCAAGGTTGGTAGGCTATGGACTTTCAAAACTCATTGGCCTCCATTGTTTTTTCCTCAAAAGAGGAGAAATTCATAAAGTATAACCTTACCAGGGTTCCTATACCACTCAACTTGTGCATTCATTCTAAGCAAAGTTGGTTACAAAAGCTCTTGACACTCTTTAGTCCAAAAATAAAATAAAAATAAAACTGTATATACTCAGGCATACAAGCAATGCTACCTCGTCTGGAAATGTAGAAGTTTTCCTAGTGCATTTCTAACTCGCATTATCATTCATGTATTCACAACCCAACTGTCAAATGATAAAGCAGCTGAACTTCAAAATATTATTATTTTTTTAAATCCTGTGTTGTGGGAGGAATGGTTGCTGCAGATTATTATAAACTTCCAGAAGTTAAACAAAAATAATTTATACAACACAGTGGTTTCTTAGCATTCTGTATTCAGGAAACCAGAATTACAACTCTGGAGCATGCTTAGTTTGGTCTTTATGAGCTGGCCCTTGGTTAGGAAATGTGGTTTCCATTTTTTGTAGATAATAAGAATATTCACTTCTGGCAACCTCTCTTCTCTGTCCATGCAGTTCTTTTAGATTCTTTAAATAATTTCCATCCCTCCTTCCATCCTCCCATCCCTCTCTCCCTCCCACCCTGCCTCTCTCCATCAATCTATCCATCTATCCTCCCATCCGTCCATCGATCGATCGATCGATCGATAGATCCATCCATCCATCCATTCTCCCTCCCTCATCATATTTGTTGTTTATAGGTGTAAGTTGTAGCCACCTAGATTTTGTTTAAGTATAAGGAAAACCTACCTGATGGTAATATCTGTAAAACAGTGCAATGGTTTATTTATGGAAGTTGTGGGTTCTCATCGCTGGAGATTTTAAGGAAAAAAGTCTAGCTAGTTTCTTCCCATTGATTGGAGATTTAATTTGTTCTGCTGCACTTTACAGAGGTTGAACTAGTTAATCCATGTAGTCCCCTCCAACTCAACAATTCAACAATTGGATGTTATTGGTCTATTCAAATTATATCTTCTTCCCATTTTCATCCATTCGAATTGTACTTGTTTTGTTTTCTAAATTCACAAAGATTTTTTCCACCTTTCTCCTTCTCCTTCCCCTCCTCCCCCCTCCCCCTCCCTCCTCCTCCTCACCAACTACTGGTAGCCAGCAATTTTGTTTTCTAAATTCACAAAGATTTTTCCATCTTTCTCCTCCTCCTCCTCCTCCTCCTCTGGTAGCCAGCAATTATATTTCTCTTCTATACAATATCCCGAAACAATATCAGTGGCATTTGAGGAGTAAATAGTCCTTTGGTGACAGGGAAGATAACCTGCTGGTATTATGAGTAGGAACTTAGGCAATAAGATCTATTTGTGGCCATCATTTTAGAACTGAATGAACATAGCAAGAATAACAAATGGGGTCTGTTGGGTTCAGTTATCTATTCATTTTGAAAGGAATAAATAATCCTATAATAAAAAGAGTTGGCAAGAATCTAGGGTTGGCTGGTGGAATAAGTGCATGCTGCATGATTGAGGAAACCTCCATAATTAGGAAAAAATGTCGGTTAGTAATGGTGACATGTGGAGAAAGTATCTAATCTATCAAAGGCTTGAAAATTGTTCTAGGTGTCAAGTCAATATAATTGTTTCTTTCTTTTTTTTCCAGCCAAGCTTTGCAGATGTACCTGGAATGGTCCAAGTTTCTTTGTCTTGCATTTCTTTCAGCCAAAAATATTGCACCAAAAATAAATAAATAAAATAAAATAGAGAGGTCCAATTGGATTCTTGTGTTTGGATTACACTACTTGGTTCTTGAAGGGCATTTGGCTTCCATTCAGACTCTTTGGCATGCTTTCTACAGAATTGTAACTGAACACAAGGGTTTTGGCAAAAGTTCTCCAGATAAGAATCATAAAGTCTGTTCTTTATAATTTGTGGCTATTTTCTAGCTGCTTGAGAATTTACTCAGCTCTAACAGAGTTGGAAGGGACCTTGGAAGTCTTATGGTCTAATCCTCTACTCAAAAGGGGAAACATTATACCATTTCAGACAAATGTCCAATTTCTCTAACAAAAAAGTATATAAATGTATAAAAAGGTATATATCTTCCACTGACAGAATTTAGACAGTTGATATAATCCTACCAAATCTATCCTAAAAACATTTTATAAATATAATATAATAATATAATATAATATAATATAATATAATATAATATAATATAATATAATATAATATAATATAATATAATATAATATAATATAATATAATATAATATAATATAATATAATATAATATAATATAATAATATAATATAATAATTCTGAAATTCTAGATATTCTATTATTGTATTTTATTTTCTAACCATTGATAGAAAAAGTCCCAAATTTTATAAAATTGTTTATCCTCTTGTTCTCTAATTTCAAATGTCAATCTACTCATTTCAGCACATTCCAATATTTTCTTAATGATTTCCTCCTACAATGGTATTTTCTCATTTTTCCAATTCTTGGCAAATACAATCCTAGCTGCTGTTAATACATTTACAATCAGGTATTTCAAATCTTTACTATATGTATCAGGTAAAATTCCCAATAAAAAAATCTCTGGTTTCAAGTCTATGTGTTTCTTTATCATTTTTTCCAACCACATGCGAATTTTAGTCCAATATTTTCTAGCGTCCTCACAAGTCCACCACATATGGTAATATGAGCCAGGTATCTGATGACATTTCCAACATTTTTCGGATTTATTCTTGAACATGGTAGGATTATATGAATTGTTATAAAATAAACTAAGTAAATTATAGTTATCTCGCAAAGTATGAATGAATAAAATTATAGTCAAATGATTGTTTAATAATGATACCAGGGTATTTAATTTTTGATTGATAATATGAGTTATCATGCAGTGTAACTGTAATTGAGACTACGAAATGGATGCACAAAAAATTGGTAAACCAACCGACACACTGTTTGTATATTTATGAAAGAAAGCTGGATGTTT
The DNA here is from genome assembly GCF_049901735.1 of Notechis scutatus. Taxonomy (NCBI): domain Eukaryota; kingdom Metazoa; phylum Chordata; class Lepidosauria; order Squamata; family Elapidae; genus Notechis; species Notechis scutatus. The sequence continues at coordinate 255,527,474 of NC_142010.1, read as the reverse complement.
TTATGTTTTGTTTGTTTTGTTTGTCTTTAAAAACCAATAAAATTGTTTTCAAAAAAAAGAAGAAGAATTTAGACAGTTGAATATATGCATATTTTTGCACAACTATTCCCATATAGCAGCAGAAAGAAGACAAGTTGTTCCCTGGATGATGCAAAGATGGCTGGTGAATTACTAGAAGAGACAAGAATATTGACGATTATGCATGAAGCTGTGTTTATGAGAACTGGCTAGATCTTTCATGCATTCTGCTTCTTATATGGTGCTGTGGGAGCACATAGAAGCACATGGCAGATTATTCACCAAAGGCTGGAAGCTTTCTGTTAGAAATTCTGTTTATATATAGCCAGAGGTGGAATTCAGCAGGTTCTGACCAGTTTTGGAGAACCAGTAGAGGAGATTTTGAGTAGTTCGGAAAACCGAGAAATACCACCTCTGACTGGTCCTGCCCCCATCGGTTCTCCGCCTCCTGAGTCCCAGCTGATTGCCTGGGTCTTATTTTGTTGCCCTGCACAGGAAAACGGAGCTGGAAAGCAGGTTAGTGAGGTGGGGAGGGAATGGGATTTTTCAGTATCCATCCCCTGCCACACCCACCAATCCAAGCCACGCCCACCAATCCAAGCCACACCCACAGAACTGGTAGTAAATTTTTTTGAATCCCACCACTTACAGCCTTACAACTCTACAGATCAAAATAAAGTGTACAATCACCATGGACCTTGCTGCTTAAGCATTTTTTAACTGTTAACAGAAAACTTTCTTCAAAACAAAAAGACCATAGAGTATATACCATAGATTATACCCAGCAATTTTACAAACTCTGCCATCTAGTGGCTGAATACTATTGTAGTTGTTGCACATAACACATTCTAACAAAATGTATGCCAACAGTTTGATGTTGCTTTAGCTACATATCATCAAAGACAATTAGGTTCTGAAGTAAATGTAGGTAGAATCAGGCAGGATCTGTGTAGCTTGGAAAGTTAATCATAAGCTTATGTGAATACTAATTCATTTGATTTGATTTAAGAGGTTCAAGACGGGAAGACAACATGATTCAATCTCAGTTTGTATTTTGAAATTTGAGACTAAACAATGTCTGATTTGAGCTACTACAATAGGGATGTGCCACCCTGCTTCATTTGAGGGGGACAGAATAGGATGAAAATAGCAATAGCACTTAGACTTGTATACCGCTGTTGGAAGAAAATATCTTTCTGGGTTCAGTTCCAAGTGGGGAAAAAGACACTGGAAACATGGAGGCTGTTTGGAAAGATGGTTTAATGGTGGACAGGATCACATGCCTTGGAGCTCCTGGTCGAAGAAAAAAAGGGAAGAGATGCTGAAAGTGCCTGGGTTTTATACCCTCTGTTGGGATTTGAATTTGAACTTGTATTCCGATTGTTTGTCAGACTACCATGGGGCCATGCAGGGGCAACTCTGTAGGCTGTCCTGAGTACCAGGCTTGGTTGAGCCTTGCTGGATGATGATGTAATGAAAGGGCTTTGGGCAATTCCTATTATGGGTCTGCTTGAAGGAGGTAGATCTTTGTTATGTAGAATAGACTGGCCCAGGCTTTAATGACCCATAAATAAAGGCGGGGCGGGGGCTGAGTCTGCCTCTCTGAGTTTCTACTTCTCTTTTAGGGGAAATATTCTGCCTTCTTAATATATCCTAAAATATTTCATTTCTCTAAGAGACGGGTGGGTATTAACTTCTAACACTGCTGTGAGATGTAAGACCCAAATTATTTAATACTCACAATACAGATACAGATCTGGTTCACAATTCAAATGTTTATTAAAGAAAATAAGCATTTGCAAATGGGCTTTCAAGTCCTTTCCAAAGTAGATTGGGTACAAGAAGAGCAAGATCTAATAGTCAAACAATACATTTTATACACTCTACACAATGCATGCCATGCCTAAGAAGCCTTCCCCACTCCACTTATTATCTCTAAGTCATACTATAAGGTAAAGGGTCAGCTTGACCATTTCTTCTCAGGCACCGGATATCTTACCTTGTTTACTTGTAGCTTCCCTTGGGCGGATGTCCCTATCTTATGTGCCTGTTTTATTACCAGTGGCCTTGCCTGGGCAGATGTTCCTGTTTTCTAAGAAGCCTCCAACTATCCAGCACATTTTGTTTAACGGAACATACTTTGTGGTTAGGATACAGCAACAAAGACAACACAGCTTAATAATGCACTAAATATTTCTAAGCCTATTATAAAAGAGTAACTTAATATTTATTTCCATCACTGCTTCACAGTGCCTTACAACCCTCTCTAAGCAGTTTACAGAGTCACATATTGCCCCAACAATCTGGGCCCTCATTTTACCAACTTCGGAAGCCAGAGTCAACCTCAAGCCAGTCGGGATCAAAGGAATCGAACTCTTGGCGGTGTGAGCAGAGTTAGCCTGCAATATTGCTTTCTAGCCACTGCATCACCACAGCTCAGAGGTGGCTCTGTTTTTTTCTTTATGTATATAGAATTATGATTCTGCTAAGATCTGACCAATTACGTTGAAAGGTTTTTCTGCAATATACTTTTGTAATAGGGCCCTCACTTCCTGTTAGCTCCATTACCTACCTAGTAGAGCTAACTGGAATCGAGTCAAGGGGAAGGCTATAATAACAGAATTGGAAGTCTGATTGCACTGGATTTCCTTATACTGCCATGAATCAGGGTGGAATCTGATGGCTTTGGAATGCTATCTTTATTTATTTATTTTTATTTATTTTGATTTGTCAATCGCTTACAAGATAATAGGTATAAGTATATACATAGTTATGAATACATGAAATGGGTACATATAAGAAAAATAAAAGAAACAATAGGACAGGGACGGTAGGCACGTTGGTGCACTTATGCACGCCCCCTACAGACCTCTTAGGAAAGGGGTGAGGTCAATAGTAGACAGTCTAAGGTTAAAGTTTTTGGGGTTTGGGGAAGAAACCACAGAGTCAGGTAGAGTATTCCAGACATGGACCACTCTGTTGCTGAAGTCGTATTTCCTGCAATCAAGTTTGGTGCGGTTAACCTTGAGTTTGTATCTATTGTGTGCTCTTGTGTTGTTATGGTTGAAGCTGAACTATTCATTGACAGGTAGGACATTGCAGTGTATGATTTTATATACCATACTTAGATCAGATCGAAGACGGCGTAATTCAAGGTTTTCTAGGTCTAGAATTTCAAGTCTGGTGGCATAAGGTATTCTACAATGAGTAGAGGAGTGGAGAACTCTTCTTGTGAAATATTTCTGGACTTTCTCAACTGTGCTAATATCAGATACATAATGTGGGTTCCAGACTGATGAGCTGTATTCGAGTATTGGTCTAGCAAATGTTTTGTATGCTCCAGTTAGTAGTGTGATATTACCAGAGAAAAAGCTACGTAGGATTAGGTTAACAACTCTTAATGCCTTTTTGGCTATGTAGTTACAGTGGGCTCTAGCACTTAGATCATTAGAGATGAATATTCCAAGGTCCTTTACAGAGCTTGGATCATCAACAAGATCTTGACTATTCAGCTGGTATATTATTTTCTGATTTTTTTTGCCAATATGTAAGACAGAGCATTTATTTGTTGAGATTTGAAGTTGCCATCTGTTTGACCATTCTGATACATAGTCAAGATCTTTTTGAAGGGTAGCAGTATTGTCTGTGGTATTGAACAGCTTTACATCAGCGAAAAGAACACAGTTGGTCTTAATATGATCACAGAGATCATTTATGTAGAGTATGAAGAGAGTTGGTCCTAGAACACTGCCTTGGGGGACACCACTGTTGACAGGTACAGAATTTGATAGGACACTCCCAATTTTGACCATTTGTTGTCAGGAATGCTTCTATCCAGTTATGCAGTTGTCCAGAGATACCATAAGATTTTAGTTTTAGGAGTAGTTTGTCGTGTACTACTGAATCAAAGGCTTTACAGAAGTCTGTGTAGATTGCATCTATTGCTTTGCCCTGATCGAGTTGTGTTGTCCATATGTTTTTGCAGTGTAAGAGTTGCAGATTACAGGATAGTTTTTTCCTGAAACCAATTGTTTATTGGAGAGTAGGTTGTTTGTCTCTAAGTGGAGGATAATGGATTGGTTAATAATTGATTCCATGACTTTACAGGTGACACAGCATAAGGAGATTGGTCTGTAATTTTCAACTAGGCTGGGGTTTCCCTTTTTGAAGATGGGGATGACTATGGCTTGTGACCATAGGTTAGGCAAGGAGCTGGTCCTGAAAGATTTTTCAAAGATTATGCTTAGAGGTTCAGCTATGGCAGTGGATAGCTTTTTTAAGAAGTAGGCACATATTCCATCCGGTCCAATAGTTAGAGATGGTTTTAGATTGCATAGTGCTTTTTCAGCATTGTCTTCTGTAAAATCGATATGTATTAGATAATTGTACTTATCTGTAGTTCGACTAGGAAATACTGGGTGTGATCCATTGCTGTTTGCAAATACTGAGCCGAAGAATGTGTTAAAGATTTTGCCTTTAATGGTGTCGTCGTTGCAGTCTTTACCATTAGGTCCTATCGGGGTGGGATGGACCTTGAGTCTTTTAGTTTGTTGTTTACAAAATTGTAAAAAGCGCGGGTGGAATTGGTGCATAGAAGGTTTTCCTCTCGTTTAATGTGATAATTGGTGCATTCAGTCTTTATCTGGTGGCATAAATTTTTGTATCGGCTTTTGAAATTGGCAACGGGACCAGATTTGTATTTCCGCCAGAGTGATCTCTTTTTGGATTGAAGTTTCCTTATTGTTTTGGGTAATCTGTTTTTTGTTTTGTTTTGGGAGTTGTTGTTGGTACATATAGTTTGATGACTCTTTTGACTTCAAGTAAAAATATGTTGTAATGGTCTTCAACAGTATTGCATCCAGTGGATAGAGATTGCCAATCAAAGGATGAGAGATTAGTTGCCTTTTTTTAAGTTATAATTGGGATTACATCATTGTGATGATTTTTGTGTGGGCGTATGTTGAGACAAAAGTCAATCATATTGTGGTCACTGCTGGAAAAGGGTTCTTTAATTTGTATTCTGTAAATTAAATTCAAACTATTGCAGAAGATGAGATCGAGGCAGTTGTTTAGTCTAGTGTTGTTGGTTACTAGTTGTTCCAGTCTCAGATTTGTAACAGCATTGTAGAAGGTTGCATGTATGGGTTCAGTTGTACATTCATTTACGGTCCAGTCAATATGAGGTAGATTGAAGTCACCAAGAAAGATAAAAGCGTGTGGGCAGGATGCTGCCCATGTTAGTAGTGTATTTAGCTTGTATACATGTTCGATGTCATAATCAGGTGCTCTGTAACATAGTAAGAATCGAAATGTGATATTTAAGGATAGTTCACAGATGAGGGTCTCAGGAAGAGCAAACTCCTGGGTAACTTGGATGTTTTTTAGATGTAAGGACTTTTTATACCGTGTTTCTCCAACAATACGGCCTCCACCAATAGGAAGCCCCACCATGTTTTATTGGCATAAAATCAAATTAAGCCCCTCCCCCCAAATTAAGCCCCATATTAAACATGCGAAATGGGGGGGGAGAGCGGGGGGGCTTGCCGTTAGTAATTACTTTGTTGCATGCCCGGATATGGTGCTGCCTGCGTTGGTGGGGCACTTCATATCAGGAGACCTTCCACCGTTGCTTCTCCCTTCTCCCTTGCTGCCCCTTCTCCCTTGCTGCCACGGCGTTTGGCGCAGCCACGTGCGGCCAGTCAGGGCTCCTCCCTGCAACTGGAGCCCTGAGGAGACACTTGGCTTCAGGCGCTCCCATCTTCCCTTTGCTTTCGAAGGTAAAGCGAATTATTTTACAAAGCCTCCCCTGCTCGAGAGGGCAGCCCAACCCCACGTGGGAGGCTAATCTCCCGGGCCTCTTCCATTCCTCCCTGACCTCCCTACGCTGCGCGCCTCTGACGCGCCACTCCCTTCAGCCCAGCGAGCTCTTCCACCTCAAAGAAAGGCCAGGCGGGCGGCTGCAGAGCAGCAGCAGCGGGTCTGAGCCGCTCGCAGCAGCGGGTCTGAGCCGCTCGCAGCAGAAACAGCCACCACCCGTAGCCCGATGCGGGGAGAACGAGCGAGGTTAGCGCCCGCCAGCCCGGGCTAGATTTGGGAACGAGGGCAGGAGGAGGCACGCACACACCCGCGGCTCACTTTCCCAGCTTTGCCCAGCCCTTACAGCTCTGGCGCGGCCCTGGCGGGCAGCGAGCACCTCCCCGCCGGACCCTCCGCTCATCCTGCCAGGGCTGCGCCAGAGCCGTAAGGGCTGGGCAAAGCTGGGAAAGTGAGCCGCTGGTGTGTGCGTGCCTCCTCCTGCCCCTTCCCAAATCTCGCCCGGGCTGGCGGGCGCTAACCTCGCTCGTTCTCCCCGCCGGGCTACGGGTGGTGGCTGTTTCGCTGCGCGAGCGGCTCAGACCTGCTGCTGCTGTCCTGCAGCCGCCCGCCTGGCCTTTCTTTGAGGTGGAAGAGCTCGCTGGGCTGAAGGGAGCGGCGCGCAGAGGCGCGCAGCGTAGGGAGGTCGGGAGGAACGGAAGAGGCCCCGGGAGATTAGCCTCCCACGTGGCTGGGCTGCCCTCTCGGCAGGGGAGGCTTTGTAAAATAATTCGCTTACCTTCAAAGCAAAGGGAAGATGGGAGCGCCTGAAGCCAGTGTCTCCTCAGGGCCCGGTTGCAGGGAGGAGCCCTGACTGGCCGCACGTGGCTGCGCCAAATGCCGCGCAGCAAGGGAGAAGGGAAAGCAACGGTGGCCCGAACCCGAAGGTCTCCCAAATATCCAAGCTGTCGCCGCCCGCCCACCCACCCGAGGATGCAAGGGGGAGAATTAGTCACCCCGAAAAGACGTCCCAGCCGTTTTCGGGGTCAAAAAAATAAGGCCCGGCCTTATTATGTGAGAAACACGGTAGAAGATAGCAACACCACCTCCTCTACAAATTTCACGATCTGATTGGTAAACATGATAGTCTCTTACTATGGTAATGGAGTCAGGGAGAGATGCATTGAGCCTTGTTTCACAGACAAAGATGATGTCGAATTTAGCCATATTTAGTAAGAGGAGAAATTCAGGTATTTTATTCACAAGGCTTCTTGCATTGAGTAGCTTGCATTTAAGGCCAGTAGTAGTTGGAATTGAGGTAGTTAGGGGCGTGCGTGCCTAGTCTTGGGTGATGGTGTTGTTGGGTGATAGTGTTGATGATCTTGTTTCTCCAGAATTTAAAAAAAAATGTTTCAAACTCTTTTATTGTAAGCAGCAGTTGCTGCAAATTTCTATCCAGGTCATTTTTTTTTTCAACTGCTCCGACCGCCACCACAGGGATCAGGTAGAATACAATTATAGTATTAGTGTCAACTCGTAAAATATTTCTATGATCTTTTTAGAGTTGCCAACAGAAAGGGAGGGGGGAAAGGGGTTTGAAAGAGCAGTGCAGAAGCTTGGAAACCGAAAGTGCATTGCATAAATAGTTTTCAAAGATAGTAACTAGGTGACTGAAGTTTCTGCCATGCACAATTCTAACTGGAGAACATGATTGATGACTCTGGCTATGGATATGTCTCACTGGAGTATATGAATTATGATACACCCAGAGGGGTGGGGGAAAACCAGGGTCAAGGGTGACAATGAATTATGTGTCTCAGAGTCAGCTACATTCAGGCAGTGCTGGCAAGTTAACTCCCAATAAATCTTCTTTAAGTTTTGGAAGTTTGGCTAGAGATTCATGATTTAAATGGGGGTATCTGCTGGAATCCTGGCAATTAGGTTATGATCTAACCCAGAAACTGTTCTACTACAAGAAGAATGAAATAATTTATAAAAAGACAAATGCAATCGTTGCAGTCATGGTCAACTTTTCGTGATGAAAGAACCAGGAACTCCAGGAAAGGGCTTCTCCCAGTAATTCTGATTTGTTTTCTCCTTTCTGTCCCCTCTAAAATGCATTTCTGCTTATGTAACTCTAATGAAACTTCTGGTCATTGTTTTCCTCCAAGTAAAAGTTGTGCCTAAAAGCATCAGGGAATAACTATAATATTTAACTATTATATCTCATCAGGATACTTGCTTGGGGTTGTGAGAAATTCATCTGGATTTTTCCAGGTTCTTCTTGAATGCCATGTTCTAAATACTATACTTCCACTGACAGGATCATTGTAATCTAAATGCGGTTGGTCTCAGCTGTGATTGTGCTTGCATTGTTGTAAAGGAATTAATGCCATCTGGGAGATATTTGCTGTGACACAAAACAGAGCTGTAATATATAGGATGGAGTATCTCTGCTGATGGAAAGCAATAGCTGATGGAGAGATGAGGAAAGTGAATCAGAAGGCCTTTGATTTCTGGATGCTGGATTGAAATTTATCTTAGGTCTTACTAGAGTTTTATTATCATTTAATGGTCTAGATTAAAGGAATTGAAAGCATCATTTTTAACTACTTACAAACAGGCAGAGTGATGGCTTTTATAACACAGACTAGTTAAATATTTCAGAAGACATCTGAGGCTGCATATCTCAGCCATTACCCACTCCTCTTCTCCTGAAATCAACCAAATGAAACCAATGGGAGCACCAGGAAATAAACTACCGGTGGATTTCATCAGTGGGCTCAGAGTTGCCTCCTGATCTTCTGAAGAGGTTATAGCAGGGGTGTCAAACTCGCGATGTCACATTGTCGTCACGTGATGTATCATGACATTTTCCCCCTTCGCTAAACTGGGAGCGTGCATGGCCAGTGAATGATACATCTGGCCCACAGGCCATGAGTTTGACACCTCTGGGCAGGGGTGGGCTGATATGGGCTCACCCGGGTTTGGACTAACCCATAGCTAATGTTATGGCTGGTTCGGTGAACCACCAAATTCCACCCCTGGCTGGCCATGCCCCTCCCACCCTGCTTTGTCCCTCCCAGCAGTCTCCACGCAATCTGTTTTGGATGTGAGGTAAGTGCAGGGCCTGTACAGAGGCTTGGGGAGGGCAAAAGGGTCTCAAAGTATTCAAAGTAGTTCTGTTTAGCACCTCTAATTTTCTGTGCTAATTCTTCTTTTTCTATTTGACCCATTTTATGTTTAATTATGTCCATTTTTAGCTTGATGTCCTTTTTCTGTGGCATTTTCTGTAGCTCTTTTTCAAGTCTTTTATACTCATCCTCAAAGGCCTTAGAGGCTAATCTTTTCATAGTATTCCTTTTTCTTGTTTTGTCTATAATCAAGCCTCTAACATATGCCTTCATTGTATCCCATACATTCTGAATTGATGTATCTTCTTTTTTGTTTTCTCTAAAGAAAAAAGCCAATTCTTTCTCCATCCACTGTGTGAAGTCTTTTTCCTTTAAAATAGTATTATTTAACATCCATCTAGATCTTCTTTTTTGTCCTTTCCATTTAATTGTTGTTGGATTGTGATCTGCCCAAGTACTTGTTTCAATATTTATTTCTTAAATATTAGTTATTAATTCTGTTGACATCTATATCATATCTATTCTGGACCATGATAAGTGTCTATTTGAATAGAAGGTGTACTGTTTAGTTTTAGCATTTCTTTCTCTCCATGTATCTTTTAAGTTTATTTCATCTACCATTTTAAAAAAAGATTTAGGGAGAGTCTTTCTGTTTTGCTTTATTGTTTTCTGTGCTGTATAGTCCAATTTATTGTCTACAATTCCATTAAAATCTCCCATCATAACTATATTAGCATAGTCCAGTTCAATTATTTTCATATGTAATTTTTTGTAGAATTCTTCTTGTTTGTCATTTGGAGCATAGATTGCAATCAGGAGTGTTTTCGTATTATTGTCCATTATTTCCACCATTAGTATTCTTCCATCATCATCGGTATAAATCAATTTTGCTGAGGTGGTCTCTTTAATATATAAAACCACTCCTCTTTTCTTACATTGGGTCAAGGAAGTAGATATTTTCCCTAATTTTGGGCGTATCAACAATTGTTCATACTGTTTTTTAATATGTACTTCTTGTAGGCAGATTATATCAAATTTTAATTTCTCTAATTTATGAAAGGTTTTCCTTCTTTTAATGGCTGAGTTAAGTCCATTTATATTAACTGCAATCATTTTTTTCTCTTCCATGATTATATTTTGTAGTTAAGTTTAGCAGCTCTCGTAGATCTTAGTTCACGTTGTTCTTTGGCTTCCACCTTTCCACCTACTGCACCTTCTTCTTTTTCAGTCGCCATTTGGCAGTCCTCTTGGAATTCAATTAGTGAGATCTCTTTTTCTGCCTCTTCCTCTTTCCCTCCAAAAAATTCTGTATAAAATAATTCCGCTTTCTCAATTGAGTCAATTCTGTGTCTCTGTTCTTGCTATGTGAACATTAAACCTTCTGGAATCAGCCATCTATAATTCGCCTCTTTTTTAAGTAGCATTTGAGTCAGGAATCGGTATTCTCTTCTCATCTCTCTCACTCTTCTGGGTATTTGTTTCAAGACCACAATCTCCTTGTCTTTGTATTTCAATGTTTTCTCTTTTGCCACTTGCAATATTTGTGTCTTAATGGCTTTCTTTGTAAATCTAATGTGAACTTCTCTTGGTAAGCTATTTCTCATCGCATAGCTTGTGAAAACTCGATAAACCTCATCTGTTCCATCCATCATCTTCTCTTGAGTTATTTCCAAAGCTTCAGCCAGTATTTCTATCATTATCTCAGCTAAGTTTTGTCCTTTTTCTTCCTCTACATTTTAGAATCTGATAGAATTCTGATCTATCCATCTCCCATCTCAACATACCACTTTTATCTTGTTCAACCACCGTTAATCTATTATCAATATCTCCAATCTTCTTGTCTCTTTGTTTATCTTCTTCTTCAATTTTTTGGAATCTCTCATCATACTTCAACATCATTTGTTGGATGTTCTCCACTTTTTCATCAGTTTTCCCTGTTCTTTGTTCAATGTTCTCTGTTCTTTGTTCAATGTTCTCTGTTCTTTGTTCAATGTTCTCTGTTCTTTGTTCAATGTTCTCTATTCTCTTTTCAATATTCTCTGATCTTGCTTGAATATTTTGAATTCCTTGCATAATCATCTGCAGAGTCACTTTTTCTTGTTCTTTTTCTTGCTTTAACATTGTCTGTATTGAACGTTGTCCTCCAGATGGTGGAGAGGAAGAAGTAGAAGTTGAAGAACCAGGAGCTGTAAATTTCCTACTCATTTTAAGCAATTCAAAATCTTCAGGTTCTTCTAAACCTTAATCCAATTGTGAGGTAACCAATTATAGTTCAAAATAAAAATAGTAGAAAAAAGAAGCCCAATAATAATGATTAAAAAAAGAAAAAAAAGGGAGGACAAAATTTCTTCAGGTTCTTGTATACCTTAATCCAATCAATAGTTAGATGAAGAAAAAGGCTTGGAAAAAAAGGGGGGGGGAAATGAAAAAGAAAAATTCTTCAGGTTCTTCAACACCTTAATCCAATTAAAAGGTCTCAAATAGAAAAGAGTGCATAAGAATAAACCAGAAAGGTAGATGAAAAAACAAAAATACCAGGAAAGGGAAAAAAAGGCTATTCCCTTAAAAAAAAAAATACTTAAAGGCTTTCCCTTTAAAATAAAAAGCAAGCGTACAGATTGGACTTTCAAAGAAAAAAAGAAAAACAAAGACAAGCTCCAACAAACCCAAAAACCCAAATAGTTATTACAAAAAAAAAAAAAGATAAAATGAAATAAAAATAAAGCTGGTGAGGAGGGATAGCACAACTTAGAAAAAGTAAAAAGAGCACACTGCACTTTGTTTAATTATCCAAGGCTCTTATTATAGCTCTCTTCTCCAAAGACTTATCACCTTCCCCCCCCCAGGTTTCAACACCAGACTCCAGCTGTTGATAGAAACCCAGAAGAACACCTGCAATAATACTCTCTCATGCTCTTCCCTCTATCTTATCAAATGGCAATGTCCTTGAAAAAGAGTCTCAGTTCTTTCTTTCTCAGCTTTGTCTGGTCACAGGGAAATAGAATATTTTCAAGCCTCTAGTTGGCAGTGTTACAAAGTTTCTTTGCTCTCACTTTCCCCCTCCTTTTCCGAGCAAGATATAATAAGAATTAATAAAAAAAAGAAAAAGATATTTTTAAAAAGAGATAACTAAAGGGAGCCTCTAGCCTAAAATATTACAAAATCAAAAAGGAGAAAAAAAATAGATGTAAATGAAAAAACCAGTCCAGTTTCAAAATACAAGATCGTGTATAAAAAATCCAGCAATGAGAAAAAAAACCATTGCTTTGACATTCCTGTTTAAAATCGCCGCTTAATCACTTCTGTCAAAACTTTTACAGATTCTTTCTTTTCCTTAGGGTGTCCTTTCAGATCTTAGAATAAAGAAAAAGTTCTCACCAAACCGGCACACTCTCTCTTTCTGTTCTCTTCCGTTTCGGAGCTGTCCCAACTTCAGCAGCTTTAATGGCTGCCTCTTTGCCGCTGGCAAGAAGAGCTTCTCCTGGATCTACCAGGAACTTTGTGGTATCCCTGGGATCAACAGGATGCGCTCTTCACTTTCACCATCTCTTCGGGACGGTTTAGATCCGATAGGACCGTCCAGGAGCAAAGATATCGGCAGCGATGTCAGACCTCCAAGATCGCATGCCATATCGTCGCGACGCCAGCTCCACCATCCCCCCCCTCCAAATCAGATTTTGACAGGGGCATGACACCAGCTGTTCTGACCCAGCTCCCCAAACCCAACAAACCCTCTGATGTGAACTCAAAAGATTCCTTTATTCGGAATGCCGACAGTCCTGGCGAAAAGTTTCTCGTACAGGCTAACAAGTCTGTCTGACTGGAAGATGAATAGGTGTCTGCCACACCTATTCATCTCCACCCCCTCCTTTTATCCCCAGACCCAGGGCGGGGCCTCACCAGCAGCAGTCGCTCTTCCTTCCCCAGGATCGGCCCATAGATTTTCCACTGCTCTCCTCATCTCTGCCTTCTGTGCAGCCACATGTCAGGCACTGAACGCAGCTGTTCCTCCTCTTCTTCATCAGCCACCTCCAGATCTCCGAGATGTTGACTCTCCATCTGAGGGTTGACGGACGGCCCATGCTCTCTCTGTCTCTGTCTCTAGGCCACAACACTGTCTCTGTCTCTAGGCCACAACACTGTCTCTGTCTCTAGGCCACAACACTAGCTTTCAGCTCCTCTTTCTTAGAAATGTCTCGTGGATGCTGACCCCTGGAGGGCATTTACATTTATCTTTGGACAAACAACTATGAACATGACTACATGATTTTTGTTTTAAAAAAGCTACAGAAATAGTTTGTCTTATTCTAGGGATGCTTTTACAGATTCCCACTAGGACCTATTTTTCCAGCATTGTCTGGTGGTCTTCCATCCAAGAAACCTCAGGTCTGACTTGGCTTAACTTCTTTTGAAATAAACTTTCTAGGTGCTGCCACTTGCTTAAAGGGAAACTATGGAATTAAATAGGCTATTTATGGGTTTATTTGGGGTCCAATGATATATACACTCTGTGTGTGTGTGTGTGTGTGTGTGTGTGTGTGTGTGTGTGTGTGTGTGATTGGACCCTAATACACCCATAAGTAGCATATTAAATGGATAGATAATAGATAAATAGATAGAATCCAACTTGATTAATTTCTCCTAGCAGCACAACCAGGTTACTTGAGGATAATCCCATTTATTCTCATCACAACCATGGCAATAAATGATGCTGAAAGAGAATGATTATCATAAGGTTATTTGCAAATCTTTATGGAAATGCACAGTTCTGAATCTGAATCAATTGTACTCTTCTATGGAAACTATGCAAACATTCAAAGGTTCCATTTTGCTGGTTATTGTGAATAGAATGATTGCATGAGTTTGTGTGGGGCTGTCTCATATTCATAACAAAGTACATCCCTTGGAAAGTGCTGTAGTTACTCCGAAACAGCCCAAGTAGCATTGACTGCAATGTACCTTCCAATTGTCAAAAATGTTCTTCCCTGTGAAATAAGCTTTTCTTGTCTTGCAAATATCATTTGATGATATTGCTATGAGTTGCTGTGATTTTGCCTTCTTTCCCCCCACCACAGTTGTGTATTGCTTTGCATGCCCTTCCTTTGTAGTCTAAAAATAATTAAGTGGGAGAAGTTTTGATGTCTTTTGTTATGATTTAATTAAAAGGAAGAAAGCAGATCACCAATAACTGTGCAACGAAACATAGGACATGTAAACATATTCCATCAAGCACTTCTTAATTAAGGCATGTGAAAAATGTTCCAGCATCCCCTGCGACACTGTACACTTCTCTTTTTTAATCTTTTCTCACCAAATGAAATCAGAAGACTTACACAAAAAAGGCAGAGGAAGAATTCAGCACAGTTAGTTCAAAGAAAATTTTCTCCATGTAAGTGCATAAGAGCAAAAGATTATAACTGATGTTCTGTTCAGCTAAGACGGATTTCATCTGAATAAAGATGAATAGGATTGAGCTGTAAATGTGTGAGATAAATTATGAATACTATTCAAGGCTCTTAACTTTCACCAAAGGTCCATGAGACACCACCTAATATCATAAAGCATGCATTCATAAATTTACCAGTTGAATTTCATTGTGTGCAGTATGCGTTTATGATGGTAGTTTATGGTGTTTATATTTTCTATGGCCCCTTAGAAATTTCATCCATCTTTCTTTGCAATGAGATTTAAATGCCTTTGTCAGGTCAATGTTTCTAAATATGTAAAAGCAGTCTATCAATGCTGGTAGCCTCACAAAATGATCGCTTATATCTTGTTTAACCCAGAGAAAGATGAGGAAAAGAGTAAGAGAGAGGAACTCAGCAATGAGCAGCTAAATTGCAAAGTAAAGCTCACAGAAGCAGAGAGGTAATTAAGCAATGTTTATAGTTTTCATAGGTATAGCTATTCATTATTTATGCCGTTCTAATTATTGTTTGGGAGCCACCCAGAGTTCAATATAAGATGGGTGGTTATATAAATGTTTTAAATAAATAAATAAGCAAGCAAGCATATTAAAAAATTAATTGCCTATATTGTAATAAAGCAGAGAAATATCTGTTGCAAGGTAATAGCATAGAAAACAAACACATCTAAATACAAAATATAAAGAGACAAGAAGATGTGGAGATTTCCTTCCTTCCTTCCTTCCTTCCTTCCTTCCTTCCTTCCTTCCTTCCTTCCTTCCTTCCTTCCCTCCCTCCTCCCTCCCTCCCTCCCTCCCTCCCTCCCATGAAAAATATATACTATTATCCACATCCACTAAAGAGAGATCTTTGGGGAAAAGAAGTCATTAAAGAATGATCATATCCCATTATTACGTCCAAGGAAACATAATTGTGGCTGTACCCGGAGGAACAATTTAGCAAGCTAAAAAGATGTTACTCCTGTATTGTTAATCCAGCACCCTGGACAGCAGAACGTTTCTCCATGAATTCAGATCTCATTGCGAGTTTGTGCTGGGGATTAGGAAATAAAGGAGGAAATTCAAAAGCAATAAAGCAACCTAACAAGCTTTGTTGGTAGAGGTAACTCTGATTCCTTTGCTCTATTGCTTATGGCATGCCCATAATTTGTCAAGGTAGGTGAGCTACTTCTAGAAATGGCCTTTATAAGTCAACAAGTACAGTTCGATACTGAATCCAGCAACACATTAATAGCAGACATGGTCAAGAGAGCTATAAATCATATCAATTGTAAATAAAATAAATTTTAAAAAAAGACCAGCCTTTCCTATGCTGGGATTTCTGACATGAAGGGCTGTTGGTATTTTCTCAGCAAGATCTTTTCCATCCTTGTAGGGTGTAACTATTGCTGCATTCTGTAGGATGCCAGTATCCTGGGGGCAAGCCATTTTCAACTTTGAGGGCATGTTCAAGAAGAATCTGACAGCCACCTGGCAGAGATGTTTCAATTTGGATGCTTGCACTGAGCATGGAGCAGGACTTCATATGCTGAATGGGAAGAAGGTTTGCTTTGAACCTGAATCAAACCTATCATGTTCTAGAAGTTCTGCTGACCTGTCTCAAGTGAGCCAAAACATAGAGTGCTGTGAATGTTCAACGTTTTGGATAAAATTATATTTGGATGGAGCGATTAGGGCAAGGCTGATGCGCATTGTCCCTCTGGGCTCTCCCCCTTCTTTCTTTGTGTCTTATTGACTGGTCAACTTCTCAATCTCCACCCATTCTGCAATTGCCATCAAAATCCTACTGGCCAACCTGTATATTTCAATACCTTGACTATTATGCCCTCCCCTCTTCCTCTTAGCCTTCAGTGCCAATGACTGAGCTTGGCATATCTCCCTGGTCCATCCTGATCTCAGTGTGTTTCCTCTTTTTCCTGAGTTGCAACTGCCAATGACAGCATGCCTAAGACTCACCTGTGATTTTCCTAGCATCTTTTTCTTTCTCTTTTATTCTCCTTAGCTGTTGCCAACAACACAGCATTGGCTCAATGTCATCTTCCCTGCACCGTTCTCTGCCTTGATTCAGCCAATGATGTTCTTTGCTCTTTCTGCTCCACTGGGAACTATGTCTATCTTTGTACAACCCTGTGTTGTCCATGATGCTTTTTGAGCTTGGTTGTAGATGTTTCATTCTTCAGTTAGGTAACACGATGATGTTACCTAGTTTGGTAATGAGATGTTTGCAAGAAAAGAAGATCCAAATTCAGAGAACACAAGGACCCCACATTTCAACCTTGAGCTACAAATATTCTGTTTGTATATTCTCTTGAACAGAATAATACAATGAATTATCATACAATTATGCAATATTAATGCAATTAGACAATGTATTATGCATTTCAGATGGGTCTGTGCTTGGAATGCCTTATACATTTCCAGTTTCTTATATTTGTAGGGTTTGATAATCCAAGCATGCTGATTCCAAACATTTCCTAAACCCAGAATTGTTCACTTTTTCTACATATATTTCAACTGCCTTATAACTGAGGACATGAAGAAGGCTCCTCTCTTCCCAGAAAAATCCACTGACATTTTCCCCTTGTTTGAAACAATTTTCAAAAGCACGTTCCTTTTCACTGAATTGAATGAGAAATGTAGGGAAAAATGCAAATGATTTTTTTCTCCACATGTAGCACTAGAAATAGAAATTCTGCCCAGCCACAATATATTTAAGTCATATTTAAGAGCTACAAAGGGAACTGGATAAAGCAGATTGTTTGGGCCCTTTTCAATTTGAGTTCAGGTTGGAGCACAGCACTTAAACAGCTTTGTTTGCACTTATTGATATCCCTTGGAGCAGGGGTCACCAACCTTTTGGACCTCAGGGACCACCAAATTCATAATTTTAAATACCGCAGACCACTAATATGAATTTTGACTGACGGTGGCTTGCTGACGTTGGTGGGAGAGTTGGTCCCATATTCCAGAGCAGCAGTAGTCACAGGACTGGCCCTTTGGTCATCCCGGAGCAGCTGCTCCTCCACCCGGGTCCACCGGCCTGCCATGGACTGAAGGAGATGCTCCAGGATGACCAAAGGGCCAGTCCTATGACTATTGCAGCTTGGAATATGGGGTCGACTTTCCCACCAATGTCAGCAAGCCACCCTGGGGCGGATTTCCCTCCCCCGTCATTGGGTCTTACCTTCCAGTTCCAGCTCGTGTGACCCTACTCAAGGTAAGGTTTGCACTCGGCCGAAGGGTGGGGTCCAGTGGGTGGGCTGGCCATGGGGGCAGCGCAGCCTTGTGTTCCCATGCAGCCTGGATTAATTGCTTTGGGGGGAGTGCTTTGGGGGGGGACATGTCTCTGTGGACCCCCAAAATTTTCTCCTGGCCCACCAGTGGTCCCTGGCCCACCAGTTGGTGACCACTGCCTTGGAGGACTCAGGTTGGGGGTGGTACAACCCATTCTGCCTCTCCTAGAAATCTCATTGGGATTCAATACCATCGACCATGGTATGAGCTTTGGTGGCGCAGTGATTAGAATGCAGTATTGCAGGCTAACTCACTGTTCACTGCCAGGAGTTTGATTCTGATTGGCTCATGGTTGACTCAGGCTTCCATCCTTCCGAGGTTGGTAAAATGAAGACCTGGATTGTTGGGAGCAATATGCTGACTCTGACTCTGTAAAGCACTTAGGGAGGGCTGTAAAGCACTAGGAAGTGGTATATATAAACCTAAGTGCTATTGCTATTGTTATCATTTTGGGTCGGGTTTGGGGTTGGGAGTGGGAGGCACTTTCTTCCAGTGGTTCTTCTTCCTCTGTGGCTAATTCCAGGTGGGTGTTGGTAGGAGAGAAGGGGTTGAATCCTAGGTAAAGGTAAAGATTTCCTCTGTGCAGTCGTGTCTGACTCTAGGGGGCAATGATCATCTCCATTTCTTAACCAAGGGAGCCAGCATTGTCTGAAGACACTTCCATGGTCATGTGGCCAGCATGACTATATGCCAAGGCACAAGGTGTTCTGATCTAGACTTCCCAAGATCACAAAGCAGACTCCTTGTCCCAATAAAAAGCCCTTTATTTTGGTTAAAGTGAATTCCTTTCCAGCAAAATCCGGTCCAACAGTCTTTTGTGAGATTTCACAACTACAGACCTTTATCAGGCTTGGAGAGTTGCCAGGCCGATATCTTCCAAACGCCATGCTGTAGCAGACAATACTTGGCAAGAAGTCAGGTACAGATCTTCACCCCAATGAATTGAACTAATTGTCTCCTGCAAACACCACTCCCCTTTCGCTCCTCTTTATTCCCTATGGGAGGGGCCATTCACTATCCACCTGTGCCCTTATTTCCTGAGTCGACCCTTATTCCTTAACTGTTCCCTTCTCCTGGCAGCTCTGTGCATGTACACACTGGGAACAGGCTCCAGCTGTTCTTCTGCTCCACTCTGAAGGTAGCTGATAACTGTCAGACCTGGCCCTATTTCTACCTCTGATGCAGAGCACTCATCAGAGCCTTCCACAGACTCCAGGACTGGCCCACGTTCCTTCCCAACCTCCTCACTGTCTGAGTCAGCCACCAGCTCTGCTGGCTGCCAGGGGCCACAAAACAAGGACTACTGTTACTTTCCCCCTGAAGCAGTACCTATTCATCTACTCACATTTGCAAGCTTTTAAACTGCTAGGTTGGCAAGAACTGGGGAAAGTAATGAGAGCTCACCTTGTCATGCGGCCCTTGGGTCTTGAACCTAGACTGTCAACTTCCTGGCTGACAAGCACAGCATCTTAACCACTGTGCCATTGCAACCCCTAGGTAAAGGTAAAAGCTTCCCCTGCCCAGCAGTGATTAGTGGTTGATGCTTATCTCTGTTTTTATCTCCTATGTCTTTGCAACATGGAGATGCCTTAGGGCTCAAGCTTTCGCTGCTTCTTTTTAACATTCACATAAAAGTGCTAGGGGAGATAATCTATTGTTATGGGGTTTAGTACCATCAATATGCTGAGGATATCCAATTGTATATCCTTAGCTAGACAGGTGACACTGTGGTAGGGCTGGCTGAGTGCCTGGAAACTGTAAGGGTTTGTTTTGGGAGGAACTGGTTTCAGCTCAACCAGGCCAAAACAGAGTGACCCTGGGTTTTTGGCCTCAGGCCCAGATGATATTTTAGTTGATGAGCAATTTGGGTGTCCTCCTAGACTCATGGCTCCAGCTCAAAGAACAGCTGGAAGCTTTGGCTAGGGAGACCTTTGTACAGATTAATCTGGTGTACCAATTGTGCCCTTTCCTGGATCAAGAAACTTTCCTCATGGTCACCCATGCCTCTGTCATCTCCCATTTGGATGACTGCAATGCACTCTACATGGGGTAGCCCTTGAAGGCCACCTGGAAATTTCAACTGGTCCAGAATGGAGTGAGTGCATGTAGTGATGGGTGACCCTAAAGTTTATCCATGAAGGTTTTGTTGCGTGAGCTGCACTGGCGTCCTGTTTCCTTTCAGGTGCCATTCAAGGCTCTGTTTATCACCTTTAAAGCCCTATATGGCACAGGACCAAGTTATCTACACAAAGGTCTCTACTTGTGGGCAACTGCCCATTTTATCTGGTCAGATGGGATGGACAAGCTCCTTGTCTCTTCCATAGGCAAGCAAGCAAACAAACATCATCTTTTGAGAACTAGGAAGAGTGCCATAGCTGTCCTTATCCCAGAGGTGGGATTCTACCAGTTTGGACTGTTTTGGGTGAACTGGATGTTAAAGTTACATCTGGTTCGCTGAACCAGTATTTCAACCGACAAGCTGGCCCCACCCCTCCCACAACTCTCCACGCAGCCCATTTTTGATGGAGGTAAGTGCAGGATCCATGCGGAGGCTCTGGGAGGGGGAAAATGGGCCTTCTGGAAGTCTGGAAATGAGCCTGTTTCCGGCTTCCGGTGGGTCTCCAGAGCCTGGGGGAGGCTGTTTTCGCCCTCCCAGAGCCCCAGGAATAGCCTCTGGACCCTTGGCAGGGCATAAAACAGCCCTCCTGGAAAAACCAGAATTCACAAAATGGGTCTGTTTCCTGTTTCGGGTGGGCCTCCAGAGCCCGTGGAAGGCTGTTTTCGCCCTCCCAGAGGCCCTGTGGAGGCCTCCAGTCCCTTGGGAAGGCAAAAAAAAAAATGCCTCCTGGAAGTACTGGAAGTTCAGAAATGGTCCTGTTTCTGGCTTCCAGTGGGCCTCCAGAGCCTGTGGGAGGCTGTTTTCGCCCTCCCAGAGGCCCGGGAGAAGCCTCCGGTTCCTTGTGAGGCCGAAAACAGCCTCTCCGGGCTCTGGAAGCCCATTGGAAGCTGGAAACAGGAAGTTCTGGTTGGCCACGCCCACCATGGCCATGCCCATCCAGTAACCAGGCAACGAACTGGTTGCTGGGATTTTTGAATCCCACCCCTGCCTTACCCTATGGAACATCTTGATCATCTTTAGTAGGCTTCTACCCTTCCAGCCTTCTGAGATGCCTTAAAAAAATCTGGCCTTTCTTCTGTTCAATAAAATCATATTTATTTATTTTTAGATTTGGTAATATGGAACAAAAGTCCTCAGATGATATCTCCCTAATGGGTGAAGTATTTGTTTTTCTGGAGTTTCCTCTGTGTAAATAAATAAATAAATAAAAAACCTCCTTTCTCCTTTCTCCATTGAATGGAGAACTAAAATACTAGAACAGCTACCAAGCTTTGATAATCCAGCTCCAAGTTGTTTTGATGTCTAAATACCACCTCAGAATAATAGGGGAAGAACTCTTTCATATCACTTCCCTTCAGATTTGAGAGCTGCGTATTATTTCTGTGTTGTTTCAGAATTCATGTTTGCTGTCTCTGGGCCTCTATAAGCATCAATGGACTTTGATTAATTGGCTGGGCTTAATTAGTCATTTGCAGCTTTGCAATTCTATCAATATAATAACATGGTAGCATTTGTTTTGTGACCGAAATTCCAATTAGTTAAATATGCAAATTACCAAATCACAAATAACTAATCCCATGACAATAAATAATAATAGTTGCCAGCCTTTGAAAGGAAAGGCCACTCAACTGCAGGCAGTTGTGCTATTTTTTTAATCAACTATTCATGTCAACATATAGCTCAATACTTAAGCAATATTAACTTGGACCATCTGACAACTGATGCCAATCATTTATAACCGTAGACAATATTCCCAAAGCCCAGCAATGCCCTATGAATATTTTTAATGGCACATCTAACCTCCCTAAGCATCTTATAGCAGTCCAGTTAGTAAGACTGCCTAACCCCCATCATCGCAGAGAGCAGCATGTGAAATAATGGATTTAAGTTGCAGAAAGGAAGATGCTGGTTGAATGCTTTAAAATCCTTCTAAATTCTAAAAGTCTGTAAAGATTCTCAGTCATCCAGATCATGGTTGTCCCAAAGGATTCTGAGGACACAGATAAACCTCCAAGTGCTTCAACGACACTCTAAAAGGAGGCAAATGACCAGCTGTCTGCAAGGAGTATAAATCTTTCCATTCCCCACTATCTTGTCAGAACTGAAGAAGCTTCTTGGATGAGAAGCAAAACGTCTTCAAAAAAAAAAAAAGGAAGTCCAGTTGCCTTCTGAGGGGAAAAAAAAAAGCACCTTTGGGACTTCTGAGTACTAATGACAATTTGATAGTGTAACCAATTATAGAGGGAGATAGTATTCTCCCCTTTACTGTACAAGCAGTTGCTCTAATTTGTATTCCAGCATGAATAGAAGGTTGAACTCCTATTTCTAAGTCGGCGCTTCTCAACATTGATAATTTTAAGATGACTGGACTTTCAGGTTGGGGAATACTGGGATTTGAAGTCCAAGTTTGCCAAGTTTGAAAAAAAAAAAAAAACAGCGCCCTCTGAATGATCTTTTTCATCTCTCAGATTCTGTGATCACCATAATGTCACAAAATGTCATGCAATTTTCCTTCAGCAAGGAACAAGGAACAACTGCAATTAAAACATAGTACAGGATCAGCCAGGAAATTGCAGAAGTTCATACAGATTAGCAGTAAATCTGATTTTTGTCTATTTTGGTCAGCATTATTTCCTCTGAGTTAATTGAAAGTTTATGGAGAGCCAGGGTCCTGGTTGTCCCTTTTTCCAGGAGGCAACTGGACTTTCTTGTTTTTTCTCTGAAGGCCTTTCGCTTCTCTTAGCAGACTATAGGAACCATTTGCACTACTCAGGTGACCCTGAGGACACAGATAAACCTCCAAGTGCTTCAAGGACCCTCTAAAAGAATGCAAATGACCAGCTGTCTGCAAGGAATATAAATCCTTCCATTCCCCACCATCCGGTCAGAGCTGAAGAAACTTCTTGGATGAGAAGCAAAACATCTTCAAAAAACAAAATAAAGAAAGTCCAGTTGCCTCCTGAAAAAAGCACACTTGGACTCTGAATTAACTGGTAACTGATTTCGATAACAATCTTTTAAATCACTGCTATGAAAAGGCAGACAATTCAATTCAATTTTATTTCTAGCCAAAAGGCCCCAAAGCACGTTATAAATATAATCTGAACTTGGCATTAGATAAAACAGTTTAACAAGTAAAGATACTTTAACAAGTAAAATATTTAACATCTATTACATAACAGACTTAAAATCCCAACTCGTAGATGTCTTACTAAAAGTCTTGTTGGTTAAGCTCTATTAGGTTTTGGTTGTAAATATATGTTTTAAAAACAAGGAAGGATTGCTTCAGGGAATCCGAAGTGAAAGACAGAGAAGTTAATTTCTGGCCTTGTCAGTTTCAATAGATTCATCATAGAAAGAAATATGTTACTTTAGATGTCCTTCCCCTGTAAAAAAAAATCTTATTTATTTAGTATACAATATTTTAATGCTGCTTTCCATACTATTAACATCCCTGAGTAATTTTCCCACCAACAAAATACACACAAATACAAATATTGCAAAAGTTGTATTTTTGTATGTGGAACAGTGAGAAAACTCAATGGTAGTATGGAATGGATCAGAAAGTATGAATGTTTTGATTTAAAAATATAGGCTAACTGGAATCCTTCCCCATTTCTTTTCTCTTTTTAAAAAGTTTTTATTAAGTATAAAAAATTCAATGTCTACATAAATAGTGCATTGTCTGAGTATGGTAACTTTGAGAAATAGTAATCATAGTAAAAATAATATTCATAACACTGGTCATATAATAATACTAATATTTACTTATCCATTTCAATGGACCTTTCTTATGTAATCATTCTCTTATGCTTCCACATTTCTAACTTCTGTTTCTGCTAGTTAACCATTGGTAAAAGAAATCCCATGTTAAAAAGTATTCAGTTTCTCCCTTCTCCTTAATTTTAAATGTTAATCTATCCATTTCTTCACATTCTAGTATTTTTTTATTACATTTTCCTCAGCAGGGATCTCTTCATTTTTCCACTGTTGTGCAAACCACAATTCTAGCGGCTGTTAATACGTGTAAAATTAAATATGTATTCTCTTATGTTTTTCTGGTAAAATACCCAACAAAAATATTTCTGGTTTTAAATCTACGTGTTGCTGGAATCCTTGACCTTTTGTGACCAGTTCTCTCCTCCAATGAGTTCTGAGTCCTTCCTAACCACTTTTTTTTTTTTTACCCTTGTAAAGATATAGGCAGGCTGTCAAGAGAGGCTTTTGCAATAATGAAAGAAAGAAAATCCATACAACTCAATAATAACTATGACAGCTTCTAGTTATGCAGATTGGCCAACATTCCACTTAGCACGTTGGGAAGCATGAAAGAACATGAAAGATCAGAAGTCATTATTTCTGTTTTCAGTACCCCAGAACAGTAATTGATGGGCCTTGCATTTTAGAAAGGACCTTGAAACTGGAGCATGTCCCAGAGAAAAACAATCAAGAAGATCGGGGGGCCTGAAAGGTGTAAAGAAAAGAAAAAAAAAACTTTGAGGAAACAGTAGTAAATCCTGGCGAAGAAAGAGCTGCTTTCAAGAATCTCAATAGCTTTTATATAGAAGATGGGGGATAGGATTGTTCAGAATTCTTCCAAAAGATAGGTCAAGAAACAATGAAGAGATTTTTTTTTCTTTTTACCTTTTTTGCATTAAAAACATAAACACCTTTAACCCTTTGAGGAACTGGAGGAATCACCTTACCCCAATCACTAACCTGCCCCACTCATTTTAGTTTTTAGTTAGAAAGGGTAAACCCATCAATCAAAGTATTTTGGCTGGCCTTTTCTGCTGTGGCTCCTGCCCTTTAGATTATTGTTCTGTCAGAGGTGAGATCCACCCACTGCCACAATGTTGGCCTTCTAGAAGAGCCCAAATCATGGCTTGACCTGGGGCCCAAACAAGGGCCTGCTATATGGGGGAGGCTGACATGATAGAGAAGATTCTCAACCCCAGGTTGCCCATCATCTGGCTTTTCAATTCTTAACTTTTTATTCTATTTTAATTGTTTTGGGTGCTTTTTAATTTTTTTATTATATTACAAGCTGTTTAGAAATCAAATAAATAAATATATATCTACATCTACATCTACATCTACATCTACATCTACATATACATACACATTAAAGTTGTAGCAACATTTCGGCAGAATCTCATCTGCCATCATCAGGCTTCTGTGTAGTGTTCGTCTGTGAGTCAGGCTTTCACAGCCGTTTCTGTTTTAAATTTGGGGCTAGCCTACTGCTGTGCCAGAATGTTTTTTTCTTCATCCTGATTGGTTGGGAGTCTTGGTCTGTGTTTATCGGTCTTGGACTTTGCTGTGTTCTGCTTGATTGGTGTTTCTAATATCTTCTGTCTGTTTTGTAGCGTTTTTTTGTCTTGATTGGCTGGCAACATTGTGTTTTGTGTATTGGGGACTTTTAGCCATCCGTTTACCCGAAGCCAAGCTGCACTAAAAACCTCCAATACTTGGCAACCAGCTTTGTATTTAGGAAGTTTGCAGCATCTTGGGTCATGTGATGATCCCCATTGCAACCTTCCCAGTCATCGTCTTATAAGCAAGGTCAATGGAGGAAACCAGGTGGCAGGGCTCCAGCATCCACCCCCCATTTAAATCACGAGTCTCTAGCCACATCTCTCAGAGTTTAAAGAAAATTTATTAGGAGTGAACATGCTGGTGCTACCTGGGTGTAGCTGACTCTGAGACACATTGTGTCATGCCCCTGTTGGTGACTGACTCAGAGGGAGAGGAGGAACAGCCGACAGGGAGTGGAAGTGTGGCTCCGGAGGTTGTGGAGGAGGCTGGGGAAGGGCAGAGGCCAGCTGGGCAGTTAGAGGAAAACCCAGGCCCATCCCCTCTCCATCCTAGGGCACACAGGGAGGAGAGGATAAGGGAGAGACATGAATGGTGTGGTCTATGGGGAAGGAAAGGGCCTTGATCTTCTTCATGGGCTGCAGCTGTGAGAACTGGTTAAAAGGACAGAGGTGCGTATGGGCCAGTGCTGGAAACAAAGCATGGAAATATCTCTAGTCTGTCATTCCTCTCTGAGTTTGGCGTCCTTCCCAGTGTGTGTTCCGATATCTGTAGACATCTTCAAGCCCTTATCTTGCCTGGTTCCCTTAATTGCTTCAGTGTGGTTTGTGTTGTTTTTACTCTTATAATTTATAGCCATTTTTAGTTTAAACGGCATTCCTTCCTTTTCATAACTGCTTGTGGGGGAGTTTTTTGGCTCCAGTCAAGGATATTTGGAGCTTTGAAGCAAAGTGAAGGAATAAAAGGGGCTTCACCTGTTTTCATGACTGTGTTTATTTTGTATCCCACCCTGGACCATTCATTTCACCCTTGATCCTGGTCTTCCCCCACCCCCTGGATGTATATTCTCCAATGGGACACATCCATAGCCAAGAATCATTAATCATGCTCCCCAGTAATAATCTTGTGCACCAGAAGCTTCGGTCACCTAGCAATTATCTATGAAGCATTTAAGCAATGCACTACTCCCCCCACTCCCTTTCTGCTGGCAACTCTAAAAGTCCAGATAAATATTTCTGAGTTGACACCAGGTCCACTTAATGACCATGTGACTCACTTAACAACTGCAATGATTCACTTTACAACCATACAAAGAAGATCACAAAATTGGGCACAACTCACTGAATGACTGCCTTGCTTAGCAATGGAAATTGTGGTCCCAATTCTTGTTGTAAATTGAGGATTATCCTGTACAACTGAGAAAACTGTTCAGGGTACATTTCATTTCCTGGAGATTTTTATTTTCCATGATTCTGTAATGGGGATAGGATAATAAACTGATACGGAAGTAAAGCCCTATTGAAGTGTTGAATGCCTGCAGGAAGCATCACCTTACTCTGCTCTTTCATTTTTCTTTCACCCTTCAGCCCTTGCAAACCCCTCCAAGAGCATTGTAAGGACACAAACTTAGTAGAAACTATTAAAACTTTAGTCAAATGGACTCAGAATAAATGGTATCTGGATTCTAAGATGCACTGCAGAGCTGCATTTTTTAAAATATTGTAATGTAAGAGCGGAGACCCCTTCTTAGTAACTAAGGACTGCACTTGTCTTTTTAAATGTCAACTTCCAAGGACTGGAAGGACCGTTGCAATGATATAGTGAGGTTTGTAGAGGGGTCAAGGTGTTGGATTTAAAAAATAAAAATAAAATAAAAAAGATAGGTGTTGAGGAGTTGAAGAAAAAGTGATGCATTATGTCTAGGAGAAGTAGTTTAAAATATATGGTAGTCTTGGATTTATGAACACAATTGAGCTCAAAAGTTTCATTCCTAAGCAAGGTGGATTTTAAGTGAGTTTTGCCCCAGTTTATGACCTTGTTTACTATAGTAGTTAAGCAAATCAGTCAGGGGTGGGATTCTACCTGGTTGGTCCGGTTCTATAGAACCGGTTGTTATGATTCTGCCCAGTTAGGAGAACCAGCAAATCGCTCCACTGGCTGGCCCCTCCCCTCCCTGCCCACTCACTCCTTACCTGGCACATGCGCGCCATCAAACTTGCCTGCGTTTGGTAAGTTGATGTTTTCCCTTTTTTCCCCCAACCATCAGCTGTTCTGCTGTGCCGGGAGATTTAGATTAGTTAGAAAGCAGGAAATTGTTGGATTTCTTGCTTTCTAGCTAATCTAAAAGTAGAGCTGAACCTTCCTTAGGACTGAAGCTTCTATTTTTCAGGTAGCAGATTACAGAATCGTAGATCTCTAAGTGAATCTGTGATTCTGTGAGCAACTCAATCTGCCTGTCTGCTTTGCCTGATTTTGTGTAAAAGTTGCTCTTTTTTTATTATAAAAAATTCAATATTTACATACATGGTGTGTTGTGAGTTAATATTGTGAGTTTGCTCGCTAGCAAATTTTATGTGACAGACTCAGGTAGCAGATTGCAGAATCATAGATATTTAGGTGAATCTGTGATTCTGTAAGCAACTCAATCGGCCTGCCTGCTTTGCCTGATTTTGTGTAAAAGTTGCGCTTTTTTAAATAAAAAAATCAATATTTACATAAATATTTATAATATTTACATATAAGCCATGCCCAGCCAGTCACATGACCAGCAAGCCATGCCCAGTCAATCACATGACCGCCAAACCACACCCACAAATTAGGCCATGCCTACAGAACCAGTTGTTAAGAAATTTGAATCCCACCCCTGAAATCAGTGCAGTTGTTAAGTGAAACATGCAGTCATTAAGTGAACCTGGTTCTCCCCATTGACTTTGCTTGATCAGGGAAGGCTGGGAAGGTTAGAAATGGTGATCACATGATCCCAGTTTCCAAGTGTCCAAATTTTGATCGTGTGGGGATATTGCAAGTTATAAGTGTCAAAACTGGTCATAGGTCACTTTTTTCAAAGCTTTTGTATCTTTGAACGGTCACTAAATGAATGCTTTCAAGAAGAGAACTATCTATTTTTTGTTATGATCTTAAATGTTAATGATTTCAGTAACAACAGATTGCAATATTTGAATTCTAAATGCTTTGTCTTTTTGTATATTTTAAAATATTTTTAGCTGCCCCCACCTCCATCTCTCTCTCTCTCTCTGTATCCCTTCGAATTTCAGGAACTATTCCAAAGCTGTAAGATTCCCCTTTTGATCTCCTCTGGCAATGCTTTTTCTGAATTTTTCATGCCAATATTGGCAACCTTCGGAGTTGGAGCCACTGTTGAGTATTTCACAGCATGTTTTAGTGCATCCACAAAACGGCTGCTAACAGAATCCTCAAACTTATAGGGGAAGATCAAAAACATGGCTACAAACAATTCTGGGTTTAAAGACCGGTGCTGTTGTTTTATATAGAATAGAAAATAGAGTAGAGTAGAGTAGAAGAGAACAGAAGAGAACAGAACAGGAACAGAGCAGAGTATGGAATATGGAATATGGAATATGGAATATGGAATATGGAATATGGAATATGGAATATGGAATATAGGATAGGATAGAATAGGATGGGATGGGATGGGATAGGATGGGATGGGATGGGATGGGATAGGATAGGATAGGATAGGAAAGGATACTTTATTGGCCAAGTGTGATTAGGCATTCAAGGGATCTGTCTCTGGTACACTAATACTCAGTGTACCTGCCAAACAACAGACAACAACAACAACAACAACAACAACAACAATAATAATAATAATAATAATAATAATAATAATAATAATAATAATTCCAAAAAAGGGGAAGTAAAGAATATAATAAGAATAAATAATAATACTACAGCCATACTATATGGGTTAATATACTGTACATAGATACATACATCATGCCCATTACCTTTTTAAAAAAATAATACATCAGAAAGAATCTTTAAGGCGGAGTCAGGAGCTTGGTGAGCACCAAGAAAGATATATATGGCTACCATGTATGTATGTGTGCAGGCATGTACATGTACATACATGTATGTATGTTTTTCTCTCTCATAAGACCCACAAGAAGGGATACGGTGGCTCAGTGGCTAAGATGCTGAGCTTGTCGATCAGAAAGGTTGGCAGTTTGTTGGTTCGAATCCCTAAGCACTGCATAACGGAGTGAGCTCCCGTTACTTGTCTGAGCTTCTGCCAACCTAGCAGTATGAAAGCATGTAAAAATGTAAGTGGAAAAATAGGGACCACTTTGGTGGGGAGGTAACAATATTCCGTGTGCCTTCGGCATTTAGCCATGCCGGCCACATGACCATGGAGACGTCTTCGAACAGTGCTGGCTCTTCGGCTTTGTCATGGAGATGAGCACTGCCCCCTAGAGCCAGAAACAACTAGCACTTATGTGTGAGTTGGGCAACTAGCACTTTACCTTTTAAGACCCATAAGAATGTGTGTTTCCAAGAGATGTAACCTACACATAACTCTGAGTAAAGCAGCTGTAAAGTGACAGGCTTTTGACTTGCTGATGCTTTAAAGCTGCCATTAGGTGGTTCATTCTATCCTTCATGGAAACCAGAGCTTAGCAAGGGCAGTAACCTTGCTTCAGTATTTACACTTTTCAGGTTTATTGTCATTCTCTCGCATGTTGGAAGTGAATCTGGGAAGCAACGGGGAGAATCAGTCTTTCCATAGCAGTTGGGCCTTTTGAATCCTAAGTAGGGGGAAGGCAAAAGGACAGATGGTCGGTTGGTTTCCAGGGGGAATAGAATGTGGGGACTGAACCTCAGATCTGAAATAGACTCTTTAAACAGAGAGTTCGCTGCTCCCAAGAGGGCTCTCCCTTAAGGTCTGTCATTCAGAGGAAGGATACAATAGGTTTGCTCTGTTATCTGCAAAAAAAAAGGGGCAGTGAAATGAATTAGTTATGGATAAAATAGTCATCAGCTTGAGTGAGAAAGGAAGCTAATTGTCTGCCTGTGTACCTTCCCTGCTAATGGGCTTGGTGACCTAGGACCATGGAAGAAACCACAATAAAAAGAGGTAGCGAACTGCACAATCAACCGTGCAAGTTGAGATTGCTGGAGATAAAACATGGAATGATAAACAAAAGACAAGATTTCCTATTAAGATGGTTTTGCTCACCTCAGTTTAACTAAGTGGAGCACTAATCAAGCTTAGCAAAGGTAATTCGTTGTGGTAACTCCTGCATTTGATTTATATTGAACCATTTTTGTTTCCTTTTTGGGAAAGTTTCCCCTCCATTGATTACTCATTTGGATTGATAGCCCACCTCAAACCAGTCCCTCAGTGTGGTGATTAGGTGTTAATTATTCCACTCTCTTGAGCACATCAAACCAAAAGCCAGAAGAAGTCTAGAAGATACAAAGGCTCAATTTTTATTGGAGGTCTAAGGTTTATCATTCTGGAGATGGAAAGCAGTCTGCAAAAATATTTCTCTGGCTATTTGTTTGAGCTAGAGATCATGTACTTTCATTCTCTCTCCCTCTCCCTCCCTCCCTCTCTCTCTCTCTTTCTCTCCATCCCTATTGCTATCTATCCATCCAGGAACTGGGCCTGGCTAGTCTAGTAAAGAGAAGGACCAGGGGAGACAAGATAGCAGACTTCCAATATTTGAGGGGCTGCCACAGAGAGGAGGGAGGGGTCAAGCTATTTTCTAAAGCACCCGAAGGCCAGACAAGGAATAATGGATGGAAACTGAACAAGGAGAAATTTAACCTGGAAATAAGGAGAAACTTTCTGACAGTGAGAACAATCAACCAATGGAACAGCTTGCCCTCGGAAGTTGTGGGAGCGCCATCAGTTGAGATTGGACTGCCATTTGTCAGAAATGGTGTAGGGTCTCCTGCTTGGGCAGGGGTTGGACTAGATGACCAACAAGGTCTCTTCCAACTCTGATTATCTGTTATCTGTCTCCACCCATCAGAAGAGACATGCTATGGGTCCCAACCACAAAAGACTTTCATTGGGCAAGAGATGGGCCCTTTCTGCTGTGGCACCCATCCTATAGAACATCAGCTCACTAAATTTCTTAAAATGTGGCTGTCAGGATCTCAAGGAGATGGTGATTTGATGGGATTGCTGCCTTGTTTTTAACAACAATTCTCTCCACTATCTTGTTATCAATAAGATAGTTGATGGCTGTTAATTCCAGGTTTTAACATCTGGTTTCTATGATTGTTTTTTTATTGTAAGCTGTCTAAAGTCACTTTATTGTGAAACGTGCAGCCATATAAACATGATACATATATAAATACATAAAGGAGACGGGTTGAAGGTTTATTAGCAGATGCTTGCATGGAGTTTGACAAGACAGTTCCAGATGTGACTGGCCTGATGTTGTAAACCATATTTCTCAGAAATTCCATCTCTGCTCATGGTGATCTCTCCCAAAAGAAAGGATTGTCATCTTTCATGCTTCTCACCAGAGTTTTGCTGAGAGCAGAATACTGGCTAAATAAATAATAAATGTCATTAGCTGTGATAACAATGCCTTACCCTTTCAAAAGTCCCATTCGTTACGATAGCTGCTGGCTTGCGCGGATGATTTCCTCTGGGAGAAAGTTTCATAGTTCGGTTTTGTTGTATTTTATTTGTTCTGGGGTTTCTTTCTAACCCCTGAAACGTTACTGAATGGTGGTGACAATTGCTTATCTTTTTATAAGGCAGAATTACAACTATAATGGAATCCCAGATGGCAACGAACATCTTCCAACAGTTCCGTTCAGTGAATGAATCTGTTCCTGGAATCTAATATTCCTTTCGAGGACTGAAAAGGAAAACCTGGATTTTGACCTTATTGCCTGGACATATTAGTTTTGCAATCTGGTAAGAAAGTTATTTGCCATTTTCCTGACCAAATATCATCACTGTGAATGAAGGGGGGGAGAGAGGGAGAAAGACACACACACACACACACACACAGACAGACAGACACACACACACACAGAGAGAGAGAGAGAGAGAGAGAGAGAGAGAGAGATAGGAAGGGAGAGAGAAGGAGGGAGGGGAGGGAGGGAGGAGAGAGGAGTGGGAGAGAGAGATTTTCTAAAACAAATATTTAAAGTCCTACCTTTTCATTTATTTTTCTTTGAAAGAAATGCTACTTTATGGCTTATTTATATCCCACCTTTATTACTTTATAAGTAACTTAAGGTGGCGAATGTACATAATATTCCTCCCTCCTTTTATTATCCCCACACCAACAACCCCGTGAGAAGGATTGGACTGAGAGAGAAAGTGTCTAGCTGGCTTTCATGGC
The DNA here is from genome assembly GCF_049901735.1 of Notechis scutatus. Lineage (NCBI taxonomy): Eukaryota > Metazoa > Chordata > Lepidosauria > Squamata > Elapidae > Notechis > Notechis scutatus. The sequence continues at coordinate 255,495,020 of NC_142010.1, read as the reverse complement.
TAAGGTGGGATCAAAACTCACGCTTTCCCACTTTCTAGTCTGGTGCCTTAACCACTAGACTAAACTTCTCCTAGCGCTAGTTTTCAAGCATAGGTTTTATTTGCAATACTCATCTACCTTGAGGGATACACTCATTTGGAGGGAATCTTGTAGGAGAGGACTTCTCACATTAACATGATGTCGGTCTGGAATCAAAAATACTTGGGACACATGCCTTGTTCTTATATACTCCAAAACTGACTGTTGGCTACTTAGTCATCCTCCTCAAATTCTGCAACGAACTCTATTTTTCCTACTGCTAGAAAACATTGCTGAGAACTTACTTGTATATATTTGAATCAAGGTCAACTTTACTATATATTTAGAATTGCGTTGACATTCCTCTTCATTTAGGAATAATGAAATTTGGTCTTGTTATCCCAGATTGGACACTAAAGGATCAGACTCTAGAAAGAGTGCAGAGAAGAGCAACCAGGATGATTAGGGGACTGGAAGCTGAAATATACAATGAACGGTTGCAGGAACTGGGCATGGCTAGTGTAGTGAAGAGAAGGACCAGGGGAGACAGGATAGCAGTCTTCCAATATTTGAGGGGCTGCCACAGAGAGGAGGAAGGGGTCAAGCTATTTTCCAAAGCACCTGTAGGCCAGACAAGCAGAGATGGTATTCAGCAGGTTCTGACCAGTTCTGGAGAACCGGTAGTGGAAATTTTGAATAGTTCGGAGAACCAGCAAATACCACTTCTGACTGGAGATTTTACAGTATCTTTCCCTTGCCACGGCCACCAAGCCACGCCCACAGAACTGGTAGTAAAAAAAGATTGAATCCCTCCACTGCAGACAAGGAATAATGGATGGAAACTGACCAAGAAAAGATTCAATCTGGAAATAAGGAGAAACTTTCTGACAGTGAGAATAATCAATCAATGGAACAGAAGTTGCCTTCGGAAGTTGTGGGAGCTTCATCACTGTAAGCTTTCAAAAAGAGACCAGACTGCCATCTGCCAGAAATGGTATAAAGTCTCCTGCTTGGGCAGGGGTTAGACTAGATGACTTACAAGGTCTGTTCCAATTTTGTTATTCTGTTCTATCATTCTGAATGTCCCACTCTGGACAAAAGGTAAAGTTTGTTGCAGCTCTCTTTTGTTTCCAAGGGTCTTGCCATGCCTCAAAACTCCAGAGCTGTTCCCTGATTAGAATTTTTGGCAAGATATTCTAATAAATACAACCCAGTCTGACTCGCTTGTATGTCTTTATTTTAAAAGTCAGCACTGTTGTTGTTCAGTCACTAAGTCATGTCAGATTTTTCACAATCTTACGAGCCAGAGCATTCCAGAACCTCCTGCTTTTCCATGGTCTCTCAGAGTTTGCCCAAATTTAGTTTAGTTTAACTAACATTAGTTTATTGTCATTGCACCTCATACAATGATATTAAATACAATCTTCAGTGTACATTATACATAAAGAAATAAAACAAAACACACATCCTTCATATTCTATGCAGTTGAATTGAAAACCCCTGATATTGCATTATACAGTAGAATTCAATATAGTTAGTTTATTCAAGAGGCAACTGGACTTTCTGGTTTTTCTTTGAAGAGGTTTTGCTTCTCATCCAAGAAGCTTCTTCAGCTCTGAGGAAGCTTCTTGGGTGAGAAGCGAAACCTCTTCAAAGAAAAAACAGAAAGTCCAGTTGCCTCTTGAAAAAAAAAGCACCTTTTGAATCTCATCCTCTTCTATCCCTTTTCCTTTTACCTTCAATCTTTCAAGGGATACCCCGCCCTCCCTTTCTCCTTATCTTCTTTTACTCTTTCCCCCTTTTTTCATTTCCTTTCCCTATTTCATCTCTTTCCCTTCTCATGGGTTTTCTGTCAGCTGGTTTTGGGTGACACTGAAGCTTTGAAACAAAACTTCCATTAGAATCTCAGGAAGGTGTTTTTTTTTTTTTTATTGAAGGAGGAATAAATCCCCAAAGCAGGTGAAAAAATGAAGTTAATATTTAATCTTCTCAGAAAAAGGCAGCAAAGACTTTCTTGATGCCAATGGAAGATATCTTTTATTTTGTTTATAAATCCAAATGTTAAGCCAAGGGGATCTGTGTGTATCTCTGTGTGTAAAATTACACAGCATGGAAAGGGACTGTTTGACAAGGGAATGGTGTTTCTAATAAGAACTTAACAAAACTCAAACTGAGAGAGAGAAACAGGGAATCAGGTAAATGAAGACATTGATTTGTTTTATGCATAGAGTTAGGAACACACCTATTTAGACAGGGAACCACCAAACTTCTCATGGATAATTTCAGATATAAATACTGCAAGGATGGGCTTAGTCAGTACTCAAAAGGGAGACCACCAAAAACCTCAGGACTATACAGTAAGTTAGGAGGAAGAGGAGGGAGGAGAAGGAGGGGGAAGGGGAAGAAGAGGGGAAGAAGGAGGAGGGGAGGAGGAGGAGGAGGAGGAGGAGGAGGAGATGGCAAATGACTTTCATACAAAGCCAAAAAGTACAGGTAGTGCTCGACTTATGATCACATTTGAGCCCAATTTTTTGTTGCTAAGTAAAACATTTGACAAGTGAATTTTGCCCCATTTTATGACTTTTCATGTCATAGTTGTTAAGTGAATCCCTTCAGTTGTTAAGTTGGTAGTGCAGTTGTTAAGTGAATCTGGCTTCCCCATTAACTTTCCTTCCTTATAAGAAGGTCACAAAAGGTGATCACATGACCCAGGGACACTGCGACTGTCATAAATATGAGTCAGTTGCCAAATGTCTGAATGTCGATCATGTGACTATGGGGTCCCTTCCCACTCTGTTATTCTGATTTTCTGAGGGCACAGTTGTAGCTGCAGAAGAAAGGGATGGAATGGTCTGAGTTGATAGTTATTTGATCGAGATATTATTTAAATAAACAAACAAGCTAACAGGAAACAACAGTCTTATCAAAGAACCACCAAGAGTACTCCCATCAACACTGACTAGTATATAAACAGAGTAAATCTTATCTCCTTCTATCACTGATGACGTTACCTAGTTGAGTAATGAAACGTCTGCAAGAAAACAGCCAGGTTCTGAGAGCACCACGAACCCCACAATGTTAGCTCTGTTTAATTATTTGAATGTTAATCGTATCAGATTTAGTGAAATCAAATTTAGATCCTTTATTATTTTTATTAGGAATTACAACAGAGGGCTACAGCAAAGGGTCAATTTATTTAATACTACACATTCTGACAGCGGCAAAAACGGTATAAGCCCAGCAATGGAAGAGTGAAAATACACCTCTAGAAAGAGAGATAATGAAGAAAATACTGGTTTGTGCAGAATTAGATAGATTAACTCTAGAACTAAAAAATAACATGGAATAGATTCTACCGATGGTTGGAAGCGAGAGGTGGAAGTCAGAACATAAAATAGCTAGGATAAATAGACCCAAAATGTGACACTGAACCAAAATGGGTATTTTGATTAAAATAACGTTAACAAAATTAGTAATGTATAAATAATACGTATGTTATTTGTTTTTTATTTTAGTATGTATGGCAGAGGAAATGCCAGGATGGTTGCACTGTGTTCAATAGTTACATACATAAGTTGTGTGTGTGTGTGTGTGTGTGTGTGTATTTGTTTTCTTAAATTTTCACGGGTATTTATATGTATGGTATTCAGCTTTGTTTGAGTATTTTCCCACGTCATTATAGTTGTGCTTTTAAAGTTGTAGCGACGTTTCTGCAGAATCTCATCTGCCATCATCAGGCTTCTGTATAGTGTTCATCTGTGAGTCAGACTTTCACAGCCGTTTCTGTTTTAAATTTGGTGCTAGCCTACTGCTGTGCCAGAATGGTTTTTTCTTCATCCTGATTGGTTGGGAGTCTTGGTCTGTGTTTATCGGTCTTGGAGTTTGCTGTGTTCTGCTTGATTGGTGTTTCTAATATCTTCTGTCTGTTTTGTAGCATTTTTTTGTCTTGATTGGCTGGCAACATTGTGTTTTGTGTATTGAGGTATATATATCTTCCCCACATTTTACAGCAAGATCTCAACTCATCACTCAAAGTCCAAACGCGGCTCTGGACATGGAAAATGTTATTTTTCTCTGATTTAGAGCCTTGTTTGACAAGATCTAGATAAAAATGGTCTGTTTCTCAAACTGTGACATGTCTGAATAGTCAGTTCCAATATTCACAGTTTTATAACGCATTCTTCTGCACATCACCCGAAAAGTAATTCCCACTGAATTCTGAAGGAGAGGCAATTTTACACTCACTTACCTAGAAGCAAGTTCCATGGAGTTTATTTGGGGGAGATAAGAGTAGAATTGTAAAAAGTTTTCTGTCTGGATATTGAAGTAAAATAAAACAGGACTGAATGGTTTGGGCCATTGTGCAAATCCCAATCATTATTTTTATGTGTCACCTGAATCCATTTATCATTCTGCTCTATTTGCAGAGTGGATTAACTGGGCCATATTAGGGAATCAAATCGACTGCAGTTCATTAAGACATGTTTAAAATAAATGCGTCATATGGGCTTTGGTTTTCCCCCCCACAGATATATATACAGGTAGTCCTCAACTTACAACAGTTCATTTAGTGACCCTTCAAAGTTAGCACGGCACTGAAAAAAGTGACTTATGACCATTTCTCACACTTATGACCATTGCAATATCCTCATGATCTAAATCTGGATGCTTGGCAACTGATTCACATTTATGACAGTTTGTTGTGGTTAGCAGACAGCAGGTGCAGATGGCTGAGGAGAGCGAGGAGTCAGATGAGGGGCCAGGACCATTGGGGAGTGGACTGCTGCCTTCAGAGATTGTGGGGGCTGGTAGCAGCGATGAGGAGGTTCCTGAGGAGCCTGTGCCAAGTGCGCGTGCGTGCAGGGTTGATCGCAGGAAAGAGCAGCTGCAGCAGCACAGGCAACTTGGGAGTAAGGCTGCAAGGGAATGGCCCCTCCTTTAAGAAGATAAAAGCCAGCCGTGAAGCGAATGTTCTTTGCAGGAAGCAAAGACGTTTTCAAATTCAGCCTCATGAACATTACAGTATCTTAAGTTGGTACTTGAAGACTCTTGTGTTGTAAAATATTTCTTATCTGTTATTCTTTGCAGCCTCGCACAGTTTTGGCAAAGCTTGTGCTTATCAAAGTTAATTAGTTTGCAGCAGCCTTTTAACCGGGGATTCATAAGAATCATTAAAAGGTTTCTGTGCCCTTTGGTTCGTGTTTGTTTTATTGGACAAGGGTTTGGGTCAGAACACGGTTGCAGTGTCCCTGGGTCATGTGATCAGCTTTTGCAAACTTCTGGCAAGCAAAGTCAGTTGGAAGCCAGATTCACTTAACAACCGGGTTACTAATTTAACAACTTACAGTGATTCCTTTAACCAACATGGCAAGAAAAGTCATAAAATGGGGGCAAAACTCCCTTAACAAATTTCTCACTTAGCAACATAAATTTTGGGCTTAATTGTGATCGTAGTTCGAGAACTACCTGTATTAGCAGAATTGATTGAATTGGGCGTATTAGAGAATCAGGGCAACTGCAGTTTGTTAAGACCTGTTTAGAACAAATGGGCCATATGGATTTCATTGCTTTTTTAAAAAAAAGATATATGTATTTGTTTTGGGAGAAACTTTGAAAACTGTCTAATACAAAAATGGACTGAAGGACCATATGAAAACTGGAGCATGTGGGTGAAGTATTATTATTATTATTATTATTATTATTATTATTATTATTATTATTATTATTATTATTATTATTATCTTTATTGTCAGAGTACAACATGTGTACAATGAGATTGGCTGAGCCTCCCTTTGTATTATGGATTTGGTTTGTGTCCTCCTCTTTGTTTATCACCTTGTCTGCTCTTGTCTAAGAGATTCCTCCTTTATCAAAATATAAAGTGCAGAAATACAAAGAAAAATGAAAATAATGGGAAAATAAGGGAGGAGAAGTGTAGAAGAGAAAAATGTGTAGGGTAAAAGGAGAAAGAAAAAGAAAAACATTGATTCCTGAGTCTTGGCTGCAGTAGGATAAGGTAATAACATACAACCTCAACTTTTTACTTTTATATAATAGCATATACTAGCCATTTCTATAACAACAAACCTATCTAATCAGCAAGACCCAAAATCAAAGTTTCATTTTTTTCCACACCTCAAGCACAAAGTCCAGAAGCAGTTTCCAAATTGAAACAAAATTAATTGTATTCTTTTTAATCAATCAATTTAGCCATCTCTGTTAACTCCATCAACTTTTACAGCCATTCATCCATTGTGGAAATCAAAGTATCCTTCTATTTTTATGCATAGTGTATTCATGCTGCTATCAATATCTAAGTGATTCCCCCACCCATGCAGACCCTACACTGTTTCTGACAGATGGCAGCCCAGTCTCTTCTTGAAAGCTTCCATTGATAAAGCTCCCATAACTTCTGAAGGCAAGCTGTTTCATTGGTTGATTGTTCTCACTGTCAGAAAAATTCTCCGTATTTCTCTCCTTGATCAGTTTCCATCCATTGTTGTCTTCAAATGCTTTGGAAAATAGCTTGACTCCCTCCTCTCTGTGGCAGCCGCTCAAATATTGGAAGACCGCTATCATGTCTCCCCTGGTCCTTCTCTTCACTAGACTAGCCATGCCCAGTTCCTGTAACTGTTCTTCATATGTTTTAGTTTCCAGTCCCCTATATTAATGGCATCAGATGATGTTTTTGCTTCTTTTGGGAGCAATGAGTTTTGCTATGGAAAGTCCTTTGTTTTTGGCTATTCTATACTTCCATCTCATTTCCTTGGAGGACTGGTCTCCATGAAGCTTACCCCATAGTTGATTGAAATTTTAGGTACACAAAATACAGATGATAAGGGAGGTGGTTCAACTCACTATCATCTCAGTACAGGTAATCCTTGACTTATGACCACAACGGAGCCTAAATTTTCTGTTGTTGAGTGAGCTTTGCCCCCTTTTGCAACATTCCATGCCACAGTTGTTAAGTGAATCACTGAAGTTGTTAAGTTAGTAAGCCGGTTGTTAAGTGAATCTGGCTACTGCATGACTTTGCTTACTAGAATGTCGCAAAAGGAGATCCCATGGCCTTGGGACCCAGCAGCGGTCATAAGTATGAACCAATTGCCAAACATCTGAATTTTGATCACATGATCATGCAGATGCTGCAAAGGTCGTAATTGTGAAAAAAATGGCCGTAAGTCACATTTGTCAGTGCCATTGTAACTTTGAACAATAACTAAATGAAGTTGAGGACTTCAACTGTACAAGTCTGGGTTAATTGTCCTTCAGCTGTTCCAGTACTGACTGGATTAATGTCTTTACATAACATGCTAGACCTTTATAATAGCCAAAGAAACTTGTGTATTTTCAGCTACTGAGTTTTTGTGAAATGCAGGTTTATTTTGGTGGCAGGAGGTAAAGGTTATATAACTTAAGCAGCTTCTATAAATTTTCTTCTAACAGAGAATCCTCTTAAATAACAGAGCAGGGAATTATATAGATCCAGGTTTCAAAGAGATTTATAATAACATTGCTCTGTTTCACTTTTTCTGGTGTTTATCGGTTCTTTTTGTCCTACCTTAACTTTTTAAACCCAACGGAGGAAAATTCCATCTGTGGCTCTGAGATATCATCTGTTTTTCAGTCACTGGTTCTGGAAAGTACATGGCCCAAACTTTCTGCTGATCTCCTCATTTACAGCAAATTCATATCTTTTGACAGAGAGAAAGCTACTTGGTTTCCTTTCCTCAGTGATATTTTTTTAATGGACATGTTTCTGCTCCATGTAACAAAATTGTCATTTCATGACAGTGGTTCAACTTAAACTAACCAGGTATAAGAGGCGGGAGAATTCTTTTTCCCCCAATTTTCCACTGAACAACTCCCGGTTTCAATTGTGTTGCTTCACTGTGCAGATGGAATCTCACATGGTTGGCTATTTCTCTATTAAGAGCATACATGTGTGCATGCACACACAGAAAATTGCAGAGAAAATAAAGTTTTGACTCTTATTAGTACACTTATTTTAAAGTGCAGTAGCATGCATATATGGGTACCATAGTCCTCAAGCAGAAATGAGTCCAAAATTGCTGCTGTGAAGTGAGACATCTGTTATGTATACTAAGAGCATTTGCACCAAGACAAATTCCTTGTGTGTCCAATCACACTTGGCCAATAAAGAATTCTATTCTATTCTATTCTATTCTATTCTATTCTATTCTATTCTATTCTATTCTATTCTATCTATCTATCTAAAGTGAAGTTTTGCCCCATTTTATGACCTTCCTAGCTACAGTTGTTAAGTGAATCACTCAGTTGATAAGTTAGTAACCTGGTTGTTAATGAATCTGGTTTCCTTATTGACTTTGCTCATCAGAAGGTTGTGAAAAATGATCCCATGACCTTGGGACATAGCCACAGCCATAAGTATGAACCACTTGCCAAGTATCTGCATTTCATGAGGATGCTTTCAAGGTTGTAACTATTGAAAACGGCCATAAGTCACTTTTTTTCACTGCTGGTCAGTAAATGAACTGTTATAAGTCAAAGACTACCTGTACACAGAAATATTTAATCATGTGAATCCCCATTTATTGCCTGAAATTGTACAACTTTGCAATCTATTCTCTCCATGAGAAATGTCTAAAGCAGGGGTGTCCAAATGGTGGCAACTATAAGACCTGCGGACTTCAACTCCCAGAATTCCCCAGCCAGCCATGCAAATATATCTCAAGTAGAATAACAGACCTACAGAAGAGAAGAAAATCACAGAGCCAGAGGTGGTATCCGGCAGGTTCTGACCAGTTCTGGAGAACCGGTAGCGGAAATTTTGAGTAGTTCGAAGAACCAGCAAATATCAACTCTGACTGGCTCCTCCCCCATCTATTCTCTGTCTCCCGAGTTCCACTTGATCAGCTGGGTCTTCTTTTGTTGCCCTGCACAGGAGAACGGAGCTGGAAAGCAGGTTAGTGGGGTGGGGAGGAAATGGGGATTTTTCAGTATCCTTCCCCTAGGAGTGGAGAGGGAATGGGGATTTTGAAGTAACCTTCCCCTGCCATGCCCACCAAGCCATGCCACGCCCACAGAACCGGTAGTAAAAAAAAATTTGAATTCCACCACTGCACAGAGTGCAAATTGTAAGAAGACTTGTTTGATCTGATCCCTCAACCAAGATTAATTATTCCTTACTGAGTCTTTTTCAATCTTGGCAGCTTTAAGATGGAGGGACTTTAACTCCCAGAATTCCCCATCCTTCCTTGTTGAACCACTAGTTAAATCCTCTATGAATTCATTCCTTTTTTGACCAAAATTCTTTGTGAATCTTTAGCAAAGCAGGCAAAAACTTGAAACTCTAAACCAAAAGAAATTCAAAGGCCTGAGCCCCTTTAACTCAGGAGTCGGGGACTGATACGATGATTTTAACTAGGGCCCACATTCACTGAACTATAAAACTGGCATCCTTCACTGTTTGCCATAATCATAGGAGCTGCTGGGAGTTGTAGTTTTAGGAAAGTCCCCCTCCTCTGATTAAAATATACTTTATTCTTAATATTAAAAAGAGACAGATTATTATATTTCCACAAAGGAGAAAGGGAGAAAAATCTTAGCAGAAAGCAGCCCCAGTCTTCCTGCCACAGGAAAACAGCTTCAAACTAAGAAAACTTTAGGAATGCAGATTTTGTATCCATTCAGGAAGACTAGGCCAAGCTATTCACAAACAAAATGCCTTCAGACAGGCTGGAGCTGACGGGATTAAGAATTTACATTCTCCCACCCAAATTCTAAGGATATGAGCTTTAGGACATAATAGGATTAACTCACCAGCATTGAAATAGTAAAAGACACAAGGCTCACTACATTGCACAACCCCCTGGAGCATCTCAGTTACCAAACCCCAGAACCCTATAAAAATCCATCCATTCACTCAGCCATTTTGTCAGTTACCCTAGAAACATGTTGCTGTCACTGAAGTTTCTGGAAACCAAATAAACACAGACCTTCTTTCCTTGTAGCTAGCCTCTACTTTATTTCTAGCATTTTTTCTCCCAGCTTGGAACCAGACTGGATTTTTCTTCCAACATAGTTTACAGACCATAATTTACAGACCAAAGGAGATTCACATAAGGTGCCCATTTTATTGTCATTCTGCCATAAAGCAGAAGCTTGAACTTAATTTTGCTTGTCTAATTTTGCTTGCTGTTACTTTGTGCTGTAACTAGATAGATGGGGAACTCATCAAATTTTCAGATGACACCAAGCTGGCAGGAATAACCAACACTCCAGAAGATAGGCTTAAGATACAGAAGGATCTTGACAGACTTGAACATTGGGTGCTATCTAACAGAATGAAATTCAGTGGTGAAAAAAGTAAAGTTCTACATTTTGGCAAGAAAAATCAAATGCACAGGTACACTTTTCGTGGTACCTTGCTCAATAATAGTAACTGTGAGAGAGATCTCGGAGTCCTAGTGGACAACCATTTAAATATGAGCCAGCAGTGTGCAGTAGCTGCCAAAAAAGTCAACACAGTTCTAGAATGCATAAACAGAGGGATAGAATCAAAATCCCATGAATTGTTAATACCACTTCATAATGGCTTGGTAAGGCCACACTTGGAATACTGCATTCAGTTTTGGTCACCATGATGTAAAAAAAATGTTGAGATTCTAGAAAGAGTGCAGAGAAGAGCAACAAAGATGATTAGGGGAGTGGAGGCTAAAACATATGAAGAACAGTTGCAGGAACTGGGTATGTCTAGTCTAATGAAAAGAAGGATTAGGGGAGACACGATAGCAGTCTTCCAGTATCTCAGGGACTGCCAGAATGAAGAGGGAATCAAGCTATTCTCCAAATCACCTGAGGGCAGGACAAGGAGCAATGGGTGGAAACTAATTAAGGAGAGTAGCAACCTAGAACTAAGGAGAAATTTCCTGACAGGTATAACAATTAATCAGTGGAACAACTTGCCTCCAGAAGTTGTGAATGCTCCAACATTGGAAGTTTTAAAAAAGATGTTAGATAACCATTTGCCTGAAGTGGTGTAGGGTTTCCTGCCTAGGCAGGTGGTTGGACTAGAAGACCTCCAAGGTCCCTTCCAACTCTGTTATTCTATTCTATTCTATTCTATTCTATTCTATTCTATTCTATTCTATTCTATTCTATTCTATTCTATTCTATTCTAACTGAAACTCTTTTAAACCTAGTACTAGTGAACTTAACTGCTTTCCTTACTAAGCCATAGTTAAATCTGGTTTATGGTAGACCATGAAATCTCAGAAAGTCTACAGCTATCAATTCTAGGCTGCAAAAATCTCAAATACCACCAGATGGCAGCCAAGATACGCAAAAAACAAACAAACAAAAAACCTGCTGACACTGCTATCCTCCAGTGGTCAGTTGAATGTTTGCAACCCAGATCTTAGCAAAGCTTTGAACAGCAGTCATGGGAAACCTCTGAAACCCTGAAAAAAAAGGAAAAATAGAGGATGAAAAAAAATCCACAAAGTTTGTAGGGTCTTGGAAGAAAATGGAACTTCACAGAATAGAATAGAAGAAATAGAATAGAATAGAGTAAAGTAGAGTAGAACAGAAAATAAAACAAAATAGAAAATAAAACAGAATAGAAAATTCTTCGTATAAAAGCTGGAAGTTAACTAGATGAAAAACAATTATTAAGGTAGGAAAAACCTTACTTCTCTAACCATAAAAGTATTGGCAAGGTTTGCAGTTTATATTGTCTTACTTGAAAAAAAGTTTTACAGAGTTTAGGAGATTTAGAACATTTTGTTTTCCAAATTAATTTACCAGTGAGTCAATCCCATTGAACTTAGTGACACTTGCTCCTGGATAAACTAGTATGCATTGCGCTAAAGGAACCCAAGCCTGCCTTGATTAAATGCTTTCAAATTCAATGGATGTTAATGGGAACGATTTAAGGACACACATCGCTCCCTTGTTAAAACCAAGAGGATTTACAAGTGCTTAGGTAAGGCTGGACTGAGCTGTAAAGATTTAACACTTTAATCACCCTCTAGTATCTACGTTTACATCTGAGCACACTGAAATGTAAATATTCACTAATTAATCTTTTCAGGGTAAATTTACAATGTCTAATCGTAGAGGAGAATACGCTAACAGAAGATTTATCTTTTTTAAAATAAAAAAAAACATCTGTTTAAAATGTTTTTTTTTTTAAAAAAAAAATCCATTCATTAAAAAAAATGCTTGAGATTAAAATCTCCTGGTCTTCTTCCCCCTTGAAATGATCTAAGAACAGCTAGATTTTTGATTTTCAGGACAGAAATATTTTATGGTGGTTGCTTAAACTTATTGTACAGTTAGTCCAGTGGTGGGATTCAACTGGTGTTACTACCAGTTCGATGACAATGCTTTGCGTCCGCATATGTGCTTTGCATGCACGCACATGTAAAAAATCCTTTAGCTGTGCTGCCCGGATAGCTGCCTGGATAGCTGCCTGCGCGCGGGTGCGCAGTGTTTGAAAGCCACTTTTTTCCCGCTTTTTCAACCTCAGCTGTGCAACGCAAAGCAACTGAAGTTGAAAAAGCAGGAAATAAAGGACAGGTAAGAGCCCAGGCGGGCGGGTGGGCCAAACAGCAGCAAACACAGAAACAGTTCAGTGTCTGCTGCTCTTCAGAGCTGCTGATTCTATAGAGGCGGGCAGAACCGGTAGCATCCCACCCCTGAGTTAGTCTTTGATTTACAACCATTCATTTAGTGACTGTTCAAAGTTTCAACAGCATGGAAAAAACCAAATTATCACTGTTTTTCACACTAACCCATTGCCGCATTGCTGCGGTCATGTGATCGAAATTTGGATACTTGGCAACAGGCATGTATTTATGATGGTTACAATGTCCCAGGATCATGTCCTTTGCTTCTGACAAGCAAAGTCAATGGAGAAGCCAGATCCATTTCACAACTGTGTTAATATCCCAAAGGCGCTTTTTCAAGAGGCAAGTGGACTTTCTGGTTTTTCTTTGAAGATGTTTCGCTTCTCATCTAAGAAGCTTCTTCAGCTCTGACTGGATGGGAGGGAATGGAAGGATTTATATCCCTTGCAGACACCTGGCCATTTGCATTCTTTTGGAGAGCCTGTAAGGTCACCTGGAGATTTATCTGTGTCATCACCAGGGTCACCTTAGTGGCGCAAATGGGTCTTCTTGGAACTGTTGAAAGGACTGTGTTGCAGACTGGGGATAGATGATGTCGTATCCCTCCTCTTCTATTGAGAGAGGGCTGTTCAAGATGGCCTCTTTCAACAGTTCCAAGAAGGCTCCACATCTATTTGCACCGCTCAGGTGACCCTGATAACATAGATAAACCTCCAGGTCAGAGGTAGTATTCAGCAGGTTCTGACCAGTTTATTTATTTATTTATTTGTTTATTTATTTATTTGTTTGTTTGTTTGTTTATTTATTTATTTGATTTGTCAATCGCTTACAAGATAATAGGTATAAGTATAAACATGAGTAATAATACAGGAAATAGGTATGAATAAATGGGGACAATAGGACAGGGATGGTAGGCACGATGGTGCGCTTATGCACGCCACTTAGGAATGGGGTGAGATCAATAGTGGATAGTTTGAAGTTAAAGGAGTGGGGGGTTAGAGGATGTAACAACAGAGTCAGGTAGTGCATTCCAGGCACTGACTACTCTGTTGCTGAAGTCGTACTTTCTGCAACCAAGTTTGGAGCGGTTTACATTTGAGTTTGTATCTATTGTGTTCTCTTGTATTGTTATGGTTGAAGCTGAAATAGTCATTGGCTGGTAGGATATTGTAGTAGATAATTTTGTGTTGCTATGCTTAAGTCTAACCGTAGGTGGCATAGTTCAAGGTTGTCCAAGCCCCAAATCTCAAGCCTGGTGGTGTAGGGTATTCTGTTGTGAGCAGAGGAGTGTAGTACTCTTCTCGTGAAATACTTCTGGACTCGCTCAATTGTATTAATGTCCAATATACAGTGTGAATTCCAGACAGATGAGCTGTATTTGAGTATTGGTCTAGCAAAGGTTTTGTATGCCCTAGTTAGCAATTCAATATTTCCAGAGGAGAAACTTCGTAAGATTAGATTTACAACTCTTAATGCCTTTTTGGCAATGCTGTTACAGTGAGCTCTGGTGCTTAGGTCGTTAGATATGAGTACTCCTAGGTCCTTGACAGAGTGAGGTAGTGGAAATTTTGAGTAGTTCAGAGAACCAGCAAATACCACTTCTGACTGGAGATTTTACAGTATCTTTCCCCTGCCACACTGTTAGGAATATAAGTCACCTAACAGGTATTTGGGTTAGAAATATATAAACCAGGATAAACATTTTAAAACTGTATCTTTAAGAAAATCCTAAAAGTGTAATTGGGTGTGGTTTCTCAAACAGCCATAAGATGGAGCCAGAAACCTGGGTTGTCTTAGTCTTAGTCTCAGAAGAGAGTGTGTCTCAGTGAGTCTCTGTTTCCTTCTGTTGCAGAATATTGCCGTTCCTCATAATTGACTGGTATTCTGGATTTGATGTAAGTCTGATACTGAACTGTTTTTGACACTGGACTTTGTTACTGGATTATCCCTGGATTGAAAATTGACTGATCTTACCTGTGAATAATTTTGGACTGCTTGTTTTGAACTTTGCTTAAACCTTTCTGGAAGTAAAAACCTACATTTACTGTACAGTGTATCTGTATGCTGTGTGTGTATTATTCAAACACTACTCTCAAATACATCTCCCTTGTATGCACTCATTCTCCTAACGGGGAATTACCTCAACACCCACCCACCAAGCCATGCCCACAGAACCAGTAGTTAAATTTTTTTGAATCCCACCACTGCTCCAGGTTGCCTCAATGACTCTCTAAAAGGATGCAAATGACCAGCTGTCTTCAAGGAGTATAAATCGTTCCATTCCCCACTATCCAGTCAAAGCTGAAGAAGCTTCTTGAATGAGAAGCGAAACATCTTCAAAGAAAAACCAGGAAGTCCAGTTACCTCTTGGAAGAAACACCTTTGGGACAACCATGACCTGGATAATTAGACAACTGTGTTAGTAAGAACTGCAGTGATTCATTTATCAACGGTGGCAAGAAAGGTCGTAAAATAGGGCAAAACTCACTTAACTGTCTTGCTTAGCAATTGAAATTTTGGGCTAAGTTATGGTCATAAATTGAGGACTACTGTACCTGTACAACCCACCCCCAAACCCACTGGTATTTTTAGAGGGAAAAGATTGAGGAATGATAAAACAATTGTCACCACATAACTAATTTCTCTGCACGTTATGATTGATGTGTCACAAAGACACCCTTGTGGTTGTCCTTGTAGTTAAAACAGATGTCCGCATATCTGTACAATATCCTCTTACATCAACCAAATTGACAGCTTTCTCTTGTCTTACAAAATCTGTGCTGAAAACATTCTAGGACGTTCCAGCAATTTTCTCCAGAATGCCACCTGCCAATTTTCTTAATTATTATTATTGTTTTTATCATGCAGAGTTTCAGTGAGTGACATTTCTGTTTAGCGAGATATAGTTAGGAACAAATTTCTACCCTAATGTGATCTCGAATGGCTGTTATTCTTCTAAAAGATTTGGGTGGCTTTTACTCTTGTAGCTTGGTTCCAGTTGGAGCTGGGTTCTGAAAGTCGTAAGATACGGTGTGTGGAAAAATCTCAAGAAATCCAGGAAAGTGAATCAGCTCACTTCAAAACACCATTCTTGTCTATACTCCATTGAAGATTTCCTGGAAAATCTTTCCCATGTTTATGGTTCGATTCAATTGTATTGCATTTGTATTAATACAATAACAAAACAACAATTAGAAGGGACCTTGGAGGTCTTCTAGTCCAATCCCCTACTCAAGAAGGAAACTCTATAACATTTTAGACAAATGGTTGTCCAATCTCTTCTTAAAAACCTCCAGTGTTGGAACATCCACAACTTCTGGAGGCAAGTTGTTCCACTGATTAATTCTTCTAACTGTCAGGAAATTATCTCTTTAGTTCTAAGTTGCTACTCTCCTTGATTAGTTTCCACCCATTGCTTCTTATCCTGCCCTTAGGTGCTTCGGAAGTGTATTGTTACTAATCGATTAATCATGCTTATGGCCTAATCATATTCCTCAATTACCTACCTTGGCCTGCTTGCATATGGGATTATTCTAGCAAACTCTGTGGAGTTAGTTCTGCCAGATGGTTTGTTAAACCAAGCAGTTGAAACACTGCTCCTGATTTTAGTAATATTGCATACAGCCCATCCTAGATTTATGTCTGTAATTGAATGTGCCCATCATAGTTATAAGTTCTAAAGCAGGTCACCCATGTGACTGCCCTGATTTTACTACCTTTTTTGGGTAGTCATTGAGTGAATGGCACAGTCATTAATGGTTTGTTAATGGGCCAGTTTTGCTGAAAACCAAAAGTAAATGACAGTTTTCAGCAAGAGCAGTGTGAAACACGGACATGTGACCACAGGAGACTGCAAACCATCATAAATACGAGCTGGTTGCTGAGTGGTTATGTGCATTGTGGTTATGTGGTGGGCAACCCAACCATCAGGTCCTAAATAGCCCCCGAGAGGTCTGTTGTAACTTCAAACAGTAACTAAGTAACTGGTCATAAGTTAACAACTACCTGCGTGTGAAAACCAATAGCTCTATTGAGTTTTGTTTTTATATTGAACATGATCCCTGACTAATTTGAAAACTGGCAATTGGTGGAGAAGCAAGAGATTAAAATTAATCAGTAAAAAATAGTTTGGTGGTTCCTGCATTTAAATATAAGATGTGGTTTGAGTTGAACTTGGTGTTCAAGTCATTTCAGGGACACATCCATGTTTTTTTTGAAATCAGTAAAGAAGTGGTTTGTGTCTTCTCCTGGAACATTTTGCTACTTTCCAAGCTAGTGTACAGTTCTAAGACTTCTTGGCAGTCCCCATCCAAGATGTAAGCAGATGTCATTCTGCTTACCTTTTGAAAAACCCGCTAAGATTAAAATCTTAGATCTTTAGAAAACAAAAGCATAACTAACCAACTAATGCTGTTCCTCTGTTCTCCCTGCCCTCAAAAAGAATGAGGAGGAGGAGGAGGAGGAGGAGGAGGAGGAGAAGGAGGAGGAGGAGGAGGAGGAAATGAAAGAAGGAAGCTAAGGAAGGAAAAGAAAAGAAATGAAAAGAAAGAGAAGCTTGAAATTCTGGTGTTTTTCCTCTAGTTATGTAATATTGCGGGTTTTATTTTTTTTTGTCCTCAGCTTAAGGATGTGTTTGCAGGCAAGAATTGTCTCTGTCTCCTAATATTTTTTCTAAATACCTGGGAGAACTTCATTTTTCTTTCTTTCTGCTTTCTATGCAAAAAAAAAAAAAAAAAACTGTACTTCAGCTTAATTCTCAGGTTGCTTGACAATTTCTTCTGAATTTCTCTTGAAGGTGTCTTTGTGGTGGTTGTCGCTTGTTTCTGGAGGTGGCAGAGGGTGTGTATTGCCACTGCTGATGTTTTTGAACATATAACTTGGCCCTCATTCCGAAGCTTCCCTCCCTTCCTACACTTCCCAATTAAAGATGTCCCCTTTTTGATTGAGTCAAAAACCCGAAAGCCTAAGAGACTGCAAACTGCTGGACGGTTGATTTGTAATGGGATTTGTACACATCGCTTAGCTTCCCTGTTACCGAGTGGCTTTGCTCACACAACAAGCTGAACCAGGTTAAGGTCCAGCGCTTGCATTCACACATGAAGAACTTTAATTCCACAATTCCTGGAGGTGGTTGTTTTTTTTCCTCTCCTGTCACTTCTTTTTCTGAACTTGTGCTACAATCAAACTTTTGTGAAAGATCAATGCAGCTCAGAAGACAAGAGGCAATGATAAATGTCTCCTCCTTGCTCTGGAGGGCCAGAGATCAAGCTGGCTATAATTATATCTGCATGGCAGGCGAGGGCATGATCAATTACCTTGCACTCCTAAGCCGAGTGACAAATGAGTGACCAGGAACATTCTGGTAAAAAACCCCAATGGAAAAAAAAATCTGAGTTCAAGTGTCAGTGATTATTACAGATTCTCAATTTCCAAGGTGGTTTATGATTACTCATCATAAACCCACCCACCCTCTGAAATACAACCATGCTATTGACTCTGGATGATTGTTTTTTAGTGTTTAATTGGTGCACGCATTAAGCAAATGGTGGGCTTCAAAAATTTTAGCTAAGGGTTGCCTGGTTAATGGGCAGGCATGGCCATGGGGGGTATGGCCTAATCGGCCTCCTCTACCACGGTGGAGAGGCATTTTTGCTTTCCCTGGGCTCTGGAGGCTTTCCTCAAGCCTCCAGGAGGGAGAAAATGGCCGCCCGGGGCTTCAGAGGCTCTCTGGAAGCCGGAAACGGGCCCATTTCTGCCCTTCCCAAACTTCCGGGAGGCCGTTTGTCGCCATCCCTGAGCCTCCACGAGTGTCCTGCACTTACCTGCATCCAAAATGGGCCATGTGGGGATTCCTGGGAGGGGCATGGAGGGGTGGGCGGGGCCAGCCAGGAGTGGGATTTGGGGGTACTCCAAACTGCACAGAATCTTAGGGGTTCTCCCGAACCCTTGCGAACCCCCAACAGCCTACCCCTTGCATTAAGAATGCTCAAAGAAGAATGTTATAACTATAAAGGTATAACTTAAATTTTTAAACAAGATTTGAAAAAAAAGATACAAAGGTGTTACACTCCAGTCTAGTAATTACAGGGGAAAATTTGTTTTATGAGAAAAGATAATATGAAATTGTAAACAGGACAGACGAAGGTATAAAAACATTGATTAGGAAGATTTTAAAAATTAGAAAAAGATATGTAATTGAATTAAGAAAGGAATGAGATGATTTAAAATAAGGCTATAGGAAGTAAAGAAAGGGAAAAGATATTGAATAAATTGCGAAAATAGTTATAAGACATGGATTAGAATGTATAAGATAAATATGTATTGAGTTTATGTCTGTATGGATAAGTGATAACCTGGGGTCACACTGTTCTCAAAAAAAGATATTTTACTTGTATTTATGTTTTGTGACAACTTAAATAAAACTTTTATTAAAAAAAAAAAGAATGCTTGAAGAATTCCAAGTCAAATTACAATAACAGCATCTTATCCAATGGTTCTGTGGGCATGGCTTGGTGGGCATGGCAGTGGAAGGTTACAGCAAAGTCCCCATTCCCTCCCCACCCCACTAACCTGCTTTCCAGCTCCGTTCTCCTGTGCAGGGCAACAAAAAGAAGACCCAGCCAATCAGCTGGGACTCAGGAGACAGAGAATAGATGGGGAGAGCCAGTCAGAGGTGGCATTTGCCGGTTCTCTGAACTACTCAAAATTTCTGCTACCAGTACTTCAGAACTGGTCAGAACCTGCTGAATACCACCTCTGATCTTATCTATGTAGTTATACATATTATATAACTACATGCAACTACTTCCCTCTATGCCTGAAGAGAAAGGTTTTTGATCAGTGTCTGCTACCTGATCTAAGATGTGCCAGTGAAACATAGACACTAACCTTACCATTGATACAAAAGCTACGAGTGGCACGAAGAGCCATGGAAAGAGACATGCTCGGCATCACAAGACAAGATAGAAAGACCCGCACATGGATTAGAGAACCAATAAAAATATACAATATTATTTATTTTATTTGTTTATCAAACATGTACAAGATAACAAGTATAGGTATGAACATAAACATGAACATAGGAAGTAAATACAGATAAATGGGGACAGTAAGACAGGGATGATGCGCTTATGCACGCCCCCTTTAAGGACCTCTTAGGAATGGGGTGAGGTCCACGGTAGACAATTTGACGTTGAAGCTGTGAGGGGTTGAGGCTGTAACAACAGAGTTGGGTAGGACATTCCAGGCATTGACCACTCTGTTGCTGAAGTCGTCTTTTCTGCAATCGAGTTTGAAGCGGTTTACCTTGAGTTTGTATCAATTGTTTGCCAGTGTATTATCGTGGCTGAAACTGAAGAAGTCATTGACAGGCAAGATGTTATAGCAGACAATTTTGTGAACTATGCTTACATCGGACCACAGGTGGCTCAGTTCTAGATTGTTCCAGCCCCAAATTTCAAACTTGGAGGCGTAGGGAATTCTATTGAGAGTGGAGGAGTGGAGTACTTTTCTCAAGAAATACCTCTGAACCCGCTCAATTGTATTAACATCTGATATACAGTGCAGGTTCCAGGCGGACGAGCTGTATTCGAGAATTGGTCTGGCAAAGGTTTTGTATGCCCTAGTTAACAATTCAATGTTGCTGGAGAAGAAGCTTCACAAAATAAGGTTAACGATTCTTAAAGCCTTTTTGGCAATGCTGTTACAGTGAGCTTTGGGGCTTAGATCGTTTGAGATAAGTACTGCTAGCTCCTCAACAAAGTGAGGGTCGTCTACAAGATCGTTTCCTCCTAACTTGTATTTTGGTGTTCTGATTTTTTTTTTTTTTTTTGCCAATGTGTAGGACATCATCAAAAGAGCAAAAGAATTGAAATGGAAATGGGCTGGTCACAGAGCAAGAATAACTGATGGCAGGTGGACCAAATGGATCCCACTTGATCAAAGGAGTCCACGAAAGAGACTCAAGATGACATCAACAAGTATGACATCAAGATGACATCAACAAGTATGGCAGGCCGAATTGGCAAAGGGAAGCTCAGGACTGTATTGGTTGGAAACATGTGGAAGAGGC
Organism: Notechis scutatus; assembly: GCF_049901735.1. NCBI lineage: Eukaryota > Metazoa > Chordata > Lepidosauria > Squamata > Elapidae > Notechis > Notechis scutatus. The sequence goes on along the minus strand of NC_142010.1, from coordinate 255,474,317 downwards.
CTTCATCCTGCAGTAGATAGATAATAGCTAAAATGATGACGATAATGATGACATATTGTTAATAAGATACTGCAGGGAAATAACATACATATTTTTTTCCTTCCATCCAATTTGTGTCTGATTCTCGGAGACATGCACGAAGTCCTTTACGTTTTCTTGGCAAGGTTTTTCAGAAGTGGTTTGCCATTACCTACTTCCTAGGGCTGGAAGAAACTGACTGGCCCAAGGTAATCCCTCTAACACAGGCAGGACTAAAACTCTTGTCTCCTAATTTCTACCTTCATGACTTAATCACTACAGGTACTGTAGTCCTTGGCTTATGACCATAAGTGAGCTCAAAATATCTGTTGCTAAGTGAGGTTAAGTGAGTTTTGTCCCTTTTTACGACCTTTCTGACCACAGTTGTTAAGTGAATCACTGTAGTTAGATAAATTCTTTTTTTTAAATAAAGTTTACTTATACGTTTTCTTTGTTTTGTATTACAGCTTCAATTTTACAATGATGATATACTGGTTGTATCAACATTATACATTTTGCATTCTATTTATACCCCCTATGTTCAACCATTTAACTTTTCTTTATATAATACCACATTTATCTTTCTTATTCCTATAGTTCTAACCAGAGTTTCTATATCCATATATTTTTAACTATCATTATACTCATATTATTTCTAGTACTTTGATTGTCTTTCATTGTAGTTTTCTAATCTATGCATCTCTTATCTAACCAATTGTACCATATGTTCCAAACGGAATAATATTCTGATTCCTCTTTATCTTTAATTTCCATTGTCAACTTGTCCATTTCAGCGCAATCAAGTATTTTAGATAGAATTCTTTAATGGCCAAGTGTGATTGGACACACAAGGAATTTGTCTTGGTGCATATGCTCTCAGTGTACATAAAAAGAAAAGATATATTCATCAAGAATCATAAGGTACAACACTTAATAATAGGGTTTTTTTTAGTTTAGTTTACATTATTGTCATTGCACCTCGTACAACGAAATTAAATACCATTTTCAGTGTACATTATGAGTGAAAATAAACACAAACATACATCCTTCACATTCTATACACTGAATTGAAAACCCCTGATATTGCATTAATATTGCACTATACAGTAGAATTCAACAGAGCTACTGCCCTGGGATAGAAGCTGTTTTTCAGTCTATTTGTCCTTGTTTTAATATCTTGTACCATCTACCAGATGGTAATAGTTCAAAAAAAAAAAGTCATAGAGTACCAGTAAACAATCAAATCATACTAGGAAACAGTCAGTAAAAATTGTTAGGATACAAGCAACAAGGTTACAGTCATGCAGTCATAAGTGAGTTCTCAAGCTAAGTAACACAGTTGTTCAGTGAACCTGGCTTCTCCATTGACTTTGCTTGTCAGAAGGTCTCAGAAGGTGATCACGTGACACCAAGAAGCTGCAACCATCATAGATACATGCCAAGTGCCCAAATATTGATCACATGACCCTGGGGATGCTGTAATCACACTTCCAGTGCCGTTCAAAAGCTCACCAAACAAATGCTTATAAGTTGAGGTCTAGTTGCAAACTGGCTCTACAATATTATAAGTTGAGGTCTGCTTGCAAACTGGCTCTACAGTATGCATATAGTATCCTATTTTGGGATTCTTTGTGCATAGAGAAGCCTACACATGTGTTTTCATGAAAAACACTGGACAAAAAACAAGCCAATTCCATTGTGTTGGTGTGCTGGAGGAATTTGGGATTTCTGACAAAAACTGAGCTACACTTGAAGAGATTAGTAGGTGAAATGGAACATAATTCACCTTTAGATGTCAGACTTTCCCACATATTACAGTGCTGTTTATTTTGTGAGATAGCAAGGTTTATTTTGTGAGATAGCAATTGTGCTCATCACCAGGATCAACTCTTAAGAATCCGTTGCTGATAGTTCACGTCTGAGAAGATTTGGGAATAGAAATAGAACACAACACAACAGAACATGATAGAATGATAACAGCATTGGAAGGGACCTTGGAGGTCTTCTAGTCTTACCCCATACTCGAGCAGGAGATCCTATATCATTTCAGACAAATGGCTGTCCAGTCTCTTTTGAAAGGCTCCAATGATGGGGCACCCACAACTTCTGAGGCAAGCTATTCCATTGGTTGATTGCTCTCACTGTTAGGAAATTTCTCCTTAGTTCTAGGTTGGCTCTCTCCTTGGTTAGTTTCCATCCGTTGTTTCTTGTCCTGCCTTCTGGTGCTTTGGAAAATAGCTTGATCCCCTCATCTTTGTAGGAGCCCCTCAAACCTGAGTGGGATTCTGCCAGTTCTGTCCGGCTCTGTAGAACCGGTAGCTCTGAAGAGCAGCAGACATAGAACTGGTTCTATGTCTGCTGCTGTTTTTGGCCCACCCGCCTGCCGGGCTGTTACCTGACCTTTATTTCCTGCTTTGTCAACCTCAGCTGCTTTGCATGGCACAGCTGTGGTTGAAAAAGCAGGAAAATAGTGCTTTTTAAATGCTGCGCACCCATGCGCAGCTGTTGGCAACATAGCTGACGACGTTCCACAGCGCAAATTGCAAATCACTGATCCGGTAGTTACACCGGTTGGATATACCACCCTGCCGTCAAACATTGGAACACTGCTATCATGTCACCCTTGGTCCTTCTTTTCATTAAACTAGACATGCCTAATTGCTAGAGAAACTGCTAATATTTGCAGATCTGGCTCTCTGGCAGAGCCTCCTCTTCCTGCCCTGACAACATTCAGAAACAACCAGGGTTTGCTTCTGGTGTATGCATGCAATTAGATCTCTTTCTCTGTTACTCCACGTCTTCATGTTTTAAATATTTTATTTCTAACCCTACATGAATTGCACCTTTATTTTCTCTTTCTTGATGGAGCATTTGTTCCTTCCTTTCTTTCTTCCTTCTTTCTTAGTTAAAATTTGAAATTCATTAAAGATGTCTTATTATTCTTCTTTATTGTTGGCTTCTTTTCTTTTTTCTTTGCTTCTTCTTCTTCTTCTTCTTCTCATAATTCAACCTTCTTCTTCTTCTTGGTGGCTTCTTCTTCTTCTTCTTCCTTCTTCTTCTTCTTCTTCTGCCTCTATCTGTTGTAGTGTTTGTTGATAGGTAGCAAGCGCCATTTCTAAAAAAAAGGAAGGCTTCTTTTACACCATCTTTGCCATCTTTTTTGTTTGCTCATATTCTTTTCTCAGTTCCTCAACAGAAAAAGCCATTATAAATCTTTTCTTTCCCCCCACCCTCTTTCTTCTTGCAACAACCAAGATATTTCAAAAATAGAACAATCCCAAAGTCATCAATCAATCCAAGCCAAGACAAAGTTCTCACTTTCTCTTCCTGGGGTAGTATCAATCAAAAAAAGAAAGTCCAAATCTGTATCTTAAAGCCTTATTGCAATACATTTCAGTCTTCAGATCCTTAAGGCATCTCCTCCAACAAAATCTTAACATATAAATATATTTTTGTCCTCTCCCTTCCCACTTATCACATAAAGCCAGTTTTTACTTGAAAAAGACAGGTTTCTCAGTATCCACTTATTGATTCCGTAGGGAAGGAGAGTAAACTTTCCTTTCAGCACCTCAAAATTGCCGCTTATTTTCTCTTCTGGAAGGTATCATTCAAAAAGCCATAATTTCCAGGAATTATGTTAAATATGTCTTAGAGTCCTGGGTCAACCAAGAAAAACTTTCACTTTCAAAGGCTTTCTCCTCTTCCTCCTGCGCATTCTTACCCAGCTGCCGGCTTCTTTGTGGCGGCCATTACGGACCGCCGCTGCACCGTCTTGGGAAAAGGGGGTTCTGCCGGCCGGGGGGGGTCTGCAACACCCCAAACCCTCTCCGGATCCCCCCTATCTTCAGCCGCCCCTGCAGGGCAGCCTTAGCTCCAAACCCGTCCGGATAGGAGCACCAAAAACGGCTAGCGCAGCAGGGATCACGCAGTATCGCGAATCCCTGCCGCTCACGAAGCCGACAAACCGGAAGTTCCTATTTTGGGATTCTTTGTGCATAGAGAAGCCTACACATGTGTTTTCATGAAAAACACTGGACAAAAAGCAAGCCAATTCCATTGTGTTGGTGTGCTGGAGGACTTTGGGATTTCTGACAAAAACTGAGCTACACTTGAAGAGATTAGTAGGTTAAATGGAACATAATTCACCTTTAGATGTCAGACTTTCCCACATATTGCAGTGCTGTTTATTTTGTGAGATAGCAAGGTTTATTTTGTGAGATAGCAATTGTGCTCATCACCAGGATCAACTCTTAAGAATCCGTTGCTGATAGTTCACGTCTGAGAAGATTTGGGAATAGAAATAGAACACAACACAACAGAACAGAACATGATAGAATGATAACAGCGTTGGAAGGGACCTTGGAGGTCTTCTAGTCTTACCCCATACTCGAGCAGGAGATCCTATATCATTTCAGACAAATGGCTGTCCAGTCTCTTTTTGAAAGGCTCCAATGATGGGGCACCCACAACTTCTGAGGCAAGCTATTCCATTGGTTGATTGCTCTCACTGTTAGGAAATTTCTCCTTAGTTCTAGGTTGGCTCTCTCCTTGGTTAGTTTCCATCCGTTGTTTCTTGTCCTGCCTTCTGGTGCTTTGGAAAATAGCTTGATCCCCTCATCTTTGTAGGAGCCCCTCAAACACGGGTGGGATTCTGCCAGTTCTGTCCGGCTCTGTAGAACCGGTAGCTCTGAAGAGCAGCAGACATAGAACTGGTTCTATGTCTGCTGCTGTTTTGGCCCACCCGCCTGCCCGGGCTGTTACCTGACCTTTATTTCCTGCTTTGTCAACCTCAGCTGCTTTGCGTGGCACAGCTGTGGTTGAAAAAGCAGGAAAATAGTGCTTTTTCAAATGCTGCGCACCCATGCGCAGCTGTTCGGGCAGCATAGCTGACGACGTTCCACACGCGCAAATTGCAAAATCACTGATCCGGTAGTTACACCGGTTGGATATGCCACCCCTGCCTTCAAACATTGGAACACTGCTATCATGTCACCCTTGGTCCTTCTTTTCATTAAACTAGACATGCCTAATTGCTAGAGAGACGGCTAATATTTGCAGATCTGGCTCTCTGGCAGAGCCCCCTCTTCCTGCCCTGACAACATTCAGAAACAACCAGGGTTTGCTCCTGGTGTATGCATGCAATTAGATCTCTTTCTCTGTTACTTCACGTCTTCATGTTTTAAATATTTTATTTCTAACCCTACATGAATGTTTTATGGAGCATTTGTTTGAACCCTGTTTCTGCGGATGTCTTATTATTATTCTTTATTGTTGGCGGATTTTGTTTTTTGTTTGCTGCAAACTGTCATAATTCAACCCACTGAAATTGGTGGCATGCCAGTTGAATGAATGCATCTTTTCAATTAATTCATGAATGAATCTTTTAAAAAAACTAAGCACTTAGAGAACATGTCGTATCACACCGAAGCTTATCTACTGTAACTTTCTTTATACGTTAATGTAGAAAGAGAGGAGAATAAATTTACGAATGCTCATATTAGGGGTGGGATTGGACCGGTGTAACTATTGGTTTGGTGCTTTTATGTTTTGTGTGCGCTGTGCGCGCGTTTATATCCACATCAGCTAGCTGCCTGGACAGCTGAGCAGCGCTGCGCATGGGTGCGCAGTGGTTGACAAGGCACTTTTTTCCTGCTTTTTCAACTGCAGCTGTGTTGCGTAAAGCAGCTGCAGTTGAAAAAGCAGGAAATAAAAGTCAGGTAAGAGCCCGGGAGGGCAGGTGGGCCAAAAGAGCAGCAGACATAGAACCGGTTCTATGTATGCTCTCTGTTTGCTGCTCTTCAGAGCAACTGGTTCTTCAGAGGTGGCCAGAACCGGTAGAATCCCACCCCTGGCTCTTATGCCAGATGGACATATGCCTTTTTTAGCTGTAAATCTGATCCTACTAGTCTGGGAACTCTCCTCTCCTTTTCCCTCCCCTCCTCTCCCCTCTCCTTTCCTCTCTTTCCTTTCCTTTCCTTTCCTTTCTTTCCTTTCTTTCCTTTCCTTTTTCTTCCTCTCCTCCCTTTCCATCTTTCCTTTTCTTCCCTTCCCTTTCCCTCTTTTCCTTTCCTTCTTTCCTTTCCTCCTTTCCTTTCCTTTCCTTTCCTTTCCTTTCCTTTCCTTTCCTTTCCTTTTCCTTTTCCTTTTCCTTTTCCTTTTCCTTTTCCTTTTCCTTTTCACTCCACTCCACTCCACTTCACTCCACTCCACTCCACTCTCCAGCTGGGGAATTCTGGGAGTTGGTCTACTCATCTAAAAGCTGCAAAGATTGAGAATCACTGCCCTAGAAAAATGTAGGAAAAATCATATATGATGGTCACAACCTCAGCAAGAAGGAAGCTCACAATGAAGCAAAGCTGAATTGTAAAAAAAAAAAAAAAGTGTAACTGAAGAACTAATTGGAATCGCCTAGCTAACCTTATCTAGCTTAGATGCTAAGCAGAGTCAGCTCTGGTTATTATTTGGAGGGGAAACCTTTGGAGAAATTCCACAATTGTGATCTAGGCTGCTAAGAAAAAAAATCTCAGAAGAATAAAGATGGAGAAAAAAACTCCATTTTTCTAGACATGGAGGTTGATGTAAGGAGTAAGGGGGTCTAATTCTTATTTCTCTCTCTCTCTCTCTCTGTTCTCTTCTGCTTCTTAACTCAGACTCCTCATCCATTGGGCCTGGTTCTATTCATCCAACATGTTAAACCATCAATCATGGTTTGTAGCTAAGCGCAAAGAGGGCAAACTTTATGATGTCTTTGCCTGCTATGTGACACATTCAGCCTTAACATGGCTTCTTTGCTTTGTCTGTGCGTATTGGGGGACATAACTAACATGGTTTTGTTTGTCAAAGTTTTGTGGTTTAAGGGTCTTATTTTTGAACTGGTAGATATCTTGTGCTACCCCATATTGATCTGCTGTTTCCTACTTCGTCTTTTATTCTTTGAAATTCTCAGCTTTCTTCCTCTGAGATCTCCCCTACCTTCTTGGGCTATTAATAGGCAAATAACTTTTAACAGACTAATTTTATACATTGACCAATGTACTCATTCCAAAGCAAGGGTCTTCAAACTTGGCAAGTTTAAGACATGTGGACTTCAGTTCCCAGAATTCCTGAGCTAATATGACTAGAGGAGGAATTCTGGGAATTGAGGTCCACAAATCTTAAAGCTGTCAAGTTTGAAGACCCCTGTAAAGAGTCAAGTGAACTTTGAACGGTTAAATTCTGATAGGGACTTTAAGCGGTTTTTGTGGGGGGGGGAGTGGTTTCCCCCCCCCATTGCCTTTTTATTTTCTGCATTTGTTTTATTTTTATTTTGGTGTTATTGTTCTGTATTGTTCTGTATTGTGTTTGGTATTCTGCTTCTTCTTGGTCATCTTCTAAAAATAAAATAAAAATCAAATTGGTTTTTTTAAAAAGTAAACTTTGGACGTCCCAAAGATGTTTTTTTTTTTTTTCCCCTCAAGAGGCAAACTGGACTTTCTGGTTTTTCTTTTAAGACCCTTGGCTTCTCATCCAAGAAGTTTCAGAGCTGAAGAAACTTCTTGGGTGAGAAGCGAAACGTCTTCAAAGAAAAACTAGAAAGTCCAGTTGCCTCTTGAGGGGAAAAAAAACACACTACCTTTGCGCACAACCATGAATTGGAGGACTGAGAATCTCCACTGAACATTACACTTCGGATGAAAACTCCTCCAGGTGGAGTCGTCTGAATTATTCTTCCTATTGCCTCACCTGAGACCGTTGTTTTTCAGCAGCTGGTTTATTGAACACAGCTGGATACGGCTCCCTCGATAATATTGTTTAAACTGCACTCATAATTTAAAAGGGACCATTTTTCAACTTTTTTGGGGGGCGGGGGGTAGGTATTATATTTTGTGGAAGGGCGGGCGGGCTACGCAGACCCCGTCACTCGACTTCGACGGCTTCTGCAGAGAAAACGGGGAGCCCCCCCCCACAAGCTGGGTTGATCTCGAAGATGCCGCATTTATTCGGTGGCCCCGTTGATCCGGGATCGCCTAGCTGAAATCTCCTCCTCTTGCTCTGCTGCTCGGAAACTCCCACGGCTCTGCAAATCTCGCCGAGCCAAGAGAGGCGGGCAAGGCAAAGTTCGGACCCTGGGGGGATGTTTCGCGAGGACCGGAAAACCCAACCGAACCGGAGTTTAGTTGCAAACGCCGAGAGAGAGCCTCCCTTTGCAGTCGCCCGAAGTGTCTTCCCGAATTTGGCCTACAGAGGGCGCCTCTGCTCGTGCCACCGCAAGCTCTGTGCTCGGCGAGTACAGCTGCTGAAAGCCAACCGATCTCTCTCTCTCTCTCTCTCTCTCCCCTACTCTGTCACTTGCTCTGATTTTCTCCCAGCAGAGTATCTCTCTCCCCCCCCCCTCCATCCAGTCGGTTCCTCTCCGCTCTCCACATTTTCCATCAGAGCTGCTCGGGCTCAGTGGACGTTTGAGCTCTAACTCTTCCCTCTCACATACTGGTTGCTGGACCCAGCATCCGTAACAAGTGAGGGCTTCGCATCTTTCGTTCCTTCCCCTGCTCTCCCTGCAAGGAACATCTGCCAAGGAAATTGGAGGAGGAGAAGGAGAAGGAGGAGGAGGAGGAGGAAGAGGTGGTGGAGGTGGAGATACCTCAGATGCTTCTTCCCTCGTAGGATCTCCGGCGCGCTGAGCTTATTTTACTTTGAACGCCAGCAGAGATGGATAATTCGCTCTCTGTTTAATGCAGCTTGCTTTGCTTTGCTTTTTTTTCTTTTCCTCTTTCTCTCCCCCACTCCATTCCTAGCTGGATTTTTCTTCTTCTTCTGATGGATGCTTTTCAAACCGAGGGAATTCCTTTCCCCTCCTCCTCCCTTTTTTCTTTGAGTTAAGTGTCCTGACATCTTCTGGCTCGAGGATCGAACACAACTTTTTTTGTTTGTTTGTTTGTTTGTATTTGGGCAAAAATAATAAGGATAATAAGAATCCTCCGAAAACCTTGTCCGCGTGGAGAACTAAAACAGGCGTACCCAAAGGGAGGAGACCGAAGTGTATCTACGTGTGGGATTGTTGCTTCTGGTCTGGACCCAAATATCCAAATAGGTGTGTTTTGGAAATATGGAGAATAATAATCTTGGATCTGTTTGGCTACCCAAGCTGGCTTTCCTGCTGTTTGTGATCTCTCTCCTCACCCTGGATCTTGAAGTCACCGGTAAGTCATATCTGAGTTTTATTTTTTATGCGCTCTTTTTTGAGTTCCGTTGGATGGCGAGAAGAATGGGTTTTGGAGAAAGGTTGGCAGGTTGGCCGTTAAGGCGAGATTTTGAGTTGCTGAGAGCCTTCCTTCTTGGTCTTGTGAACGGGAGGAAAAAGCCAGAAGCCTGCTGTCATCAAAGCACAACTACAGTGAAAAGCCAAGATGGGCTGGCATTCTTCTGTGCTTGGTGTTTTTTTTTTTTAATCTTCTGTAGCTTCGGTGACCGGTAGCTTAAGAGTAAGAAAAGGGTAGAGAGGATTTTTTTTTTTTTTTTTTGGTCTTTGTTCTTGGGGAACAAGATCGTCTGTCGATCTGTAGTTTGCATGCACGGTGCTTCCTAACTCCCGTTTGAGTGATACGGGGGCACACCTCTCTCTGCAGTTGGTAGACACATTTTCTAATTAAAAAGGAACCAAGCTCATTGTACGGGAGTTGAGCTGGAGAAAGCGGCGAGAGAATGAGAAATGGAGCAAGGCTTGAATCGGTGTATCCTGGAAAAGTCAGCTAGAGCCGGGCATGAAACAGTAGATTTTTTTGGGGTGGTGGTGAAAATCTTTTAGGGGAAGTTGCGCCATTTGAGAAGAGCAGTGTTGGGTTTCCGTGACCGACAGCAGCCATTCATTAACAGGCCGTCTCAGGACAAGCCCTACCACATCTCACCCAAACTGAGCGTGCATACTTATGCCCTCTGGGCCACGGGTGCCAAAACATGACTGTTCCAATTCACCCCCCCCGCCCTCTTACCGTTGTCCAGGCAGAAGCCGTTGGCCTAGAAATTGCAGCATTTTGAACCCATGTGCCGCAGCAGCAACCGTCATAAAGTTTACTCGAGGTGTAGCCGTGTTGAACTGCGCATGGATGCAAAAGCTTGGACGGGTAATTTGTCCGAGGGGGATGTGATCGGAGGCTAACAGGTGACTTGGTGGAAAGATTTCTCCCCGATTAAACACGGGAAGGCAGGCTTCCGCGTCGGTCTCTGCGGTAGACTTTGCAACTGGAATGGCAACCCTAGCGCTCGGCTTATGAATAGGGTTCTCCCTGGAAATCCCTGCTTCAAAACAGGCTGACCAGGCAGCTACTCCCACCTTGGGAGAGAACGGCCCTGCCAAGGAAGGCGGAGAAATGTCTGTTGGGTCTGCGTTGATGCCCACGGAAAGCCAATGAGTCAAAAATTGAAACCGGGGGGGATGATCAGCAAGCAATAAGATCGCACATGTAGCGATGCTGAAGAGCGCAGGGAGGTTTGGTTAGCTTTATATCAAGTGGTCTCCGTGATGGGGTGCAGGGCGAAGGTGGTTTCTCTTTTAGCTGCCTGTGATTCATTGGAGCGGCAGATTGCACGCTCTCTGCGACGGTTACAAAGTCTTTGTCAGTTTTTTTTTTTTTTTAAATGTCAGTGGCAGGCTCGGAATAAGCCCCGGGGGGAAAAATATTAATTCTTGCATGGTACAATTGGACAAAGTTTCTTTCTCGCCTGCATTTCACCTGGAAGCAAAACTCCCTTTCTCTTTCTCTCTCTCTTTTTCTTTTTGCAAAGGATTGTTGGTTGGTTTGGTTTTTTTGTCCCTTTTTGGAGGGATAGGGTGGAGGGTGAGTAGACTGCCTTTAACCTGCTGGATCTCTCTCTCTCCCCCACCTCAATTTCAGCAGCTATTTCCTCTCTTCAGCATCTTAAGGGAGGAGGGGGAGACAAGCAGGAAGAAAGCAAGACTTCTTTCCGTGAAAGGGCCAGTAGGAGGTGCACTTATTAAGGCCAAGTAGACAGTCTGAGCTTGGCGAAATTCCCACTCAGCAGGGCATTTAAAAGACTTCGTGGATGGGTAACAAAAGGCTTTCAGAGCTACTGTACAATGCTGCTTTGTTCTTTTTTTTTCTTTCTTTTTTTACTTTCCAGCTAATGCGCAACCTTCTTGGGAAATGTATTCCTTTCCCCCCTTCAAACTTTCTTTCTGAAAAATGAGTTGACTTAGAAGAAAAATAAATATATGTTGTTGTTCTTTGACCAGGTCATTTTTTTTTGGCCATTTTCATTTTCTATTGTTTCCCATGTGCCAAAATGTTGTGTGGTAGGAAATCTAGCAAGCCAATGGTGAATGAGCTTCCCCTTACTTGTGGGGGGGCAATGAGAGTTATTTCTATTGCTTTTCCTTTCTATTGGCGTGTTTTGGGGGGGAGAGAGAGAGGGTGTCAGTGTGAAAATACTCCCGTTTCAGACTAGGAATAGGTTGGGTGTGCTACTCTGCAGCTTGGAAATGATAATTTTTTTAAAAAGAAAAATCAGATCCAAGCTTCTATGGAGGGCACTTAATCCCATCATGTAATCATTGGTCTAAGCATAATAGAATTTGAGTTTCAAGGAATCATAGAGGGAAGTGAATGTGAAGGACTCTTTTGTCTTGAAGTGGAAGAGGGGGGAAAAAGACCCCAACCTGCCTTCAGTCTTTTCAACCTTCACTCCCTTCTTCACACTTGCCTGTGGTGTGGAGTCAAGGAACGGGGTGGAATCAGGTTGTCAGCATCTCCTAGCATCTGAATAGGAGAATAATTATAGTCCTGGCAAGTGGTGCAGTATAAATCAAGGGGGACCTGTCATAGCATCCATCCATCTCAAGGCTGTGGAGTTCCCCTCTGATCTGGGGGACTGCCACATGTGCATTTAGTTAAATTGGTTGGAAAGGCGCACAGCGCACAGAGGCAAGCTAAGATCATTGAGCCACACGGTGCAGTGGCTTCTACATCCTAAACTATGGTTCCCTTGACCTGGATTAGAACTCTAGTTGGGATGAATGGAATGGATCCTATGGGAGATACTGATGCTCTTCTTCGCCACAATTGTTGGTCTGTAAGGTGGACAAGCAGTTTCGTTGTGAAAGGGTGAATATAAAACCCAGAACAAGTATTTGTGATAGGGTGAGCCAGATTCTTCAAAATAACTTCACAGACACGTAAGAAGCTGTTTCTGGAGAACCTCCAGATTCTTCTGGAGCGGTAAACACAGAAATATTTCATATACATTCACATGTAATTAATATATACTGCCTGTGGGGGTTGGGGAGAGGGACAATATACTTTGAGTATTAAATCAATAACTCCTTTGACATGAACCTAGTAAGTGTACCTTGTTTTGGATGAATCATCATGGATGAATTGTAGAACATTTGTTAAAATTCTCTCCTATTTTTTTTTGACAGAGATAGTACCTTTCCAATGCTCAGGTCTTATTTTAACACTCTGTACTCAAAACTGAAATATTCATCAATATAGAATCATCAATAATTTTATCCTCATGTAAGATCACCACCTTCCCAGCAAAATGATCTTGAGACTAACAATTCCAGAATTTCAAGTACGATGTCTCAACAGATTTGAAGGATTTCAAAGTTTTTATAGCACATTTCTGTCTTCAGTTGCAGGAAAACCATGGGGATTTTCAACTGAGTATATGCCTTTTATAAAACTGTAACTGAAGATAGGGCTGCAACCACTGATGTCTAATTCACACATATATTTATCATCACTCAATATCTCATCACTTGGCAGCTTTTCACTCAGTGTCTTTCAGTGGAATGTGTGAATTACTTCCACCAAGAAATATTGAGTTTTGGGGTGAAATCAGGTGTGAACGATGTGCTTCTGTATAACTGGGCCTGTGGTGGTTGTTTCACAAATTATTGCTCTAATGTTATAGGCATCACAGCATTGAATGTGCTTGTGATAACTCAGCATGAGGTAGGAGTAGGGGAGTGTGAAGGAGAATCTGTATACCCAGTGGCTGTATGCTTGTCTATTTCTATTTAGTCCAATAGATTGATTTGTTTTTCCAAAAATATCAGCTCGTATGAATTTGATGACCAATGCTGTCTTGCAACAATGTTTTAGAGGCGACATCTTATCAGCGTCCTACTTGCTTCCATTGTCAATATAAATTGTATTAAAGTTCGTAAATAAATGCACTTCATCTCCCTTAATTTTGTCAATGAAACACTTGAATGTCTCGCTGATTCTCTCTGGTATTTTCATTCACAGTTGGTTCTACAGTACTAGACAAACAGACTCTATGCTTTCTGTTCAACATTTGATCAGTATTACATGGTATTCATTTATTTATTATACATCATATAATAGAAGTTGGCTGTTCCATTTCATAATTCAAGAGACCACTTATCCACAAATCATGTCAGTTCTACTTTTTCAAATCCTTGATCTCCGGCAGATGTCTCTGAAGATCAGAATAGAGTGTTTTTAAATAGAAATACGTAATATTCAGTTATATTGCCAAATGTCATTTTCTTCTCACTCTTTTTTTTTATCACACATGCTCCATGAGAAAAACCTGTTGCTTGCAAATTGTATTTTTAGTTGAAGGATTATTAATATTAAGGGTTTTTTTTCCCCTCCCAAAGAACTGCTAATAACAGCTCAGATATTTGTAGAGCCCCCTCAAAGTATGACACTTTGTATGACACACAGCTTCATGGGACTTGAGACTGAACCCATAGGAGCCTGCTAGAAATAAAGATACCTCCAGTGACCCCTTGGTGTTTCTTTATTAACTGATTTAATAAGTGTATTGTATCATATAGTATTTATTATATTATACTGTATTATACTGTATTATGTTACGTTACGTTACGTTACATTACATTACATTATATCTTTATATATAAAAATGAAATACCATTCACGCATCATCACAAAATCTTCAGAACCGCAAAGCCTACAAACTTGAAATTCATCACGTTTGTTCCTCTTGGCTTCTAGGTGCTCCAAAGAAAGGATTTTTTGAAATGACCATCACAGCATTACTATTTCGTATATTATTATAACACGCTCTGATGCTAAGGAGTTCTACTCCCCCTCCCCACCTGAAAAGAAATCTGTTCTAAATGCAAAACACATGCAAAGTAAGAGTTTTAGTTTCTCAGCACCAAGCAGCTTTAGTACAGAACAGTTGAGTTAAGCCATGCCCAGGCTCCTTGCTGTCTCCTTGCTCACACAGCAAATACTGCTTCAGTTTCCATACAGCTCTCAACTCTCTCACACACTGACAGGCCACTAGCCAGATGAATACTGATGGATGCTGGTAGGCAAAGGCAGAATCCCCCCCTCTTATTTTCCTACCAAAAACTAACCCTGACCACATAGTTTCATAGTGAAGCACAGGTATCGAGCTAGTTATGTTATAAATTCACATTTAAAGCATTCTAGAAGTACACTGAATTTCCAAACTTCTGGCCCACCTTCACACTTCAATAGATGGTCATTTCCATACATAGGATTTATAGTGAGCAGATGGGGATTGACTCTGTTGAGAAAGCATTTACAGAGTATAAAGTTTTAGAATGGATGTGCAAAGCATGTTAGTCTAGGCTACCATTTTGGGTAGTTTCTGGTTCAGTGTAGAGGGGCTAACACATTGTTAGAGGATTTTGCACGAACCAGGCCATCATATCATGCCATGATGTGATATAGTTTTTGGGAATATCATATTATGTAACGCTAGCAACTGTGTTTGGTTAACCTGGACTTAGAGTTGAAGTGTTGTAAAAATTCAATTTCCACCTAGCCTTAGCTAAATGACGGTCCTGTGTGATTGGAAACTTGCAAAGATGTTGACTTCCAAGTTTTCTTTAGTTGGAATCATAATCACAACCTAAATTTAAACACACACATCTAAATTCATACAAATGATCCAGATTAATTGTCTTTCTTTGTCCCCAGAGGTATTGATGGTCAGGCATTCTTTGATTCTTTGAGAGCATAGATTATTCAGTGTCACAACTGGCAACTACGACAATAGCACTAACAAAAGAAAGCTAAATTTATCTTTCAGCCATGCATTGTTGTTAAATCCATTTCCTTTATTCAAGTTGGCAGGAACCTGGAATTATTCTACAGCTTTCAAGCAACAGGCATTCTCAAAGGTGATTTCTTTCTTCCAAGCATCCTTGTGAATGATAACCTGATTTTTACAGGGCTATACCAAAGGGATCTGAATATGGAAATCTTTTATAAGACTTTAAAAAATAAATTTTATTGAATAAACATTAAAAACAATTGAACACAGTGCGACTTTCTTGGCCATGATTTTGGCCATACAAACTATAGTATAGAGATACACATAACAGTTAATTTCCTTTTTTCTGTATGTTATTAGTATAGTGCTAGCTGCATATTATTTCTATTTACATTTATCTACATTTATCTACAATTATATACAATTATATACATATTTACAACCATCTTCTATACTCATGCATTCGTTATCATCTCCTATTTGTCCATTATATTCCATTCTCTTTGGATTACAAAACTTTAACTTTCATTCCTATAAAGCATCAACCCTTTCTTTCTTTTTCCTTAACTCTAACCATTGATACATTTTACTTCAGACTTCATAATACTCTGTCTCACCCTTATCTTGGATTTCTAAAGTTAGTCTGTCCATCTCTGCACAGACTAATATTTTCCTAATTATATCACTTTCTGTAGGGGTATCTTCATTCTTCCAGTTTTGGGCATACACCAATCTTGCAGCTGTTATTATATGTATCATTAAATATATTGTTCCTTTACTGTATTTCTCATTAACAATTCCCAGTAAGAACATTTCTGGTCTGAACTCTACTTTCTGGTTAACCATCTCTTCTATCCAAACCTTTATTTTCAACCAGAATTTTTTTGCTTTTATACATTTCCACCACATGTGATAATAGGTCCCTATCTCTGTATTACATTTCCAACAATGTGGTGATATACTTTTACTAATTTTGGCCAATCTAGTTGGAGGAATATTATAAGACTTGGGATACTGTATATAGTAGAGACACATGTGCGCTTCTCCCCTTGTTTCATTCCCAATTTGGGACTCCTAGATGTTTGCATTGGGGGGAAAAAATCCATGGTCACAAATGGAAGATCTTCCATCCAATGCATTTTTCTGATGGGGATTGTGAAGCACCTGGTGAACATCCTCCACTTCCCATAGATTCATGTCATCATTTGATCAGGTAAAGATGAATAGCCTTTCTGCTACTTTGGCAGAAGAGTTTCTAGTTTCCAGGATTAATTTGGGAATATGAATGTTTAGCTATGCCCAGCTAAAATGAAAAGGTAGCAGGTGATGGAAAAGACTTCTGGCCAGAAGGGTAGAAAATTATTGCCAGGGTAGACAAGCCAGACGCAGAGACATATGGCCTGTGAGAGACATTGGCTGGATTCACATAATAACCCATTTAATCTAATTAGTGCAGGTTCTAGTTTGCCCAACATGGCTGCTGTAAGCCAAGCAGATTGGATCTGGCAATCTGCTAAACCTCATATATGTCTACAATCCAACAGAGGTTAAAACTTTGTTGTACGTTCTCCCATTGCAGCTGCTAGCCCTTTAGCTGGTATGTTATTTGAGAGACCACCTCTGCTCTATCACATCTCCCTGTCCCATCAGGTCTAGCAGGAAGGGCGTGTCACGAGTCCCATCCATGAAGGAAAGTCATCTGACCAGAAGGAGAACTTTACCTACCTACCATGGCAACCCCATTCTGGAACATCATCCCCCTGAGATTGGAATGGTTCTGATTTAATTGGCCTTCTGGAAGGGGTCTGAAGACATGGCTTTGTCATCTGGCCCAGAGATCTAGTAGTGGGGATATGGTGCCTGCAAAATGGCTGTTCTGTTAGTGAGCTTGATTGAGTTTTCCTACATATTATGATTTTTAAAAATAGTTTAAATAATTTGTATTGTTTTGATGGTTAATCTTGGTTATTTTCTTTGTGGGGGCGGGGGTTCCACTTTTAATTCTGTGTGTGAGGTGAGTGGCTAAATAAATCGAATACAGGCATTCCTCAATTCACGACATATCTGAAAAAGAGGACTTACAACCTGGAAGTTCAAAGAGTTGGGTTCCCGCCTTTAGTGACTGCATTTCAGATACTGTCATGCCCCTGGTGGAGACTGACTCTGAGGGAGAGGAGGAACAGCCGACAGGGAGTGGAAGGGTGGCTCCGGAGGTTGTGGAGGAGGCTGGTTAAGGGCAGAGGCTGGCTGAGCAGTCAGAGGAGGACCCAGGCCCATCCCCTCTCCATCCTAGGGCACGCAGGGAGGAGAGGATAAGGGAGAGACATGGTCTACTCAGGAGGAGAGGGCCTTGAACCTCTTCATGGGCTGCAGCTGTGACAACTGAATAAGAGGACGGACTTGCGTACGGGCGAACGCTGGAAACAAAGCCTGGAAATATCCCTAGTTTATGGTTCCTCTCTGAGTTTGGTGTCCTTCCCAGTGTGTGTTGTCTATGGACGTCCTCCAGCCTTTATCTTGCCTGGTTTGTGTTGCTTTTTTCCTTCTTCTTGTAACTGTTGTGTGGGAGTTTTTTTGTCTTCCGTCAAGAATATTCAGAGCTTGGAAGCAAAGTGAAGGAATAAAAGAGGCTTCACCTGTTTTCTGTGACTGTGTTTGTTTTGTATCCCACCCTGGGTCATTACAGATACTTAGCAACACAGCCACATTGCAACATCCCACAGTCACATGACTGCGTTTTACAATGCTTTTGCAAACAAAACATCACTTGTAGTACTTCCATTTTTCCAGCAAAATGGTGCCGTGATGAGCAATGTGTTCAATGTGTTAACAACTGCCACAAAAAAATCATAAAATGTTATGAACATTACAACTTATGACTGTAATGGGCAGGCTCCATCATGGCTGTAATTCTACTGTCAATAAATAAATATGAAGCATGCTGGAGTATTATGCCTAAATTGTTCCTAAGAGCAATGACTGTGGGATATCAAGAGGAAATGATGTTAGACGTTCCCTTTCACTGAGCAACACTGAATAGGTCTAAAATAGGCCTTCATCCACAACTCTGCATGTCTGTTCTTGTTGTGGCTTCCATCTTTTGTACTCGAACTTGATCTTGCCTCTCCAGATGTGAGATTCAGATGGGATAGCAAAGGCTTCTTTTGTTTGAGTGGCCAACCTTGCCATTCAAGTCTTCAAGGCTGAGAAACACTGACCTGGAGTAAAGTTTGGGATCCTGATATGGTTGAACCACAGTGTACAGTCACCTACCTCAGGGGTCCCCAACCGCCGGTCCGCGGACCGGTGCACGGCTGCGGAACAACCCTTACCGGGCCGCTGGTTGCTGGGCGCCGCCATCTTTTTAGTAAAAAGCGCTTCCGGTGAGCTTTTCCGGGTGAAAGCTCACCGGGCGCTTTTCATCAAAAAGATGGCGGCGCCAAGCTCGTGAGCTTTTCGGGTAGAAAGCCATTTCTACCTGAAAAAGCTCACCGAGCGCTGGCACCGCCATCTTTTGATGAAAAAGCGCTTCCGGTGACGTCACCGGAAGTGCCTTTTCATCATAAAAGATGGCGGCGCCCAGTTGACGCTGTACCGGGCAGCGCGCCCAGCTGATGCCGGAACCGGGCCGGCGTCGAAAAGGTTGGGGATCCCTGACCTACCTGACCAATAGTGAGAGAAGACAAATGTTTTTTCGCTACATCTGATAAATCTTTCTTTTTTTCCTGGAGGTAGGCTTGGAGTAAAGAGTTTGAAGCAAAGATTGAGAAGAATTGAACAGGAAATTATGCAGCAGCTTAGCAACTTAGTGTCTTTCAGGTGTAGTACTCTAGTATCCTCTGCCTTTATACAATGAGAAATGAAGTCTGAAAATCTGAAGGGCACCATTAGCTACTGCTTCTTATTGACAAACAACCAAGCTCAGAGAGTATCAAGGACCCTTCATTTCAACCCTGAGCTGCAAATATTCTCCTTTATTGGTACATATTTGAAAACATGCAGTATCTTAAAGCTCTACACTCCAGGCTGCTGAGACCAAAAACAGAGAAAATCAATAGCAAAGCAGAGGGTGTAGCAGAACAAATTTAACTATGAGTTTTAAGGGAAAGTGACATCATAAACTGCTCCCTTTGGAAGGTTTTACCAGCTGCCAGTGACACAGGATGGAAGTTTACAATAGTGGTCCCAACCTGAGAGGGCGAATGCCCTCTCATGCTGCCATGTAGTGAATCTCTGGCAAATGGGATATACTCCATGGGCATCTCCAGTAGATAAAAATTCCTAGGCAGGTACTTTGTTTAGATTACACAGTAATTTTCAACATCCCATCACATATCCATAGCAAGCCATTTTTTTCTCCACCTCAGTTTCCAAATTTGCATGATAGCCATCAAAGCTTATAATACAGCTTATATTTACCACCATCAAATAACAACATCTGCCTATCCCAGGTCTTTGGGAAGGATTCTATAAGCAGAAAAAAAGTCAAGTCCTATAGAAGAGCAGGAAGATCTTGGGACTTAGTCAAGAGAGGAATTAGCCTAGAGTCATTGTGTTCCCACAAACTGTCTAAGTCCAACTCCTCTTGAATTCCATTAACTGTTATCTAGGGCAGTGATCCCCAACCTTTTTGACGCCGCGGCCCGGTACCGGCATCAGCTGGGCGCCGCGGCCCGGTACCGGCAACAACTGGGCGCCGCCATCTTTTTGACGAAAAGATGGCGCGCGTCCCGGTGAGCTTTTTGGGTAGAAATGGCTTTCTACCGGAAAAGCTCACCGAGCATGCAGCGCCGCCATCTTTTGATGAAAAAGTGCTTCCGGTGAGCTTTCTACCTGGAAAAGCTCACCGGAAGCACTTTTTACCAAAAAGATGGCGGCGCCAGCAACCAGCGGCCCGGTAAGACTTGTTCCACGGACGGTACCGGTCCGCGGACCAGCGGTTGGGGACCCCTGATCTAGGGCCAATATAGTGCTGACCCTTTAGTTGACTAGATTCTTCTGTATAAGCATGAGCAATAAATCACCTTAATTGAAACTAAATGTGTGCTCCTGATTCTTTACGCCTAACAAATCCAGTCTGAACATCTGACTCAGTGTGAGACTAGTCATAATAATAATAATAATAATAATAATAATAATAATAATGCAATCAAACAAAGACTACCACCACCAAAGCAGTGGCATTGCCATGAAGAATTCTTCCCACATTGTTTGTGTGTTACAAGAGTTGTGTCTTATTTGCACAACCTGGAGTCTATTACATTCCTTCCCTGGCCCTAACTTCTTCCTCTTCATTTCAAACAGAAGAAAGTGTTGCATGTGATTTTTACAAATAGCTTAAACTGGAAAGAAGCTGCTGTAAGGATCATTAACTAAATGTGTACATATGGCTAAATCCAATAAAACTGTGTTCCTGGTTTTGGCAGTTGTTAGATATAAAATGCCTGCATGAGTTCTGACTATTTCCCCCCCAATATTATCTAATAATTTCTTAAAATGTAACATAATAATAGATGACTTATCTAATTGTTCTGGTATATACATTCCACAGCATCCTATCATACTGCGGACGACATATAAATAAACATAACACCGATAATAATTTCCTCTATTATTCTTGTAATCCTTCCAACAAGGATCCATTCATATACTTATTGGACTCTCTCTTGGTAGTTTTGTTAAGGCAGTTCTGATCTTCAGACGAACATGTTGCTTTAATGGAAGGTCTTCTTTTAAAGAGCCTCTGCAGAGTGGAAGGGCCAGTCTACTTGAAGGAAGCTGACCAACTCATGTTGGTCTCAAGATAATAAAGGATCTTTAAAGGCCTACATGACAGAGGTCCAGGTTATTTGTGGGATCATTTTTCCCTGAAGGTATCTGTCTTTCTTACTAAATTTGATAGGATGGTTACATACCAGATCCCTTCTTTTAAATGTTGCAACCCAATGGGTCTTTAGAGATGCACCTTCATGTTGGTTACCCCAACTCTTTGACATAGCTTCCTACCTGAGATCCAAGGTCCCTTCCATTTTAGTCTTTCAGAAGCCATAAAAACTTGATGGTTCCCCAAGCTCTGGGCTAGGATGGGGGTTGAGCTGAGTTTGGTGGTTTGGCATCTGGAGAAAGATTTTTTTTGTTTAATCTTTGTTTTCAAGGATTTTTCTGAGCCACCTAGAATCATTATATGAGGTAGGCAGTCATACAGGTTTGGTAAATAACAAATACGAATACAATGAACGCCAAAATCAGCGAGAAGCTGCAGGATTCTCTTTATTGTATTCTCTTTACATATTGCTCAGGAGAGATTGTACTTGAAATTCTATATCCTGTTTTGGGCATTATGTTTAGAAACCAATATGGAAAAACTGCCATAGGTTCAAAAGGGAACTACTGTGGGATTAACAAAATTTAAAACCTAATGCTTTGAGGAATAGCAAGCAAAATGCATATATTTTAGCCTGTAGGCAAGAAAACTAAAAGGCGTTAGGGTAGATTGATCTGGTTCTTTTTTGAGAGCTGGATAAGGAAGAATAGATTGAAATTAACTGGAAGCAAATTTCAGCTGAATATTAACAGGAATGTCCTGATGGTAAGAATTAAAATTAATACCACTTTATAATGCCTTGGGAAGGCCACACTTGGAATATTGCATCCAGTATTGGTCTCCATGCTATATAAAAAAAATGTTGAGACTCTAGAAAGAGTGCAGAGAAGGACAACAAAGATGATTAAGGGACTGGAGGCTAAAACATATGAAGAACAGTTGCAGAAATTGAATATGTTTAGTTTAATGAAAAGGACAGCCACAAAGAAGAGGGGAGCAATCTATTCTCCAAAGCTCCTGAAGGTAGGAGAAGAAGAAATGGATGGATGGAAACTAAACATGGAGAGATTCAACCTAGAACTAAGGAGAAATTTCTTGACAGCTAGAAACAATTAAACAGTGGAACAACTTGCCTCCCGGGGTGGGATCCGACCGGTGTAACTATTGGTTCGGTGATTTATGATTTGCGCGCACACGTGTAAATCGTTATCAGCTTGCTGCCTAGACAGCTGAGCAGCGCTGCGCGCGGGTGCGCAGTGGTTGAAAAAGCACTTTTTCCTGCTTTTTCAACCGCAGCTGTGCCGCGCAAAGCAGCTGCAGTTGAAAAACCAGGAAACAAAGGTCAGGTAAAAGCCTGGGTGGGCAGGAGGGCCAAAACAGCAGCAGACATAGAACCGGTTCTGTGTCTGCTGCTCTTCAGAGCTACCGGTTCTATGGAGCCGGACAGAACCGGTAGAATCCCACCCCTATTGCCTCCAGAAGTTGTGGGTGCTTCTATCCCTGGAGGTTTTAAGAAGACATTGGACATCCATTTGTCTGGGATGATATGCCACAGATGGCACACAGAGCCATTTGTGCGGGCATGCGAGCCCCAGCCAAACTTACCTGCATTGCGCATGCGCACCCCTCCCGGCTGATTTTCGGCCCATTTGAGATAGTTTTCGCCCTCCTGGAGGCTCGAGAGAAGCCTCTGCAGCCTCGGGAGGCTGAAAAACCGGCCTTCCAGAAATACCAGAAGTGCTGAAATGGGTCCGTTTTCAGCCTCCCGAGGCTCCAGAGGCTCAAGCCTCCGGGAGGGCAAAAACGGCCTCAAATGGGCCAAAAATCACCTGGGTGGTGCGTGCATGCACAGCGCAGGTAAGAGGGTAGGGCAGGGGTGTTGCACATGGGAGGGGCACATCTCATTGTGGGTGCCGGCACGCATGCACACTATTGCACACTTTCGGCACACCACAACAAAAAGGTTTGCCATCACTGATATAGGGAGTTGAACAAGAAGACCTCCAAGCTGCCTTCCAACTCTATTATTCTGTTCATTGTTGAACTCTATGCCTAGAGCTCTTCAAATGGGGCTGGATGGTCATCTCTGGGGGATGATGAGTCCTTGACTTACGATCATTCATTTAATAAACATTTGAAGTTATGATGCTGCTGAGAAAAATGATATATGGTCAGTCCAGAGATGGTATTCAGCAGGTTCTGACCAGTTCCGGAGAATCAGTAGCGGAAATTTTGAGTGGTTCAGAGAACCGGCCAATCCCACCTCGGACTGGAGTTTTTACAGTATCCTTCCCCTGCCACGCCCACCAAGCCACGCCCAGAGAACCGGTAGTTTAAAAAAATTGAATCCCACCACTGGGCCAGTCCTTGCATTTATAACTATCGCAGTGGTCCTGCAGACACAGAACCAGAATTTGGCCGTTTGGCAACGGCATGTATTTACAATGGTTGCTGTGTCCCAGGGTCAGAGAATCACCATCTGTAATCTTCCCAGGGTGCTTCCAGCAACAAAGTCAATGATGAAAGCCACATTCACTTAACAACCACACAAAAGAAGATTGCAAAATCAGGTTCGACTCACTTAAAGACCACATGGCTTTGAAACCAAAGTTCCAATTGTGGTGATCAGTTGAGGATTATCCTGCACTTAGGTGGAGTTTGGAGTAGAAAACATTTAAGTTCTCTTCAACTCAGTCTATGTAGTAGCACATCACAATAGTTGCTTTACTCTGATTTACTTAACAAGCCTACTTTTATTTTTTTTCCCATTTGGGTACTACATATATATGTGTGTGTGTGTGTGTGTGTGTGTGAGAGAGAGAGAGAGAGAGAGAGAGAGAGAGAGAGAGAGAGAAATACCACTCACGCATCATCACAAAATCTCCAGAACCGTAAAGCCCACAAACTTGAAATTCGGCATGTATGTTCCTCTTGGCTTCTAGGTGCTCACTAAGAAAGGATTTTTTTCAAAATGATCATCAGAGCATTTGCATTTTGTATATTATTATTAACACGCTCTGATGCTAAGGAGTTCTACTCCCCCTCCCCACCTGAAAAGAAATCTGTTCCAAATGCAAAACACAAGCAGAGGAGACGAGTTTCTGTTTCCGTTTTAGTTTCACAGCACCAAGCAGCTTTAGTACAGAACAGTTGAGCTAAGCCACGCCCAGGCTCCTTACTGTCTCCTTTTTGTTCACACAGCAAATATTGTTTCAGTTTCCATGTTTCAGTTTCCAAACAGCCTTCAACTTTCCCACACACCGACAGGACACTAGCCAGATGAATACCAATGTATGCTGGTAGACAGATGCACTATTTTTTCCCCTTATTTTCCTCCCCAAAAACTAAGCCCGATCACATAGTTTCGTAGTGAAGCACGGGTATTGAGCTAGTTAATTTATAGATTTTTTAAAAACTATGCATTTTTGTTCATGTTCATGTATTTTTAACACAATAAATAGCAGCGTTGGAAGGTCTTTTAGTTCAACCCTCTGCTCAAGCAAGAGACCATATACAATTTCAGACAAGTGACTGTCCAGACTCTTCTTAAAAGCCTCCAGTGGTGAAGCACCTACAACTTCTGGAGTGCAAGTCATTCCACTCATTAATTGTTCTCACTGTTAGGAATTTTTTCCCCTTAGTTCTAGGTTGCTTCTTTCCTTGATCAGTTTCCACCCATTATATCTTCTCTTGCTTTCTTGTGCTTTGGAAAATTGGTTGACCCCTATTCTTTGTGGCAGCCTCTCAAATATAGGAATATAGGCTATCATGTCACCTTTCTTTTCACTACTCTTTCTTTTCACTTCTCAGTTTTGTTGCTGTAATTTTCCACGTATTTATTTCCTTTTTAAACATTTTGTTATTTTTCAGTAGAACTTGTTAAGAAATAAACAACATTCAAAAACAACAAAAAAAAGGAGTTCTTATACAAGTTAATTTTTCACAGCTGACCACAGAGATGGATGGAACTGGACTAATGTAGAAAATCTCCACATTTGTAATTGGAAGGAAATATTGATTTTACCCAATCCACAAACATTTTGCTGGGTGTCCATATTGAATAAGCTAAAGAAAAACAAAAATTGCATGGCTTCGTTACAATAATCCTTGAAGTGGCTCTTGAAATGTGTTCCTTTCTCTTGTGGATTAAAGCAGAATTTGGGTTACACGCTGATAGTTTTTCTGTTTTTAAAGTTATGCAAATTGAGTATAATAATATAATCATATGAAGTCAAAATTAGTTTTGCCATTTTTATTTTGTGACCATTGCTCTATTAGCCTTATTCAGACATAAGGCTAATAGACATTCTTGCGGTTTGTATGTTTCTTATACAATTGTTCATTAACACATGGGGTGGGAGTCAACAATCACTTGTAAATTGAGAGGAAAAGTGAGATGGGATACAGCATTCATCTTTATTAAGCTGTGTATGTCACACAGAAGGGTTAGGTCTTCAGGGCAAAAACATTGTGGATTGTTTGCAATTTAGTTTCCGTGGAATGAGAAAACATTGATTGATATTAAAAAAAAAAAAAATCCTCCACGGAGTGCCAAGGACAAGAATAGTTGTGAGTGGTTAAGTGAGGGAGATTTGAAAAAAAAAAAAAAGAATAAAGTAAGCAACCCAGTTTTAGGATTAAGGTGGCTGATGAATACTCAATTGGATAGACCATGAAAGGCTTTGGAATGTATTTTTGGGCAAAGAATAAGGTAAAAGTAAAATAGATGTAAATGTGAGGGAACGCACACCGCCACAACCATGCCAGAAGCAGTTAGATGGCTAGCTTCCTTAAATATTGAACTACAATATTTATCCTATTGTGATTCTATGGCTTCATATTGTGGCAATTTTATCATAGTTTTACTCTAATGTTTCATTTGGTTTATCATCCACACACTTACATGCATGTATGTGCTGATGCTTTATTTAAACTTACATTTGTGTTTGCGTGTATAATGTGTTTTATTAGGGTTATTTAGCAGTAATTGCATGACCTCATAGATGCCATAAACCAACCAACCAACCAACTGTAGAAACAAAAAGGGAGATTTTGTGCAACACAGAGCTTGCCCAGAGAGAGGCCTAGATTAAGAAACTGAGCTGGATAATGGAGAGGGGAAGAGATTATAAACTTAATATTACTATGTGATATCCATCCATCCACCACATAGTAATATATATGACTGTTCAGTCTCTTCTTAAAAGCCTCTGGTGATGAAGCATTCACAACTTCCAAAAGCAAGCAGTTCCACTGGTTAATTGTTCTCACTGGTAGGAAATTTCTCCTTAGTTCTATGTTGCTTCTCCCCTTGATTAGTTTACATCCATTACTTCTTGTATTCTGTCTGGTGCTTTGGAAAATGTTACCTGCTTCAGTTATATTAGAAAATGCCTATAGCATCGAGTGAAAGTTTTGTGTTAATATATTTGTTTGGAAAATTTGAATAAAAAAGGATATAGAACAAAATAAATAAGACAGTTTCTATTATTTTTATGCTGCAGCTCAGTTTCTTCCCTTCCTATTTAGGCAACTATGAAAGTCTCTTGGTGATATTTTATTAACCTTTTTATGATACTGGGAATTTATCTTTGTAGTCTGAAAATAGAGGGAATGACACGACACACATTTTATTTTAATATGTGAGATCTAAAACATGGTGAAATCATTTTTTTTAGTATTCTGGGCCCTGTTTAACAATTATTAAGTGTACGCACAGATTAACAAACAACATAACGCTAAACTTAAACAGACTATTTAAAACCATTCATTTCAGTCTGTGATTGTGATTAAAATCCTTTTTACTTCCAATTTACAGTGACAATCTGAAACAAAACAATCCTGCCAATGGCTCCAGGCCAACATACACATTCAAATGAGAAAGGCTGATGTGTCTGAGCAAGGGACAAAGGCATTAATTTTAAGCATTAAAAATTTCGTGTATGTTTGGAAAACGACTTTTCTCTCTTTGATTGCAGAAATACGGTTACAGCTTTAACATGGAATTTAAGATGACAGAGCCTTTAGATGATCTGCCTCCAAAAAATTTACATAATCCAATAGATTCTTGAATGGTGAATGCTTTTAGATTATTTCCCAAAAGACAGAGCCAGTGATTTTATGGAATGGGAGTGGAATAGCAGGTCTTTGACACAATTGCCCCTAAGCATTTTGTCAAGTGCTTCACAACTTCTTCCTGATTTTCTGATTAGATGATGGATACAGCATAGTGCAGGGGTCTTCAAACTTGACAGCATTAAGATTTATGGACTTCAACTCCCAGAATTCCTCCTCCAGTCATATTAGCTCAGGAATTCTGGGAGTTGAAGTCCATAAGTCTTAAACTTGCCAAGTTTGAAGACCCTTGGCATAGTGCCTAGAACAGTGATGGTGAACCTTTTGGTGTGTCAACAATTCCGAAATTCCTAACTTGACTCTGCAGAGATGAGGCCATCATACCTCCTTGTGAAGAAGGAACTTCAAGGCTGTTACATGCAAAAAAAAAAAAAAGGTTCATTCTTTTCCTTTCCTCCTTGGCTAGATTAGGCAAAATCTGATTAAAAGAGACCTTTGAACAAAAGAGAATCAATTCTCTATCTC
The DNA here is from genome assembly GCF_049901735.1 of Notechis scutatus. Taxonomy (NCBI): domain Eukaryota; kingdom Metazoa; phylum Chordata; class Lepidosauria; order Squamata; family Elapidae; genus Notechis; species Notechis scutatus. The sequence goes on along the minus strand of NC_142010.1, from coordinate 255,446,854 downwards.
CCTTCATCCCCCCCAAGGTTGGGCCTGAAGTATAGGTAAAGGTAAAGATTTTCTCTGTCCAATTGTGTCTGATTCTAGGGGTTGTGCTCATCTTCATTTCTTGGCCAAGGGAGCCAGTGTTGTCCAAATACACTTCCTTTTTCATGTGGCCAGCATGACTACATGCCAAGGTGCATGGAATGCTGTTATTTTCCTACCAAAGTGGTACCTATATATCTACTCACATTTGCATGCTATTGAACTGCTAGGTAGAGCAAGTAATGGGAGCTCACCCAGTCTCATGGTGCTTGGGTCTTGAACCTGAGCTGACAAGGTGACAAGCTCGGTGTCTTCAACCACTGAGCCATCACGGACCCTCTAGCTCAAATGCTCAAAAAGGCCACCTCATGCCATTTCACAAATCATGTGAACCTTGGAGAACCACATGTTTGTCCCCATGGCCCAGTACTCTCCAGAATCTGCCATGAATTGTTTACTTTCATGTGGTGTTCTGTTGACAGGGCCCTGCAGCCTACCTGAGGCATCTCTGGGTAACCCAAGTTCTTTGTTTGTGAGATGGCTTTGGAGAATGTTCTTCCACAGCCTCTGCAGCTTCCAAAAATTATGAGAAAGCATGCCTGGTTCTTGTGCAATTTTTGGAAGCTCTGAAGGCTATATGTACATCCACATTCTCTTATAGCCTCTGCAAATAACGGGAGAAAAGAGTGTGTTTTTGAAAATAGTTGTTGGGTGTTGGTGAATGCTGGTGTGTCACCCAAAATGTCATGGCATGTCATCTTTGACCACATGTGTTATAGGTTCACTATCACTGGCCTAGAATCATGTGTGGCAGAAGTAGTTTGGAGATGTTCCAATAATTATCAATGTCATTGGAAGGCAAGGTGATATCTACGGTCAACAATGCCTATACAGCCACCCCTATTGCCAGCTTCAGTTGCTATCACAGCACAACCCTTTCCTAAACAGGGACAGTCCAGTTACACTGTACACACCTTAAGTTTGGTTCACAGTCAGGTGCTCTAAGGAGGCTACCATTGGCCCTGGCCTGGAAAATAAACCTTTTGCCAAATGTAGAGCAATTTTGAACCAAGATAACTGGAGTTTTTTTTCTCTGACAGAGCTGGCTGTTCTTGGAATTTTTGGAGGGAAATCCTGCCTTTGCTGGGAACCACAACATGGCATCTTGCATTAGGTATTCCAAAGGTGCTTTTTCAAAAGGCAACTGGACTTTGTTTTTTCTTTCAAGATATTTTTCTTCTCACCCAAGAAGCTTCTCAGATGAAAAGTGAAACTTCTTTAAGGAAAAAACAAAGTCCAATTGCCTTTTGAAAAAGCATCTTTGGGACAACCATGATCTGGATGACTGAGAATTTCCATAGACACTTGCATTGTATAAATTTTGGTACTCTAGACTGCTTTTTATCCTGAAATTCGCAAGGCACTTCCTGTTATATTTTTGGGGCCCCTATTGAACAAATATCTCTTCATCCATCTTTCTGTGAGAATTTTGGATGAATAGTTTTCATTTCTCTTCCTCCCTTCCTTTCTATTCAGAATAGTAGAGTTGGAAGGAACCTTTGAGGTCTTCCACTCCCACCTCCCTTATTCAAAAATAAAACACCATTTTTAGTTTATTGGGTTTTTAAAATTTATTAGTCTATATATTGCACACAATTTTGAAATGGCTTTGTATATGAAGCCATATAAAAATAACATTTCATGATAATGATTAGCACCTTTAATAATGGCAGTAACTATCATAATGTGACCAATTATATCCACAGGGAAGATGTAACTCATATTTTAATGGCATAATATTGTGTCTAACAAATTCTCCATATCAGGAAAGAAAGGAAGATGGCTAACATTCACTAATATCTTCTTCGCTGAAACATTGATAAATGTCTTAATACCAGCCCAGCTGCTCTAACAAATGCAAAGCATTTGTGAGGAGAGAATGAAAAGCTTTCAGTGGGCTTATGGAAACAGGAAAGAAGCTGGTTTATATGGATCCTATAGTTGAATTCAATTTGATCATTTTTACCAAAATTATGTGGTAAACACATTGCTGATCAAAAGCCGGAAGAGGAATTGGCACACTCAGATATAGGTACTGTGTTTCTCATATAATAAGGCTGAGTCTTATTTTTTTTTTTGAGCCCCCCAAAAATGGCTAGGATGTCTTTTCGGGGGTGAATTAATTTCTTTCCCCCCTGCGTACCCTCGCCTAGGGTGCCCCGCTGGCAGCTATGCCACCAGCCACTCTTAACGGCCAATCATGGCAGAGCGTGGAGGGCTCCCTACCCCTGCTAAGCACCTTTGCTGCAGACCCGGGTCAGCGGGCGGGTGGCGGGGATGTCTGCCGGCAGCATTTCAGCTGCTTTTCAGACCTCCATAGCTTCCATGGTTCCCGCCAGTGCTGGTGCCTCGCTCGCCAGCGCTGTCTCCAACAACAGCATCTGAGTCGCTCCCGCTTTCCCCCCATCCCCGTAACAACAGAAAAAAAGAATATTTTGAGGTACCTGGGAGCGCCGCACGCTGCGTTTTGGTTTAATCCCGAGCGGCTGGGTGGGTGTGAGAAGAGCCGAGCGAGCGTCTCTGCTGCTGCTACCCTTGGTGCTCCAGCCTCGAGCTCTGCAAGTTTCCAAAAGTCCCGCTGCGCAGCCCGTTCCTGCATTCCAAGCGCGCCCAAGCCGAGCTGCAGCTGTCCCTCTCTCGCCAGCGCCATCTCTAATAACAGCGGCAGCAGCGGCGGGAACCGTGGAAGTTATGGAGGCGGCTCCCCCACCCGAGAAGTGGCCGAAACGCTTCCACTTAACAACTGTGGCAAGAAAGGTCATAAAATGGGGCAAAACTCATTTAACAAATGTCTTGCTTGGCAACAGAAATTGTGGATTTTATTATGGTTGTGAATCAAGGACTAAAGTAGAAAAAAAACTATCAGTTCGTTTTTGCAATGTTGTAAGTAAGATTTAGATTAGTGTCTACATTGTCTTGTATTTCATGTTCTAAGTGCTTTCATTAAAACTCTCCTCTCTCCAAGTTCCAGATTTTTTTATAATTTGAGACACTGGGGCCATCTATTCCACTTTTCCCCATCTGACTCTTGGAAATGGACTCCATTAAAAGTTATGACCAATCTAAAATGTTTACTGGGGCAAAAAGGAATAAATAACTAAACACACGATCCGAGAATAATCCTTTATTTACTAATTATATTTAGTTAAAATGAAATGAAACTTCTGGTTTCTAATTCCTGGTTTCAAGTCCTAGTTCTAACCACTATTTTGGGGTGGAGAGTCACTTAAGAACAAGTGTTGGCCCTTGACTCTAGAAAGTTGCATATTCTTTCCATCCTTTTTCTGATGGCTATGGCCCATCCTCAATGGATGGAAATTCTGGTGAGAATGGCTGTCCAGAGTTTGACCTCCAAGAGATGGGACTAGCTGGTAAGGTGGTTGCTGATTTTGTCTGGCGTGTTTTGCTTGTTTGTTCTAGATGTACATGACCCTTTCCCCTTCTTTTATTGTTCTTTGCTTTTGTAGTGTAAAGTGCCCTGAGTAATTTGGAATTGGGTGGCCTGCTTATTCCATGAAAGAGAGAGAGAGGGAGAGAGGGAGGGAGGAAAGAAAGGAAAGGAAGAAATGAAAGGAAGGAAGGAAGGAAGGAAGGGGAGAGAGAGAGAGAGGGAGGGAGGGAGGGAGGGAGGAAAGAAAGGAAAGGAAGAAATGGAAGGAAGGAAGGAAGGAAGGGGAGAGAGAGAGAGAGAGAGAGAGAGAGAGAGAGAGAGAGAGAGAGAGAGAGAGAAAAGAAAAAAGAAAAGAAAGAAAGAAAGAAAGAAAGAAAGATAGTTTCCGTGCATTGCCTAGAGCCAGTTTTGTAAGAAGAATTATTATGGATGTCTCTCCTTGCCCATGGCGTTTTTACATCAATTTTGTCTCAAATATTCTTTGTTACAATTTATCATAACTTCTTTTATCTACAACTGAGCATGTAAGAAGTGGAGACAGAGGAAGAAATATGAATTGCAACTTTCTCATTACAAATGCCTCCCTTTGTAGCTAAAAGAAGAGCAGAGACTGGATACTGTAGATTTAATCTTACCAACCCCCAAGTGATCTTAATGCTTTTTAAAGTTTCAGTTAGTGATACGGAGAAGATCAGACTCAAAAAAATTCAAAGGGAAGAGAGGTCAGCCTGGAACAAGCATCAAATGGGGACTTTTAAGCTGCATTCATTTGGTACTTTAATACTCTGCTTGGCTTAGCACAGGCAGGCCTATCCAAAGTCCCTAACTACTTGCTTAGAAGTCTATTCAGTACATAAGGAAGGGGATAGCCATGCCTGTTTCATTTGCAAGTCTTAACATATCACAGAGTTGTATCAGGTGACCTTATCTAGTCATGTAGAAAGCTACCATGTTAGGTTTATGTAAAGAGGGATAAAAATGTATCCTGTCTGTGTAGCAGAGAATGCAGAAAAAAGACTTTCTTTGCCCTGTTATGTTTTCATGAAAGGTTATTCTACAGTCAAAAGCATGGTAAATGAAACTTTTCCCTTACGAGAGAAATCAACTGAGTTTATTTCCTGCTTTTATGTTTTTGACAACTAGCTCAAGGCAGCAAACATATGGATTAGACCTTCCTTCTGCTCCCCCCCCCCCTCAACAACCCTCTTGAAGTGAGTTGGGCTGAAAGAAAGTGACTTGTAAAAAAAAAAAGTTGTAAAATCCTATACACCATCTTTGAAACGTGTCCATTTGTAGAGAAGAACGCTGTAAAACTCCATATCAGGGAATCGTGCAGCCGGTGTCCAAATTGAGTTAAGAGATGCTGACATGAACTTGCAGTTTTATATAAATAATATTTTATATTTATATTTGCAGTAAATAACATAGACGGGCAGTCATTAACTTCATGAGGTAAATCGTCAGGTAAATAACAGAACAAGACACAGAACACACAGAAGAAAAAGGCAGGAAAAAAAAGGGAAACTCCCCCTTTACACCCAGCAACCAATCATAGTGTAGATTGCCTCATGCAAGAGCCCGCACTCTGCAATCCATCAACTACAGTTATGTGTTCTGGCCCATTTATACATTTTACTGTTCCAGCTATTAAATTAAATATCTTTTACACTCCATATGAACACTATACCATGTCACAATAGAATGATTGGCAATACATGCTTTTGACAGTATACTGGGATTTTATACACTTATACATGGTAAATATATTCTAACAATCTCATTAAATGGGGTGAAATTGCACACGGTGCTCAGCCACACTCAAGCTAACCGAGATGAACACATTTTCCAATAGGTTTTAACCTAAGTAACAGAATTGGAAGGGACCTTGGAGGTCATCTAGTCCAACGTCCTGCTCATCTTTCTCCTCCTGTCCTGGCCACTTTTTACAGAGGCACGATTGAGAGCGTTTTAACAAACTGCATCCCTGTTTGGTTTGGTGGTCTCAGATAGAAAGTCCATACAGAGAGTGGTAAGGACAGCCAAGAAGATTATAGGATTGCTTCCTCTCATTCAGGATATGGCTTATAAGCGCTATTTGCTTAGAGCTCAAAGCATTGTTAGAGACCCCACACACCCACTTTATGTTTCTGTTGCTCCCATCTGGAAGGAGGTTTCAAAGTATTTCTAGCAGGACTACCAGATTCTGTAATAGTCTTGTTCCCTATGCCATCCATCTGGTAAACTTTCAAGGTTCATTTTTCTTGTCATGTACATGTATACATCCGAACTAGACTGTGTTGTTTCTCTCTGTCATATAAAATATGTGGATATATACATAATTTTGTATTTATTTTATCATGTTTATGTAGTGTATATTGGAAGTGGTGACCCTTGAGATCTATATGCAATGAAATTTCATTTTAATGTATGCCGATTAGTGTACATTCAAAGTGACAATAAAGTTATTATTCTATTCTATTCTATTCTATTCTATTCTGTTCTGTTCTGTTCTGTTCTGTTCTGTTCTATTCTGTTCTATTCTATTCTATTCTATTCTCTTCTCTTCTCTTCTCTTCTCTTCTCTTCTCTTCTCTTCTCTACTCTACTCTACTCTACTCTACTCTACTCTACTCTACTCTATTCTCATGCAGGAAACCTATACTACTTCTGACAAATGGTTGTCCAGTCTCTTCTTAAAAGCCTCCAGTGATGAAGCACCCATAACTTCTGGAGGCAATTTATTCCACTGGTTGATTATTCTGTTATGAATTTTTCCTTAATTGTAGGTTGCTTCTCTCGCAGTTCAAAGTGTTACATAAATTGTTTCCTACGAATTTCAGAAGTTGTTTGAAAATCATCCCTTTCACCTTTCAAGTTACTCCTTTTTTCTTCTTCTCAGAATGACCTTCCTGGTGACAAAAAGGTAGAGTGTGCATCTTACTTTGTTTGAAAAGTATGCAGCTGGTGTCTAAATGGAGAATACTTTATTTCTTTCTACTAATTTGGATCCTGTTGGGCTTTGTTTGGATTTGATCTCTTTTAGTGATGTTCAGCCTTCAGCGTACAAGACTCAGGATATCTTTGATCCCACCCTTTTTAAGATATATAGTGTTTCCAGTTATTTAAAGAATCATTATCCTTAAAAGCAAAGTGAACTTTCTATCATTTATTTATTAGCTAACAATTGAAGGAGGTCATGGCACCTGAACAGGTTCTGGAAAAGCATACGCTAAAGCAATAAGTATATATAATACTTACAGGTAATCCTCAATTTATGACTACAATCGGGACCAGAATTTCAGTTGCTAAGCAAGTCATGCTAAGCAAGGTGTTTGTTAAGCGAGTCATGCTCAGTTTTATGACTTTTTGCCATGACTGTTAAGGAAATCACTGCAATTGTTAAGTGACATATGGTTGTTAAGTGAATCTAGCTTCTCCCATTGAATTTGTTTGTTGGAAGCTGGCTGGGAAGGTAACAAATGATGTGACTCTGGGAGGCATCATAAATACATGCCAGTTATTAAGTGTCCGAATTTTGATCAATTGATCCATGGATAGCAAAAGCAATAGCACTACTACTTAGACCAGGGTGTCCAACCTTGTAGCACTTTAAGACTTGTGGACTTAACTCCCAGAATTCCTCAGCCAGCTTTGCTGGCTGAGGAATTCTGGGAGTTGAAGTCCACAAGTCTTAAAGTTGCCAAGGTTGGACACCCCTGATTTAGACTTTTATACAGCACCCTATAGGCTTTACAGAGCACTCTCTGAGTGGCTTACAATGTTGGTATTATTTGCCTATTTCCTCCAACCCTCTGGGTTGGTCCTCATTTTTCTGACCTCAGAAGGATGGAAGGCTAAGTCAACCTTGAGCCCCTTCAAGATCAAACTCCAAGCTGTGAGCAGAGTTCACCTGCAATACTGCATTTTAACCACTGTGCCACTAGGGGTCCTACAACAGTCATAAGTGTATGGACAGGTTGATTTGTTAAATTAGAATAAATAGTATGAATCCCCCCCACCTTTGCAAGCTTCTTTTTGACACCCAAATTTTGATCATGTGACCATGGTGAGGTGGCAATGGTCATAAATGTGAGAAACAGAAGTCATTTTTTTAAAATTATAATTATAATTCAAAAGGAATAAATACTGTTAAGGGTAAATACTACAAGATCAACTCACTGTCTTTTTCCCATGGATCGAAACTGTTTCTTCTCCTTCCTCAGGCAATATCTGATTGGTTTTCTTGACATTTCTCAACCTTAGCAAATGGAGGAAACAGATGGAGGAGTCTCCTCTGTGTTGAGCTGAGCTACAATAGGTGACTTATCTCCATTATCTGCATTGTCACTCCATTTCCCACTTGGGCAAAGGCTGAGCAATTTTCTACAGAGGTTAACCACGGCAGCAGGTCAAAAGGTAAATAACAAAATTGGTGGCATCTGTTGCTTGACATCTGAGTGCAGAGGAGCCCATATTTTGCCTACAGGAGGATGCTCAAGAATATTTGCAACTTGGCTAATGATGAACAGATACTGAGTTCAAAGATTTCTTAAAATAATAGTGTTGGAAGGGATTTTTTTTTTTTTTTTACGGATGCCACTTTCCACTCATTTTAGAACTCCAAAGCATCTGTGGATGTTCAGTCCTTTGCTTAAACATGCCTGGTTAAAGAGATTCCATTATGTCTCTAGGAAATTAGTTCCATCGTCCAGTCATGACATTAGGGAGTTCTTTCTAATGTTCAACTAGTATCTGCCTTCCCTCTCATTAATGTTAGAAAATCACATCTTTTAAAATTTGGTTTTCAAAACCAGGCACTACGCCGCAAACTACATAAAATACCCATGAAAAAGGGTACAGTATTTGGAGTTTAGAATCATAGGGCTGGAAGGGACCTTGAAGGTTTTCTAGTCCAATCACCTGCCCAAGGCAGAATATACCATCCCAGACAAAGGATTGTCCAATCTTTTCTTGAAAACCTCCAATGACGGAGCACCCAAATTTCCAAGAGACAAGCTGTTCCAAGTGATTGTTCTCACTAGCAGGAAGTTTCTCTTTGGTTCCTAGTTGGATATCCCTCTGACGAGCTTCTACCCATTGCTTTTTGTCCTGTCCTCTGAGGCTTTGGAGAAAAAGTCAATTCCCCTCTTCTCTGTGACAGTCCTTCAAGTACCGGAAGACAGTTGTCATGTCACCACTAATCCTTCTCTTCCTTTGGCTAGACATACCTAGTTCTCTTAACTATTCATCATACTATCCTCCAGACCCCAATTATCTTTGTTGCTAGCATACTAGGTACAGTCTCAGCAAGCTGTAGATACCAGTGCCCATAAGGAAGGATGTTATTGTCAGCACAATATGTGTCCTTCCTTTTTCTACTGTAGGACTAAATAGGTGGCCAACAACTACACCTACTGTTCTATCAGTGCCTTTTACTACACTTTCTTGCTGTCCTAGAAGACAGACCAGAACAAGAAACTGGCTGCACAGGAACATTATAACTGTTCTGCCAGTCTGATCCTCTTTGACTACTATCTCATTTCTTAGGACTTGTTGAATGCTCCTGCCCCTGTTTCTGGAGATTCTCTTCAAGATCATCTCTATGGCTTTCTACACTGGTTCCTTGCCATCGCCCCCATCTTAATGATGAGATGCTCTCCCAGTCTTGCTATCTCTGCTAGCTCCATAAATTGTCTTCCACACACAGGGGTACAAAGCAGAGGTGGTATTCAGCAGGTTCTGACCAGTTCTGGAGAACCGGTAGTGGAAATTTTGAGTAGTTCAGAGAACCGGTAGCAGAAATTTTGAGTAGTTCGGACAACTGGTAGCAGAAATTTTGAGTAGTTTGGAGAACCGGCAAATGCCACCTCTGACTGGCCCTGCTCCCATTTATTCTCTGCTTCCCGAGTCCCAGCTGATCGGCTGGGTCTTCTTTTGTTGCCCTGCCCAGGAGAACGGAGCTGGAAAGCAGATTAGTGGGGTGGGGAGGGAATGGGATTTTGCAGTATATCCTTTCCCTAGTATGTCCACCAAGCAATGCCACGCCCACCAAGCCACGCCTACAGAACCAGTAGTAGATATTTTTGAATCCCACCACTGGTACAAAGGGGTTATTATTAAGTTGAATAAGTCCAAATAAGCTGTTTTTCTCAACCTTGGCCATTTTAAGATCCATGGACTTCAGCTTCCCGAATTCTCCAGCCAGCCATGCTGGTTAAGGAATTCTGGGAATTGAAGTCCACACATCTTAAAGTAGCCAAGGTTGAAAAACACTGATACAAAGAATACCCATGGGACTTTTGTAACTTATAAGAGCCACTTTGCATAGGTAGAAAATGCAATTGTTGTATTTTCAATTTCAATTGTTGATAATTATATGGCCACAAGATTGCACCTTCTTTGGCAATAGGGCAGCAGGGATTTGCTGTTGTTTTCTTCCAGGATACTTTTAAAAAATTCTCACCTTTATTCCTGAAAGCTTGACATATAATTTCCAACAAATTCTGATTCTGATTAGCTTCTAAACTCGGCAAAAACTGCTCATAGGCTGCTACCACCCCATCCAGTTTGCATAACCTACTGTATAAAGATATGAAGAGCTTTTTGGGTTGTACAATATGCCGATGAGATATGTGCAAAGAAGATGAAATTGCATGAAAGAAAACAAACATTGAAAGGCTGAGTATTCACTACTCAAAGAGGATTTGGGTATAAGTGTGTGGGTGTTGAGTATTCAACATGTAATCCCTTTGCAATCTGTAGCCTTAAATAGTGTGATCCAAGAGTAAAAACATCTTTACTGATTGATTCCGCTCCTTGTATCTAAGAATCAGGAAACCATAGGAATTCACTATGCTAGTACTGAAAGGACTCAAATGGAGAAATTGTAGAGAAAAACAGCCGTGCTAATTACTTTGATCTTTTGAAATATAATCTGAAGAATTTAGAAGGCTTTCACTCTTAACAAACAGAAGTTTTTTTTTATTATTATCATGTGAACTTCTAGTACCACTTTACAAAGACTTAGTAAGATCAGAGGTGGTATTCAGCAGGTTCTGACCAGTTCTGGAAAACCGGTAGTGGAAATTTTGAGTAGTTCAGAGAACCGGCAAACACCACCTCTGACTGGCCCCGCCCCCCTCTACTCTCTGCCTCCCAAGTCCCAGCTGATTGGCTGGGTCTTCTTTTGTTGCCCTGCACAGGAGAACAGAGCTGGAAAACAGGTTAGTGGTGTGGGGACGGAATGGGATTTTGTAGTAACCTTCTCCCAGGAGTGTGGAGGGAATGGAGATTTTCCAATATCCTTCCGCTGACACGCCCAGCAAGCCACACCACACCCACCAAGCCACACCCACAGAACCGGTAGTAAAGTTTTTTGAACCCACCACTGAGTAACTCCATATACTGAATACTGTACCACGTTCTGGTCACCACAATATTAAAAATATGTTGAGACTTTGGAAAGAGTGCAGAGAAGAGCAACAAGAATGTTTAGGGGGCTGGAGGCTAAAGCATACGAAGAATGGGTATAGGAATTAGGTATGTCTAGTCTGATGAAAAGAAGGACTAGGGGAGACACGATAGCAGAGTTTCGATATTTGAGGGGCTCTTATAAAGATGAGGGGGTCAACCTATTTTCCAAAGTACCAAAAGGCAAGACGAGAAACAATGTTTGGAAATTAACCGAGGAGACAAGCAACTTAGAACTAAGGATAAAAAATGTAGACTCCCCACCACTTTAATAAGAGCTGGAGTTAAGCATATCTGACATGGTGACTATGTTTTTGAAAGCATGGTTCAGCTGTTCTTATCTTATGCTAATTGGGGAGACACTGATACAGCAATGCCTCTTGACTTTTTAAGACTTGAAAACCTCATATACTTTTGATTTATAGTGTGAATTAAGGCTATAAAGTGATGTGATGCATCTTCGGTAAAAGAAGAGACAGTAACAATGAAAGCATATGCCAGGTCAAGGAGATGCTTCTCTTAGGTATTCACGCCTGTGCATCAGATATGTGCCTGTTCACGTAATATATATTTTTTCCTAAGCTTTGGCGTAGCTTTCTTTCAGTGGCAAGAAAAGGTGGCAATCACTTTATGTTCCTTCTTCTTTAAAAGTTTTTTTTTTTTTTTTAAAAAATTAAAAAGTGTGCATCTGGTATAGTGGAATTTATGAAACAAACGGATTCAAGACAAAACATTGACTTTGCTTGTCAGAAGGTCACAAAAAGTGATCACATGACCCCAGGACACTGCAACCATCATCAATATGAGCCGGTTACCAAGTCTCTGAATTTTTATCACATGACCTCGGGGATGCTCTCATAGTCGTAAGAGTGAAAAGTGGTCATAAGTCACTTTTTTCAGTGCTGTTGTAATTTCAAATGGTCACTGAATGAACTGTTGTAAGTCGAGGGCTACCTGTACTTTATTTTTAGAGCTTGTAGCCATTAAGGGAAAAAGAGCTGTCATAAAGCTTGAGACAGGAACAGATATAAATTGTTCCACCATTTCTTTGATATTTTGTAGGACAGGCGGAGATATTGCAAGGATTCTTTCTGTGGGTTATAATGGAAAACTTAATTCACTTCTACAGTTGTTTTCTTAGCAATCGTTTGAGAAAATGCTGGATCCTCAACTTTTTTCTTTTATTTTCCCCCCCTTCCCTTTAATTTGCTATTAATTCAGCCCAAATGCTGCTTCTGGACACTAGTAATGCTTCTGAGATCAAATTACGCAGTCTGTATATATCAGAAATCAAGTGCAGTCTAAGTGGAAGGATTATTCTATAATAATGGCTTTGTATTCTACCGCATTTTGCAGACTTACCGCAATAAATTGTTATACCCTTTTGAGTTTTGTGAAACTGCTAGTCTCATGCTGCTATTGTGATGATCAATGGAGAGGGAAAAAAGGGGGAAATATTGATTTAGTTTGCAAGAAGGTATAGGTTGTCTATAAATAGTGTGTTTTTCACAGGTCTTTGATGAAATGGCTTGTCTTGTATATATGTTTGACTGAGTTATCAACCCTCATTTGCACAAAGCTGTGAGCTGTTATTTATGTATTGGGGTGGTGGTGACAAATACAAGTCAATCCTTGACTTACAACAGTTTACAACGGTACCGAAAAAAATGGACTTATGACAGTTCGTCACACACTTAATGACCATTGCAACTTCCCTCTGTTCACATGATCAAAATTTGGATGCCTGGCAATTGGCTCATATTTATGACAGCTGAGGTCGTGTGACCCCCTTTTGCGACTGCCTGACAAACAAAATCAATGTCCTCTATCACCGGAAATGATTTGGTGTCTACCTCCAAAATTTTCACCGATATAGGAACTTAAATTGTTCATGCTTAATTTACTGTTTCTAGGGTACATGTGTGTCAGTGTCTTTCTGTGTGAGAAAGACTTTTCAGGGATCTGCAGCCCTCCAAAGGCATTTCATACAATTTTTCAGTAGAAGTAAAATGACTTTCTATCTATTGGTCCAAGCGTCAAGGAACTGTAGCAGATGAAGTCCAGACAGGTTTGAATATAAACCAAGGTGTGGAAGACTGTTTATGGAAACATCTAAGGTAAAGGCAGGTTTCCTTTTGTCATCAGCTCTTAAAAGTTCAGCCAGATCGATGATATATTCACGTCCACCTGGGTGAATGAAATGCCCTTTGCCCTTAGAATAAGATTTTTTTTTTTGTTTAAATACAATCACATGACAGAGGACCAGATGGATAAAAACATCCCCATCTGAATGTGAAATGAGCAAAAAGCATTCCAAACTGGAAAGAAGCAGCAGCTAGGGAAATATAATTAATTTTGCTTGGATCTGTCTTAAAAAGAAACGCTTAAGTATTATCAATTTAGAGAGCCCAATAAAAAATTGGCAGTCAGCCCTGAAAGATGTGAGGGGGGGAAAAAGGCACAGACTTCATAATGCCTTAAAGAACATCCATCCTCCTTGCTCTGTATTCACGGTAGGTCAATTTAAGATGCATTTTTGGAGAAATGGCCTTGAATTGGAAAAAGCGGCATCTTCATTCCCCTCACGCAGTGGATTTGTCATTCCTTCCAATTGTGCTGTTAGTTTTGCAAATTAAATACAGTCAGACCTGCTTAATCCATGTCTCATTTAGCCATATGCCTGAGTGACCACAACTCTATGTGGTAAACAACGCACGCACATTCCTTGTTCACAAAGAGCACCAAATTAAACAAGCATGACTTTTACAGCAATTTCTATTGAACAGAGATGGAGTAAATGAAATTGGTGGCTTCCATGATACACACCGGAATAACAAAGGAATGTTAAAGCAGATTGAAGATGAAATTGTCTCATTTTGGCCTCACCCTCTGACAAGAGGGATGAATGGTTTCCAAAGCCTTTTCCTCTTTTCTTTTTTTTAAATTCCAAATTCTAGATATCATTCCAGCTGTTAAAACTGCTTAGGAGATGATGGGGCAGAGGGGAGTGGATGGGAGAGAGAAAATACACAATAAGGATAATGATATTTCTACCAATGTGGAATCTGGTTTTTCTATTTTGTTTATCGTTAATTTAAAAAGTCTATCTAATCAGGAACTTGGAGCCAAGGATTAAGGGTGGGTGAGAATTTTACTGGATTTTTCTGGATTGGATATTACAAATTTCTGTGTCAACATGACAGGAAGATTTGATATTGAAATACAGGAGGAAGGGTGGGGGGGGGAAGACAGATTTATCTGCGGCTGCCTTGGAAACTGCCCTTCTCGTCTGAAGGCTGAGATTGCACTCCTCTGTTTCAAAGTAAATTGCTTTTATCTCAGTGTAACATTGCACCGCTTATCTTAGGGCATATCTGCACTGCCCGGATGCCTCTTTGTGAATAGAACCGTCTCTAGAAGGATGAAATGGTCTTTATTATTTTCTGCTCACCTTCAGATCACTGAAAATGAAACATGAACCTCTAAGCTTACTTGCTCTGAGGTAATCATTTTTTTCGACTTGCACCGGCTTAAACGTTGTACCCTGGTGTGCTTGATGCAGTGTACTTTGTTCTAGATTTAAAAAAAAAAACACTGGTGGGACCATACATGGAATACTGCATCCAGTTCTGGTCACCACGATAAAAGTTGTTGAGACCACAGGTGGTACTCAGCAGGTTCTGACCAGTTCTGGAGAACCGATAGTGGAAATTTTGAGTAGTTTGGAGAACCAGCAAATCCCACCTCTGACTAGACCCACCCCCCTCTACTCTCTGCCTCCCGGGTCCCAGCTGATCGGCTGGGTCTTCTTTGGTTGCCCTGCACAGGAGAACGGAACTGGAAAGCAGGTTAGTGGGATGGGGAAGGGAATGGAGAGTTTTACAGTATCCTTCCCCTGCCATGCCCACCAAGCCACACACACAGAACTGGTAGTAAAAATTTTTGAATCCCACCACTGGTTGAGACCCTAGAAATAGTACAGAGAAAGCAACAAAGATGATAAAAAATTTGGAAGCTGAACCATATAATGAATGACTGAGCAAACTGGGTATATCTAACCCCAGGGGTGTCAAACTCAATTTCATTGAGGGCCGCACCAGGGCTTTGGTTGACCTTGAGGGAGTGGGAGGTGAGCGTGGCCAACAGGATGGGGGTGGCCAGCTTAATGCCACTCCCCAAAGTGCTGCCATGTTTCTTCTTCACACTGGGTAGACTGGGCCAAAGCAAGTTGGCCTGATATTTCTTTGCACTGGGTAGACTGGGCTGATCTTTCCTCTTCGCATTGGGTAGACCAGGGTGGCCTGAAGGCTGGATCTGGCCCACAATGTGTTTCACCCCTGATCTAACCTAACAAAAAGAAGCATTAGCAGTGAAATGATAGCAGCTTTGAGGAGCTGTCAAAGAGAAGAGGGGATTGATCTATTCTCCAAAGCATCTGAGAGCAGAACAAGAAATAGGTGGAAGCTTGTTAAAGAGGGATCCAACCTAGAAGTAAGGAGAAATTCTTCTGTGTCCTCGGCAGAAACAGCCACGTGTTCAATGTGAAATATGAAAATGAGCAGCTTCTTAGCCATAATCATTCCACAATGGAATATGTGTGTGTGTGCGTGTATGTTGATGCTTACAAATGAACCAAAGTTTGTGTGCATGTTGGGACACTTACAAATGAATTACATGCCTCAGTTTCTTCGTGATTTGGTGCTGCATGCACAAATGCTGGGGATAGAAATCCACTGCAGGTATGGAATTGGAAGTAGATCTAGCAAAGTCAGTTTGCTTCCCAAGGTCTACCCATGAAGAATGTATCAAAACTCTTTCAGCTCAACAAACCCTGTCATTTGGATCAGGTCAGAACAGGGGTGGGATTCTACAGGTTTGCACCTATTCGCTAGAACCAGTTGTTAACATTCTAAACAGTTCAAAGAACCGGTTGTTAAAAGAAATTACTGGCCTAATCCTGTAAGGAAGGCAGGAAGGAAGCATTCTGGTGTTGCTTACAGAAACTGCCTCTCCACTAACCCTTATTACGTTCTTGGCAGGACTAGACTTCCTGTCTCAGGAATGTCTCTGGAGTTTTTTCCCCCTCCTTTGCTGGTGCTTTGCTTGTGTGGAGTGACCATTCAAAGTTACAATGGCACTGAAAAAAATGACTTATGACCCTTTTTCACACTTACGACTATTGCAGCATCCCCACAGTTATGAGAGGCCAGGTGAGGAGATGCGTGCCTCGATGTGAGTGATATTGAGTTGGCCATGCCCAGCCAATAACATGACCACCAAGCCACACCCACCACCTAAGCCACGCCCACAGAACTGGTTGTTAAAAAATTTGTATCCCACCCCTGGGTCAGAATAATGTTAGATCATTCAGGACTGCAGTTTACATAGTGTTTTACTGTTGAATGTATGTTTAAAAATTAAAAATAAAGTCAGAAATAAAAAATTTCACCATAAAAATTCAACACAAAATAGTTTGTTGTGAAAGTGACTGCCTGTGAAAGCTCTTGGATTGGGGCTGAAAGGTGAAAGCGGAAGCAGTATCCTCCATCCCATAATTGGGTAGACCAGGTTGGCCTGATAGACCCTGTTCTCAACAGAAAAACACATGTGTTTTACTATTTCCCAGTGAAAGGGTGTAGTGAAGATTTTTTTATAACATCGCTAGTAATACTAGTAGGAAGTATTTAAAATCTTTACACATATAGAAAAAAAATTGCAAGATTATAATTTATTTTATTGGGTTTTTTTTCTGAACGAAACACTTCAAGTGATTTCTTTAAAGGATTTCTACATTTATATAAACTCAATTCAAAGTCTAGTTGGCCTCACTAGGTTTGAAATCCAGAAACACTACACACAGTAACTTGTGCTGTGTGATGGCTGTGAAGTATACAGTAGCAATAACAATAGCACTTAGACTTATATACCACTTCATAGTACTTTATAGCCCTTTCTAAGCAGTTTACAGAGTTAGCATATTGTCCCCAACAATCTGGGTCCTCATTTACTGACCTCGGAAGGATGGAAGGCTGAGTCAACCTTGAGCCGGTCAGGATTGAACTCCTGCTGTGGGGAGAGTTTGCCTACAATTCTGCATTCTAACCACTGTGCCCCAAACTGCTTCTCTAACCATTGTTATATTTTCTGATAAGATTTGGCCAATTCTAGCTTTATATTTTTCTCATGCCTTTATTTTTCTACTCGACTGCCTTATGTAATTGACTTGGGAACCATTTCTTGTTCTGAATCCCGTCTCATGTTAAGTTCTTTTATAAATCATCATTTATGTATTTTTGCAGCATAAGCTGAAATATTCTAGAACAAACTTTTCTCACTCAAGAAGGGTTCTTTCTTTCTTTCTTTCTTTCTTTCTTTCTTTCTTTCTTTCTTTCTTTCTTTCTTTCTTTCTTTCTTTCATCTCATGGCTGGGGAATTCTGGGAGTTGAAGTCCACCATCTTCAAAGGATCAAAGTTGAGAAACACTGCTCTGTAGAAACTCACAGTTTGCAAGGGCAACTAAGGGAACCAAGGAAAGAAAGAGTCAGAAGAAACTTTACATGATAGAAGAATATAAATATATTTCTTGCTAATTAACAGATCAAAGAAAGCTCTATTTCCCATTGTAATCCCGGTCATGCTTCTGTTTGAACAATACAAGTTAGGTTTACAAATACCCAACTACATTATAACTAAAAAAAGGGCAAATTTCTATCCTTCAGCACTTCACCCTGGGAAGCCATATTTAGAAAAGAAACCAAAGAGCGGTGTGGGGAAAAAAGGTGAAAGTGGAGAACTACAGCAAATTAAGTTTAGAGGAAGTTGGGCTGGAAAGAAAAAAAGAAAATTGAATGACAGCATGTGTTGTCGCAGTGAGAATTTTAAAAGTGATGGATTGCTTAGAAATATAGGAAGCTGGGAAGGTGTGAAAGTATTTGGTGCAGACACATGGGGAGCAAAGCAGAGTGTAAATAGAATATGTTCAGTCCATAGGAATTATGTGATGGGTTGCAGAGAACGGTTGCTACAATTGGGCATATTAGCAGAGTATTGAAAAATGCATGCAAACTCAACTAGCTTATTAATTTGAAGATGTAGTAGTGGGCAGGTAAAGTACAGAGAGTCCTTGACTTGCAACAGTTCATTACCATTTGAAGTTACAATGGCACTGAAAAAAGTGACTTATGAACACTTTACACAGTTATGACCGTTGTGTCCCCATGGTCATATGATCAAAATTCAGATGTCTTATATTTATGACCATTGCAGTGTCCTGGAGTTATGTGATCATCTTTTGCATCCTTCTGACAAGCAAAAGCAATGGGGAAGCCAGATTCACTTAACAACCGTGTTACAAACTTAATAACTGTAGTGATTCACTGTGGCATGAAAGCTTGTAAAATGGGGCAAAACTCACTTAACCGATTTTTTTCACTTAACTTAAAAGGTGAAAGTGAGGAACTGAAGTTGGGTTCTGCAACCCAACAAGACAGACACAGACTTCAGAGAGTAATTAGGACTGCAGAAAAAAACAATTGCTACCAACCTGCCTTCCACTGAGGATCTGTATACTGCATGAGTCAAAAAGAGGGCTGTGAAAATATCTACAGACCCCTCACATCCTGGACATAAACTATTTCAACTCCTTCCCTCAAAACGATGCTATAGAGCACTGCACGTCAGAACAACTAGACACAAGGACAGTGTTTTCCCGAACTCTGCTAAGAAATAATTCCCTCAACACTGTCCAATTGTTTACAAAGTCTGCACTACTATTACTATTAACCTTCTCATCACTCCTTATCGGCCATCTCCTCCCACTTGTGACTGTAACTTTGTCGCTTGTATCCTTATGATTTATATTGACTGTTTCCTAGTATGATTTGATTGCTTATTGTACCCTATGACTATTATTAAGTGTTGTACCTTATGATTCTTGACTCTTGACAAATGTATCTTTTCTTTTATGTACACTGAGAGCATTTGCATCAAGACAAATTCTATTCTATTCTATTCTATTCTATTCTATTCTATTCTATTCTATTCTATTGCAAACTGAGTTTACAGGAAGTTGGGCTGGAAAGAGAAAAATTGAATGACAGTACAACAGAGATTTTGATCTCGATTGTGGTCATAACTTGAGGACTTCCTGAATAAACAAAACACAAACCGTCCATAGAACCAATGCTTGATTCCTCCCATTTAAAATTTATTTAATAATCATGCTTCAATGCATACAGTACCAGTTGCTAGGCCTAATTAAACACCACCTCTTTGGGATTTAGCTGAAGGCAAATTCTCAAGACCTTTATGCATTTTTCTGTTCCAACCCAGAAGTGACTCGGGTCATTGGAAGACTCTCTTTTATTCCATCTGCTTCCCATTCCATTTTAATTGAACAACATGATGAATTCACCATGAAAGCAAAGAAATAGAAATAGGTATATTGTGTGTCTCAAAGCTGAGAGAAATGGAAATGGATGTAATAGCTATGAATGAAGGTGGCATGACCTTATGGAGTGGAGCTGGTGAATACATGCAGGGAAGTGAAGTTGTGGGTTTAATTATGAATGAAAGGGCTGAAATACAAATCAGACTGTATGAATTGCAGTGACTCAGAGGTTTACGTGAAAGTAGGAATTTTGCAAGTTATGTTGCATCATGTCACATTTCAATCTACAGCAATAATGGAAGACTTGGAGATGTGTTCGGGGGAAATGGTGCAACTAAAATAAGATCCAGGAGGAAAAAATTGTTATTGTTGTTGTGTGAAATAAATGGTTTGGTGGTAACTAGTTGAGACAATATAGAAAAACAATAGAACCACATGGAGAAATATTACTAAATGAGCATGGTTATTGATATTTGATCACAAAAAGATCAACTGATTATAACTGAAGATTACAACTGATTATATTTACATGAGGCAAAGGAGTTAATATGAACCTGCAAAGCTGAATTATCTGTTCAATCTATGATGAAAGATTGAGAAAACCAATAAAAGATGCCAGAAAGATAAATTCTGAGTGTGGAATTGACCATTTCTGCACATTATCAAGAGAGGGTTTTTGAGAAAAATGGACGTGAAAAGCAAAATAGGAAATGAAAGAAGCTACAGTATGAGTAGAATGATCACAAAAAGAGAAAGGAGAAT
The DNA here is from genome assembly GCF_049901735.1 of Notechis scutatus. NCBI lineage: Eukaryota > Metazoa > Chordata > Lepidosauria > Squamata > Elapidae > Notechis > Notechis scutatus. Next base: position 255,426,764 of record NC_142010.1, on the reverse strand, counting down.
TCTGTCTGAAAAAGAACAGAACAGAACAAAATAGCAGAGCTGGAGGCAACCGTGGAGATCTTTTAGCCCAACCCCCTGCTTAAGCAGGAGATCCTATAACATTTTAGACAAATAGCTGTCCAGTTTCTTCTTTCTTTCTTTCTTTCTTTCTTTCTTTCTTTCTTTCTTTCTTTCTTTCTTTCTTTCTTTCTTTCTTAAGAAAGAACATGTGGAAGCTGCTTGGGACAAAGGGGGAAGAAATATGTTGCAGAGAAGTACAAAAGGATGCAGAATTATAGTATGAAAATATAAAAAGGATATTTGATGGAATGATGAAGTGAAAGAGGCTGTGGATGAAGGAAAAAAGCCTTTGACACCTGATTGCAATGGAGCCTGTCATGGTAATATGTTGTGATGGTCATAGCCTTTGTTGTGGCGGTCTTTAAGTGGATGTGGTGATCACAAAATGAATACTACAGTCATTAAAGAAATGCTGTGGATGTCAATCAAATGCATTACTTGCCATGGCATGGTTTGGTGGCAGGCCACCACTTAGCGACCTGTCATAAGTTGGGGACTACCTGTAAAAATGATTTCTGGAGATAATGAGGATAAGAGAAAGACATTATATACATATATAAGACATTGTATAATTGTAAGACATTGTGTGTGTGTGTGTGTGTGTGTGTGTGTGTGTGAGAGAGAGAGAGAGAGAGAGAGAGAGAGAGAGAGAGAGAGATCAAATGGATACAAGAGGTGACCATGAGTAAAATTAGAGAACTGCAGGAAAAGAGTATGTTCAGGAAGAAGTTGTGATTGAATGGAACAGGTTAGATTCAAAAAGAAAAAAGAAGGTAAAGAAAACAAAAAGCAATATACAGTATGAAGTAACGTATGGAAGTAATAACAGCAAGGATGGAGAACTATAGAACAATGTTAAAGTTGTTTAGCTAAAATTATTATTTGGCTAAAAGATGTTTTATTTATTTAGTTTTATTTTTCAATTTCCTTTTTCTTATCTAAGACCGTTAACTTCTTTTAACTTCTCTTAATATTTTATTCCTTTTCTGTCTCCTGCATAAAAATGATCTCAAATTGATCATTGTAAATGAGCAGATTTACATGTATACTTTTCACATGTATGCTTTTGTTAATTGCTTTTTTCAAATGGAATTATTAAATTAAGATAATTAAAAATATCAATTGATAATTATCTTGAAAGGAAAAAGCATACATGTAAATCTTTGTGTATATCTTTAAATTAAGTTGAATGTTTTAAAGCAATTCATTCCTTTCTGAAGCTGAAGAACAATCAGTATGATAAGTATAATAAATACATGCATCCCCACAAAATATATATTAAACTATAGTGTTAAGTGGCTGAAATTTTGATGGTTATCTTGGATACAGGGAAAATATAATCTCTGTATCATCCAGGGTCATTCACTGAAAGTGAGAGGTGGACATGTGTAGAAAAATGAAGGCGGCATCTTTAACATGATGTATCGTTAAATTATGAAATTTGCTTCCAGAAGATATGGTGATGTGTTGGGACCATTAGTTTAATTGATTTTTAAAGAGAACTAGACAAATGCACGGAAGATAAAGCTGCCAAGGTTTATTAGCCCCTGATGGCTATGAAAGAACAAAACGGAAGAAAGAGCTATTGCTTTCTAGACTCTTTGCAAACTTCCTGATGCAAATATATGGATAATATTTGTTTAGTTAGTTAGTTTATTTGTTGTACCACAATGTCATCCAGAGGGAAATACTATATATCTCTGGTCTAACTCAGCAGGGCTTTTTAAGGTTCTAAATCTCCTATTTTATTTCCCATATCCATGCAAAGACTGTGGATAATTTTATATAATTTATCTGCTTCTTGCTTCCATGGATCACACATTATCTACAATAGAAAGAATAGAATAACAGAGTCGGAAGGGACTTTGGAGGTCTTCTAGTCCAAATTTCTGCTCAAGCAGGAGACCTGTCATTCCCCTGTTGGAGACTGACTCAGAGGGAGAGGAGGAACAGCCAACAGGGAGTGGAAGTGTGGCTCTGGAGGTTGTGGAGGAGGCTGGGGAAGGGCACAGGCTAGCTGGGCAGTCAGAGGAAGACCCAGGTCCATCCCCTCTCCATCCTAGGGCATGCAGGGAGGAGAGGATAAGGGAGAGATGTGAATGACATGGTCTACAGGGGAGAAAACAGCCTTGATCCTCTTCTTGGGCTGCAGCTGTGAGAACTGGTTAAAAGGATGAACATGCGTATGGGCCAGTGCTGGAAACAAAGTGTGGAAATATCTCTAGTCTGTTGTTTCTCTCTGAGTTTGGTGTCCTTCCCAGTGTGTGTTCCAATATCTGTGGACATCTTCAAGCCCTTATCTTGCCTGGTTCTCTTAATTGCTTCAGTGTGGTTTGTGTTGTTTTTACTCTTTATAATTTATAGGCATTTTTAGTTTAAACAGCATTTTCTCCTTTTTGTAACTGCTTGTTTTTTTGTCTCCAGTCAAGGATATTTGGAGCATTGAAGCAAAGCGAAGGAATAAAAGGGGCTTCACCTGTTTTTGTGACTGTGTTTATTTTGTATCTCACCCTGGGTCATCACAAGACCATATACCATATACCATTTTAATTCAATTGGTTGTCCTTCTTAAAAGCCTTCAGTGTTGGAGCACCCAAAACTTCTGATGGCAAGTTCTTCCACTGGTTGATTGTTCTTGTTATATTCTGGGCATGGGTGCAAGTAACTGAGACGAGTCAGTGACTTAGTGAACTTCAACTCTTTATTAAGGATCAGAAAAACAGAGAGCAAAACCCTTGGGCAGCAGTAGCCCTTTTATAGAGCTAGCTACTGACCTGTTAACCAATGACCTGTGTCCACATGCTTAACTTTTGCCCAATGAAAGATGTTAAACTAATAGCCAATCAGGTTGCTCCGTGAGGACCAATCCCAGTTCGCTATCCAAGGGCCAATCCAAAGTGCAGGATTTCAAGCCTGCTTAACATGAGGTTAATAAGTTTTATTAAATGGTTTTTGTTAGTTCATAACAGTTCTTACTATCAGGGAGCTTTAGGTTGCTTCTCTCTTTGTTCAGTTTCCTGTATGACTATATAAGTATATGAGGTTTGACATCTTGCTGAGCTAAAAATATTGAAGGGATGTCCTCTGTCATTCCTCCTTTTCTAAAAATTTAGAACAGGTTTGAAACCCTTGAGAATTAGATTTTATTGTTGAGGAAAGGCAAGCTTGTCCTATCTATTGTTTTACAAACTTGACAATAGCCCTGACTTTCAAGATAAGTAAAAAAGAAAAAGGGAAAAGGGAAAGGAGAGAAAAGAAGAGATGCTCTATTCTTAATTCCTAATCATCAGTAAAGTCTCTCTCTCTCTCTCTCTCTCTCTCTCTCTCTCTCTCTCTCAGCTCAAATGCTGGAAATGTTGTGGTCATGATCCATACATCTTAAAGAATATAAATCTTAAAGGAGGAGAAGAACTCTGCTGAATTGTGTAATTGGCCCATCTTCTTCACAAGAGAAGATGCTTCAGCCATTCCCTAACAATGGTCAAGGAAACTTCACTGCTCCAAGACCACAGTCTGGAACAGTGACTGCTTCATGATTTTTCTCGGTGGTGGGATTCAATTTTTTTTACTACTGGTTCTGTGGGTGTGGCTTGATGGGCATGGCGTGGCTTAGTGGGCGTGGCAGGGGAAGGTTACTGCAAAATCCCATTCCCTCCCCACACCCGCTAACCTGCTTTCCAGCTCCGTTCTCCTGTCAGGGCAAGAAGACCCAGCCGATCAGCTGGAACTCAGGAGGCAAAGAAGAGATGGGGTTGGCGGGGCCAGTCAGAGGTTGTATTTGCTGATTCTCCAGACTACTCCAAACTTCCACTACTAGTTCTCCAGAACTGATCAGAACCTGCTGAATACCACCTCTGCTTTTTCTGCTCTCACTTCCTGATTACTTCATGAAGGAGATGGTCAAGAGAGATTGCTTTACCTAAATCTCTCTTGAACATATTCTCCAAGCCACCTGAAGGTGGAATAAGAAGTAATGGATGAAAACTAATTAACCTAGAACCAATGAGAAATTTCTGGGTGCTCCAAAATGGGAGGTTTATAAGAAGCAATTAGACAAAGATTTATATGAAGTAGCATAGGGTTTTCTGCTTGAGCAGGAGGTTGGATTAGAAGACCTCCAAGGTCCCTTCGAACTCTGTTAGTTGGTTATTCGGTTATATATGCTCACTGAATGGATGCTGCTCTGTGTTGTCACATATTATTCTTCCTTCCATGTGTTCCCACTGGAATCTATAGCTATGAAGAGCAATCTCTTTCCTCCTCTTGCTTATTATATTTCTCCCTAGTCTGGATTCATCAAGGCTGCAGGGGAGACATGATAGCTGTCTTCAAGTATCTAAAGAACTGTCATGTAGAAAATAGAGAGAATTGCTCAGAGTTGTTTCAGAAGTCAAGGCATGAAATAATGGGTTTACATTACAAGAATGTAAATTTGGTTGGACATCAGGAGGAAAAAAGAAAATCCTAGTAGCAGGAGTTGCTTGGAAATGCAACAGCTTGCCTTGGGAGGCATGGACTTTGGTGGAAACAGCGGACAGTGGAAATTTGTCTATTGCAAATTTGTGAAACCCCAGATTCCTTTTTTTAAAAAGAATTTTATTAATTTTCAATAAACAAACTTACACAAACAAAACACAAAACATAAAACTTCTTTTTGGAAAGCGGCCTAGTCCCGGGTTACATCTTTTGGTACAGACATAAATCAAGTTCATGCTCACTTTATATACCATTTCATATCTTATTTACCATTCTATATTTTCTATATGGCTTCTCCCCTCTTTTCACTCTCTTAATTCTATTTTATTTATTTCATCTCAATTTAGATCATTATACTGATATCTTTTGTCCATTCTGTAATCATCCATTTTTCTTTTCTTATTAACACAATATTTCTCCTGTAATCACTAATTGAAGTATGACACCTTTATATCTTTCCCCTAAATTTAACACTTAAAATAATATATAATTCTCATTCTGATTCTGCTTAGCACATTCTAAAACTACCTACTACATTTTAAGATAGAAAAATAATAAATTTATAATATAATTGAAACAATAATCCATAGTATATTAAACTTTATCATTTATGCCTTTTGGTATGTTGTTACCGTATTTGCCGGCGTATAAGATGACTTTTTTGCCCTAAAAAACATGCCTCCAAGTGGGGGGGGGTCGTCTTATACGCCGGTAAATACATTGTCACTCGGTGCAAGAGCGACGGGGGCAGAGCTCCGCAACTTGCGAAGCCCCTTCAAGCCCAGCCGGAGTCTCTCTTCCTCCTCCTCCCACCCACCCACCCACCCTCCGCCCGGCTCGGGCGCTGCGGAGGCCAATCTGGAGGTGGGGTGGGGGTGGAGCGGGAGGGTCTCTGGCGGGGCCGCTTCGCCCAGCCAGCCCCGAGCCGCGTAATGGCCCGGGAGTGGGGGGAGAAGGTGGTGGGGTGGACTGTGGTGCCCCTCCTTCTGGGCAGCTGGGCGGGGCGGCAATTTGCTCCTCCTCTTCTCCCTCCCTCTTTGAAAGACCGGGAGGGCTGTGCTTGGGGCGGGGGGTGTCCTCAGGAAGTTCCTGATGGGACCCCGCTGGGCAGGGCCACCCGGCTCCCGAGCTGCTTTCCAGGGTCCCCTTGGGAAGAAAAGGGTCTGGTGGGCGGTGGAAGAAGGCGAGCGCCCTCCTCCCGCCCCCTGTCCCATCCCGCCCCTCCTCTTGTCCCCTCCTCCCCTCCCCGCTTAAGAGAGAAAGATCTGCCTCCCCTGCACCGAGCTTCCACCCGGCGCCGCGTCTCCCGGCCAGCCGCGCTTGCGACTTGGGAACCGGCCAAGCGACTTTAAAACCGAGCGGAGGCCAGAGATAGCCGGAATTACCCTCCACACCACACACACACACACACACACACACACACAGAGAGAGAGAGAGAGAGAGAGTTGGCAGCTGTCCATCCCCCACCCTTGGAGTCCCGATGGCACGCACGCGGGGGCTGTCACAAAGAAAGGGAGAGGAATTGAGTGCCAGCCTGAGAAAGGCGAAGCTGCCTCTCTAAAGCATTTTGGTGGCTTTGTAAGTTTGGGGGAAAGGGGTTGGGGGTGTCAATCAAGAATTATATCCAGAATACCCCAAGTGTTACAACTTACCGTATTTGCCGGCGTATGAGACGACTTTTTTGCCTTGAAAAGCATGCCTCCAAGTGTGGGGGGGTCATCTTATACGGCGAGTATATAACAAAAACTATATTTTGAGTGGAAATGTTGGGGGCTCGTCTTATACACCCAGTCGTCTTATACGCCGGCAAATACGGTAAATCCTATAAAAGTCCAATTTTCTAACATTGTTTCAGATAAAAAACACACAATAAAATAATAGGTTTATAATATGGTTGAAACAATAATCCAAAGCAAATTAAACTCTATCATTAAATCTTAAACATTTTACATATTCCCTTTAATATTTTATTAAATCATATAATGTTCCAATTTTCTAACTCTATTTCAACAATACTACAATACAATCTTGTGTGCTTTTTCAGAATATCTTTTTAATTGTATTTTACCCTTTGTCTCTGAAAAAGATCTGTTTTTTTACATCTTGTTTCAAGCCTTTGTGACTTATCTTCCCCTTTTCCCTTCTTTTCTTGTCCAATCTAGCCTTTTTACCCCCACATCTCTTAGTCTCCACCCTCTTAATCTCCCCTCTCTGTTGTATTCCTCTTTTCTGTTGCTTTCTGACATTGTATCAATTTTTCACCTTATTTTCCCTTTTTTTGGTTGTTTTTTTAAATCTTGAATTCTCCATTCCCTTTCCCCTCTTTCCCCTTTCTTCCTTAACCAAAGTCACTTGTTCATCAAAGATGGCTTCTTCTTCTTCATCCCAGCTTTCTTGTTGTAATTCCTGGTAGGTAGAAATCGCCATTTCCAGAAAGTGAAAAACAGATCCAGAATAGCCCTTCCCTTCTTGTTCCTCCTCTCTTAACTTTTGAAATTCCATTTTAAATTCTTCAACAGATAATGCCATTGTGAAATTTTTTAAACAACCCAAAAGTTATTAGTCTTTCAAAAAATAGTTTCCAAAAGTCCCAAAGTCACCAAGCAACCCTAATCAACACAAACTGTTTCATTTAGCACTTTCTCCTTTTTATACTTTCTCTTCTTGGGGTAGAATCAATTGCAAAGTTCCAAAATGTATTTTTTGAAGTCTTATTGCAGTTTGTCTCTGGTCTTATAAGCTCCAAGCAATCTCCTTCAGCAAAGTCTTAATATAAGTTCTTTATCTCTCCCTTCCCACTTATAGCAAAAAAAAAAAAAAAAAGAATTTTTAAATTTTGATTCCAGTGTTCAGAAATCTTTAATACCCCCTTGGTTTTATTTTTCAAATTTAATTACCTTCTGTTGCCAAGACGGGTTTTTCCGATTACCTTCTGCTATTTCCATAGGGAAGGAGAGTGAGGAAAAAAAAAAGAAACTTTCCCTTTTAAACTTTCTTCCGCCGCTTTTTTACGATCTTCTTAGGGAACAATGTATCTTTAAAAAAAAGTTGAATTTCCAGGGTATTTAGATGTTACTTGTTATCCCGGTTCAGCCAAAAACTTACACTTTCTCAGCTTCCTCCTGCACAGTCTTTATCCGGATGAAAGTTTCTTTGTGGCGGCCATTGCTGACCGCCACTCCACCGCTTTTGGAGAAAGGAGTTGAGCCAGCTGAGGAGGGGGGTTGCGATCCCCCCGGACCCCTGCTGGGCCTCCTCTATCTTCAGTCACCTCTACGGGGTGACTATTAACCCCAAATCTGGCTGGATCGGGGGCACGCCAGCGGCGAGCGCAGCAGGAACTGCGGACGATCACGGATTCCTGCCGCCGCCGAAGCCTTTCAAACTGGAAGTGAAAACCCCAGATTCCTGATGTGGGCAACAAGAAGAAGATCATCTTTAAGGTCCCAGCCAACCTTTCTGTTCTATGGTTCTATCTCCTTTTTAAATCTTATTGTTCACTCACTAAGTTGTGTCCAATTGTTTGCAACCCAATGGACCACAGTGTGCCAGGCCCCCTGTCCTCCACTGTGTCCCAGAGTTTGTCCAAATTAATGTCCATTGCATCGATGACACTATCTAACCCTCTCATCCTCTTCTGCCCCTGTCTCCTTTTGCCTTCCATCTTTCCCCAGCAACAGGGTCTTTTCCAAAGAATCCCCTCTTCTCATTTGGTGGCCAAAGTATTTGAGCTTCGGTTTCGGTATCTGTCCTTCCAAAGAACAGCCAGGATTGATTTCTTTTAGGATTGACTGATTTGATCTCCTTGCGGTCCAAGAAACTCTCAAGAGTTTTTGCCAATGCCTTTTTGAATCTAATTGTTTCTCTTTTCTCTTTTTATCCTTGTTCTATTGATACTAATAGGTCATTTAAATGATGGGCTTAATGCGCTGTCATATATTTCACTCTTTTCTTTGATTCACCTAGTACAATCTCTCTTGATTTGGTGCCTTGCAGTTACATGGATTCTCCAAAGCATCTGAGGGCAGAACAAGAGGCAATGGGTGGAAACTAATCAAGGAGAGAAGCAGCCTAGAACTAAGGAGAAATTTTCTGACAGCGAGAATAATTACTCGGTGGAACAACTTGCCTCCAGAAGTTGTAAGTGCTCCAGCTCTGGAAGTTTTTAAGAAGAGATTGGACAACCATTTGTCTGAAATAATATAGTTTCTCACCTGAGCAGGAGATTGGACTAGAAGACCTCCAAGGTCCCTTCCAACTCTTCTCTTCTCTTCTCTTCTCTTCTCTTCTCTTCTCTTCTCTTCTCTTCTCTTCTCTTCTCTTCTCTCCTCTCCTCTCCTCTCCTCTCCTCTCCTCTCCTCTCTTCATTTCAGACATATAATCTTAAACATCTGAATGTTGCTAGGCTGAGATATGTTCATTGGGAAGTCTAGGAGATGAATTTCTTATATAAAATCCCTTAGAATTGGAGATTCTACCCTTGAATTACCACCTTCATGTAAGAAGGATATAGAAATGTCATCAGTAATGTTCTTCAGGAACTATTTCAGTAAAAATAATTAAAAAAGCAACACACTGTGCTTCTAATTTCTAACATCCCTATGAAAACGAATTTCATTTGTCATTGTCGGGTTTTCTACCTAATAAATCCTCTATTAATAGGCAGTGACATAATGTTTTCTGTACACTAATGAGCATCAGAATTAAAAACACCCACAGGCCCATTTTACTGGGAGAGAATAGCAAAGCATTATCAAAAAAGGAGTGGTCCCAAATTAGCAAACACCCAGTCAGTCGTACCAGTCAGAGCAGCTGCTACCAAGACTTTGGCTTGGAGAAATAAAAATTTAAAATATTATTCTAATGTGACATCTATAATTAGGACCCACCAAGGTTCTAGATTTCAGCCACAATCGTGGCTCAAATTTAGGCTTCGTGTGATCCCTGCCGTTGTCTTGGCAATAATTTTGCATGTGACTTCTTCTGAGGATGGGCCAAAGTCAGAGCTAGAATTCATGGTCTTCTGGTTTCTACCCTAGTGTCTTGACCACTACACAAAACTAACTCTCATTCAAGCCTGAAGCCATTTTAATTCAGCAGAAGATTGTGAAACACATCACATTTATGTCTATTGGAGTAGCATGCATTGCTCTTCTTTTCCAGTTGCTATTTTCACAGACAAAAAGAAAAAAAATGAGCCTTTTGTCTCGTCAGAAAGTGTGGATATCAGCAAGGTCACAAATACCTAGTGGGCTGCAATAAGCTAAAGAGGAATTATCAGCCACATTTTAATGGTTGGCAGAGGTTACTGAAGCTCTTGTTTTGCAGACTCAGGCAAGTAAATAACAGCAGGAGGTTTCTCAAACTTCCCAGGTTGCTGAATTAGACCAGTTTGTTACCAATCATACATTCATATAATATATATTCATTCTGATTGCAGAGGGAAACAGTAAGGCAATTCAAAATCTCACTTGTTGGGTCTTTCTAACTTGCCAGATTAGGTTTAGGGGTAGATTTTGTGTGTGGACCACAAGCCCCAATAAGGTTTAATTCTTTGGGTACTGCATATTCTATGAGCAAAACTGTTGTGTTTTGTTAGTCTCATTTGAGATTTAAGTTTGTTGGATGGATCCAGAGACTAAGAGCCAAAGTTAGTATCTTGATCTTCTTAATAACTGGCCATGAATGTGGTACAGTTTGGGAGATCTCAGTAGAGGATGACCTTAGTAAGCCAGATCTTGTATGAGTCTTCTTCACTTAGTCATTATCAACATATGCATAATAGGATTCTTCTTCTTCTTGACCTTTGTTGTTGTTGTTGTTGTTGTTGTTGTTATTGTTCAGTCATTAAGTTGTGCCTAACTCTTCATGACCCCATGGACCACTGCATGTCATCCCCTCCTTTCCTCCATTGTCTCCCATAGTTTGCCCAAATTCATGTTCGTTGAATTGATGACACTAACTAACCTTCTCATCCTTTGCTGTCCCCTTCTCCTTTTGCCTTCCATCTTTCCCAACATCAGGATCTTTTCCAATGAGTCTTCTTTTTTCATTGGATGGCCAAAGTATTTCAGCTTCAGTATCTGTCCATCCAAAGAATAGTCTGGGTTAATTTTTTGAGGGGGTTTGGCTGACTTGATCTCCTTGTAAGCCAAGGGATTCTCAAGAGTCTTCTCCCTTCTATACCTTATCTGCCAATAGTAGAGGTTAATGCAACTGTTGATTTCTCCAGTTGGACTGACGAATGGGTGACTAGCAACAGGAAGACAAACCAAAGCCAACTGTGCCATCTTCCTGCCAGATTATGGACATCAGCAAAAATCGATAATTCCAGTCTGAATGCCATCCTAAATAATTGGCTGTAATGGAAAACAGAGATAATCTTGAAGAAAATATGTGGTGACTATTACAGAAATATCAGCTATGTTTTAGAAAACAGGAAGAGGTCAGCAAGAAACTCAAGATTGGTCTCTCTTGACTTTCTTGGGTATAAAAGGGAGAGAAAGGAAAACTGGCTGGATTTCAAGACTCTGTTATTGTAGCTTATGTCAGCAAAATACATCCTAGTATTGTTTGTGGTGTCTGTTTTCTGTGCTGGTCTAACTTGAAAGGCCAACATTGGCAAAGGGAATTCTGGCATACTCCCTAATTCTTCAATTTGCTACTCTGTATGTTTATCATCTATATCAGGGGTGTCAAACTCATGGCGTCACATTGTCATTACGTAACATGTCATGACTTTTCCCCCCTTCGCTAAACTGGGAGTGGGCATGGCCAGCTTGTGACACATCTGGCCCGCTGGCCGCAAGTTTGGCACCCATGATCTATATCTTTATTTCCATCCCACCTCCCCACACAGCAAATGCATTTTTATAGTCAGTTTACTTGAAAGCAGGATACATTATCTTCAACATGGAGCCCCATAGTGCCGCATAAAGCAATCTCTTCATTTGTGTTAATAGGGAGGAAAAAAGAAAGAAGCAAAATGGAATTACGTCAGCTTAATGCAAACAGTGGTGCTAGGTAGTAAAATAACAGGCAAAGAGCTTGGTTCTTTCCAGGATGATCTTTGCTGTGGCTGTAATAAATTGTTTCACTCTGCAGCTGTGGCTCCTTTAGGCTCCAGAGACTTCTAAGTCAGTTCTGATTCTTTGATGTTGTTTGGAAGGATTCATTTTCAGAATGCCTTGGTACCTAAACATGGTGATTTTACACAGCACAGCAGGGTAATGGGGGAGGATTATTTCCTGTTATATTGATTCAAAGTAGAGCAAAGGGAAGGCTCTGCGCATGCTGGCAAATACTCTCCGAATTATCACTGGGATCATTGTCCACATGTTCTGCAGGAAAATGCAAACAAAACAACCTTTTAAAAGATGACTTGCAAGTCACAAAATGCTCCTGCAAAATTGTCTTTTAGTAAATTCAGATATTTTTTTCAGGGCTATTTTTTAAAAAGCAAGATCTTACACAATATCTACAACATATGCAATAGCGGGAAGGGTAGAAGCTTGGAAATTATTGAGTCAATGTGGTAAATAGGGTACAGTGATATATCACCTCCAGGTACAATACTTATTGCAATAACTCTAAGATGGACACCACAAATTCCCAAATTAAATTGACCAGTGTCTCAGGTGAAAGCCAGAACTCATGAGATTTCACCATTCTTGTATGACGTTTTGAAAACTCTCACCCGAGAGAACTGACACCTCTTCTGTGACAATGTCCAAATTCTGGGTTTTTTCTAAACCTCTCATAAGATTTGTGTCAGCGTTCCAAGTAATGCATCCACTAAAATCAGAACTCTGAGGCAGGTAGATTCTTCAAAGAACATGTTTATTGGATACATCATATCATCACAGCTAGTGAAAACCAACTCTAAAAGTCCCGTGGTTTTCCCCTAATTAAAAGAGCAAATATTTCTCTCCCCAGGTATCACCGGTCACATTGTCCAGTGTGAATAGCTGGCAGGGTGTTTGGTCACTCCTGTCGTCCCTCAACTGCCACGTGTTGGGATGACCTTGGTTCTCACAAGAAAACTTTTTGTTTTGACTATCTAGCAAGCATATCTATTTCCCCACACCCTTCCCCCTCTCAGAGTTTGTGGCAACTATGAGGCAGCACAAGATGGTTTCAGCCAGGTTTGCTTCAGAGTTGACAATCTGATCATATTTTAAGATTACGGTGATTTCAAAAACTGGGGAGCATTATGCCAGTTTGTGCAATGAAGCCAATGTGTATTTAAAGATATCTTGCAATACTGTTACACTAAGAAACGAGGTTGGGAAAGCAAATAGTACAGTATTTCTCAGCCTTGGCAAAGTTAAGACATGTAGACTTCAACTCCTAGAATTGGAGTTGAAGTCTAGATATCTACAAGTGACCAAGTTGAAGTCCATGTGTCTTAAACTTGCCAAGGTTGAGAAAAAATGTACTACATAATGGAATTCACTCCAATGCCTTTATCAGCAGTGACCAGAAGAAACTTCAGTTTTTCTTCTTCTGTGTAAAGAAGTAATAGGTTGTGTCAGTGTTTGTTAGCCTGTGTACATTGGGACACTCAATCCGAATAGAGCTGGAAGGGACCTTAGCAGGGGTGGGATGCTACCGGTTCTGCCCGGCTCTATAGAACCGGTAGTGCTGAAGAGCAGCAGACACCAAACCGTTTCTGTGTTTGCTGCTGTTTGGCCCACCTGCCTGCCCGGGTTCTTACCTGTCTTTTATTTCCTGCTTTTTCAACCTCAGCTGCTTTGCACTGCATAGCTGAGGATGAAAAAGCAGGAAAAAAGAGGCTTTTCAAATGCTGTGCACCTGTGCGCAGCACTTTTCAGCAAAACATAGTCACCGAACTGGTAGTAACACCAGTTGAATCCCACCCCTGGACTTTAGAGGTCTTCTAATCCAATCCCCTGCTCAAACAGTAAACCCTATACCATTTCAGATAGGTGGCTGTTCAGTCTTTTCTTAAAAACTTCCAGTGATGAAGCACCTACAATTTCTGAAGGTAATCTGTTCCACTGGTTAAGTGTTCTCACTGCTAGGAAGTTTCTCCTTAATTCCAGGTTAAGGGACTACAGATTTGTAAAAACAAAACAAAACCTACTGATGGACAGGCAAGCATTGTAAGACTCTTTCCATGACATCTTTGCACCATTGGGTTGAAAAATGGGATAAACATATGCTCAAATCAACCAGCACTGCAAACATCTAAATTTCACAGAGATTTTTTTGAAGATACTCCAATCTTACACCACCTCTGAGTTGCAGGAATGAAATTATCTGACATTCACGAACAGGATAATGCTGTTGATCGTTTACATATCTTGCTTTGCATAAATTGTCAGACATTTCACTGATCAGGTGATTCTGGACATTCATTCATTCATTCATTTATGCAAAGGGGGAGATGGTAGCAATTCAGGTCTAAAATGTATTTTAAATACTTTCCTGGCTTTGGAATATGTTTATGGGGGAAATAAAAGCTTTATTGAATTACTTTGCCTTTATTGATTATTTTAAACCACAAGAACTGGGCTTAGTAAGAAAAAGTAGTAATCCAATTGATCCTTAAAGCATAATATGGAAGAATATGCATTATGTATTTTCACAGTCACTTTTCCTTTGTTATTACTTGGCACACTGATTACATAATACCAGGTACTAAAAGGTTCCAAGGGAGCTTTAATTCAAATAAAGAACTTGCTTTAGTTCATTTACACACTTTTTGAATTGCTTAAGACTATTTTTACAACATGCACACATACACCCTCTGCTGCCTGTTAACACCTGGATTTACTAATTATTTTAAATGCAGAACTTAATTGCCTATTGAACGGTTGCTGCATTGTTAGGATGCTAATTGTTTTGAAAGTTTCAGAATAAAGAACTTATTTTAAAATCCTCCAGAGATTGAACAAAAAGCCTACAGGATTCATAGATTTTTTTTTTAAAAGCCACCTGATGTCATCCCCAAAGTTATTTATTATTTGCTGTTTCTAATTAGAATCCTCAAATTGTGTTAAGTTGATTAATCAGTCTTACTGCAAAGGAGATAATTAAATTAAAGCTCACTGAATGAGTGCTAACAGGAGTTTGCCATTGGAATTTGATGGGGTGTTTAACAGGAGTCCCTGAGAAATTTTTCATCTTAACTAAACAGGATGTAGTTAGTTAATTACAGACCCTGAAATTGGTAGTAGAAGAGGTCAGGTAAGATTCTACTGGTAGAAACTTAAGAAACAAAATGAGCTGGATGGAAACCAACAATCACGGCTTGTACTAATTTCAGGCAAGTCTTTGTCCCTATCTGAAAATAATGGGGAGCACACTTGTAGCAATTGCCAGTGTGCAGCAGTTGCCTTAGAACAAGAGCGATTGCACTTCAGTTGATGGAGATTGATTAGACAACAGAAAGGAGGTCCTACAATAGGAACTGAGAATGGAAGACATAATATGGCTTTGTTCCTCTACTAATTTTAATCCAGGTAATCCACCTGGAGTTTTAAATGGAAGGAAAAGAGGGGGGGAAATAAGACTAGTGGACGAAAGTAATGACCGGAAGCAGGATAGGAAAATACTCTGCAACAGTGGAACTCAGAAACATGATTAAACACCTATAGTACTAGGCTGCATAAACAGAGGGATAGAATCAAAATTACATGAAGTGTTAATATCACTTTATAATACCTTGGTAAGGACACACTTGGAATACTGCATCCAATTTTGATTGCCACCATGTAAAAAAGATATTGAGATTCTAGAAAGAGTGCAGAGAAGAGTAACAAAGATGATTAGGAGACTGGAGGGTAAAGCTTATAAAGAATGGTTGCTGGAATTGGGTGTATATGTAGTTCAGGACGTGGTAGCAGTGTTCCAATATCTCAGGGGCTGCCACAAAGAAGTGGGAGTCAAGCTATTCTCCAAAGCATCTGAGGGCAGGACGAGAAAAAAATGGATGAAAACTCATCAAGGAGAGAAGCAACCTAGAACTAAGGAGAAATTTCCTGAAAGTGAGAACAATTAATCAGTGGAACAACCTGCCTCCAGAAGTTGTAAATGCTCCAACTCTGGAAGTTTTTAAGAAGAGATTGGATTTCATGGTATAGGGTTTCCTGAAATGGTATAGGGTTTCCTGCCTAAGCAGAGGGTTGGACTAGAAGACCTCCAAGGTCCCTTCCAACTCTCCTCTCCTCCTCCTCCTCCTCCCCTCTCCTCCTCCCATCTCTAGAAGATACAAGTTCTGGTTCTTTTAAAGGAGATGGGATGGTAGAACTCTAAAGGGAAGAGATGCAACTAAAAACCTAGGAAAGAAACTCAAGATCTGACAGAAAAGGAAAGAAGACTACAAATCAATAACCAGGTATGCAAAATAGCCTCATCAGGAGAGATCTGGTTTCTGAGACTATTGTTTGCATTATCTGGAAGATGGAGAATGTAGACCTACGATATTTTGTACCACCTAAGGACTGGTGAAAATGCATTTGGCTGAAGCACGATAAGCTTGATCAAGGAGGTTGAATGTTCTGTGGGGGTTGGAGATTGAAAACATTGGTGTCAAGATCTCAGAGAAAGACTTGCACGGAAGGATGTGGGAGTGTTGATGTAATAGTCTATTTAAAGCACTTAAAGAAAAATCAGAAAGAACATTGGCTCATAAAGTTCATGGCTTTTGTTATTCTTACACCAGTAATCAGAGAATGGGAAATAAACGATATATGATCTCGAACTCTTAAGTATAAAAGGGCAAATCTGATTTAATGGATATAATAAAGACCTGATGAGATGACTCCCCAGATTGGACTATAGTGATTGAGTTATACAATTTGTTCAAAGAAATAGAAGCAACAGAAAAAAGAATTACACTTTTAACATGTCCACACCCACTGAAATATACAGGTAAAATATCTTGGTGATATGTAGACAGTATCTGAGTTACAATTAATGGAGGAACAAGCAGTATTGTTTTTTATTTTATTTTTTTATTTTTTTAAAAACAAGTTTTATTAAAAGTTTCAACAACAAACAAATCATTACATATTAAATCTTTCCCTGTCTTTCTACAATAATTTCCCCAATATTCTCATAAAACACAAACAAACACAAACAAACATAAAAAAATCTTTTAGTAAAGTACCTTGGCCCCAGTTACCTCTCTTTGCATGGGCTAAAATAATAGCACATATCACTCTTCACATTTCTATCTTATTTAATCCATCTTAATTAAATCATTAAATTTGAATCTTTTGCCCATTCATTTATCCCTCTATCTCTTCTTATAATAAAAAAAAATTTCTCCTGAAATCACTAATCAGAGTATGATGCCTTTCTATCCTCCCCTAAGTTAGTAAAATTAACATTCAGCATAACAAATACCCAATTTGGTTCTGCTTGGTACATTCTATCCACCAAAAATGTTTAAATACATTGTATCCTCCTTTCCTTCAATATTTTATTACATTTTAAAAATCAATCATTATTAAAAACTTCAACATTTTAATTTCTTATTAAATCTTAAACCATTCTAATTTACTATTTCAAATATAAATGTTACAATACCATCTTCTGTACCTTAGCAGAATCTTTCTTACAGAAAATTATATTTCATCCTTTATCTCTAAAAAAATCCCTCTTCTCCCATCCAATTTTAAAGCTTTGAGGCTTTTCTCCGCCTTTCCCCTTTCTTTCTTCCCCCACCAAATCTTCCTACCCCCTTCTTCTTCTAACCTCTGCCTTGCTGGGATCCCTTCTCTGTTGTGTTCCCTTTTTCTCTTGTTTGTTATCATTATATTTACTTTGCATCATATTTTCCTCTTTCTCAAATGTTTTTAGATCTTAAGTCCTTCATTTTCCTTGCTCTCTTCCTTCCTTCTTCCTTAGATAAGTTTTGGGATTCAATGAAGATGGCGTCTTCGCCTCTTCCTTGTTGTTCTTCTTCCGTTTCCATCTGTTCCATTGTCTGTTGGTAATTGACCAGCGCCATTTCTAGAAATAGAAAAGCTTTTTCCATGCCATCTTTGCAGGCTGCTTTTGTTTGCTCATATTCATCCCTCAGGTCTTCAAAAGGAAAGCCATTATAAATAAATCTTTTCTTTTCTTTATTCCTCTTTCTTCTTACACCAACCAAATATTCCGAGAGAAAGGCAAAACAATCCCAAAATCCACAATCCTCAATAAATCCAAGCAAGCCAAAATTCCCCCTTCCTCTTCCAGGGGTGGTATCAAACAAATAAAAAAAAAGAATCCAAGTCTGTATTTTAGAGCCTTATTAAGATTGTATTTCTGTCCTCAAGTCTTCAAGGCATCTCCTCCAACAAGATCCAAATTTATATATTTTCTTTATCCTCTCCCTTCCGGCTTAATTCCGTCGGGAGGGAGAGTAAACTTTCCCTTCAGCACCTCAAAATAGCCGCTTTTTTTCTCTTGTGGAAGAAATCATCAGAAAACCATCTTTTCCAGGAATTAAATTAGATAAATCTCAAAGCCCTGGGTCGACCAAGAAGAACTTTCACTTTCAATAACTTTCTTCTTCCTCCTGCGCATACTTGCCCGGCTGTCAACTTCTTTGTGGTGGCCATTGCGGACCGCCGCTGCACCGTCCTGGTAACAGGGGTTCTGCCCGCCAGGGAGGGGGTCTGCAACACCCCAAACCCTTCCTCCGGATCCCCTTACCTTCAGCTACCCCTGCAGGGCAGCCTTGCTCCGCACCCGTCCGGGTCGGAGCCCCAAACGGCTAGCGCGGCAGGGATCGCGCAGCCGCGAATCCCTACCGCCGCGAAGCCGACAAACCGGAAACTCCGAACAAGCAGTATTGTTGATGTTTGCTATTGTTCAATGAACCAAAAGGGATATATGAATGCTTTCCAAACAAAAATTGAAGATGTTTCACAGGAGACAAATTAGTAACAGTGAATAACTTTAACTCCCAGGGAATTCCTAACTTTTATTGCTGACAACTTTCTCATTTAGAGAGTGGAGAAAGTTAGAAGTGGATCATTTATTCTTTGTCTGCTATCAATCAATATGAAAGACTTTTGAAGAAAATGAATAAGGCAAAATAATTATGTACTAAAATGCTGGTGTTGTTGATTTTAAGAAGAACTAAACTTGTGTGTAGTCAACTATGGAACTTGATTTTAAATGAGTTTTAATAAACTTGAAACACTGATAGGTAGGATTCCATAGTAAGAGAAGCTAATAGGAGAAGGAACTCAAGGTCAGTTGGAATTTCTAATATAAGAGATCCTAAAAACACAATTGTGAACATTTTCATTAAACAAAATGAGGGACAACAGATGAAGCCAGAATGACTGCCAAAATGGTTTAGTGATGAACTGAAAAAGAGCATATTTAGAAGAAGGAAACGGGGGCACTTCAGCAAGGAAGACAATCTGGATTTACAAAGAGGGCATTGAGAAATTAAACCTCAGAATGAAGTAAGGTCTTTTCCAACAACAGGAAATTCTAAAGAGCAGGAAGAGTTGGTAGGATTGAAATTTGAGCCTGATGAAAACTTGGACAGAGAATAACAGAGTTGGAAGGGATCTTGGAGATCTTCTAATCCAACCCCTATACCATTTTGGACAAATGGCTGTCCAATCTCTTCTTCAAAACCTCCAGTGATGGAGTATCCATAACTTCTGAAGACAAGCTATTCCACTGGTTTATTGTTCTAACTGTCAGGAAATTTCTCCTTAATTCTAGGTTGTTCTCTCCTTGATTCATTTCCATCCATTGGTTCTTGTCCTGCCTTCAGGTGCTTGGAGAATCATTTTATTCTTATTTAGAGAAAGGTTTTGTTATTGCATGGTGTATGTGGATTGTATCATGTACTTTTGAAACTTGCTGATTTTCTGTCTGAATCTTTGTTTTATATTTGAAAAAAAAAAATCCTGCAAATAGGTGGAGAGCCAGATAATTAAAGGAGTGGAAAAAATGTTCCCTGGCTTTAAAAAAGGGAAAAGAGGATTCAGGGAAATACAGACTAGTTGGTCTAATACTGATATCTGGGATAATACCAGATAATAAAGAGAATGATCTGTAAGCACCTTGAAAACAATGCAGAAATACTTACATATAATATAACATAAAAAGATGTTGACTACCCATTAAGTAGTCCTTAATGGGTCTAAGTCTACATGGAAGTAAGTAAGCAGTGGAGTGTCATAAGGTTCTGTCAGGCCCAGGACTCTTCAATATCTTCATTAATAAATTATATGAGGGAATAGAAGGGGAACTTACCAAATTTGCAGATGATACTAAGCTGGCAGGAATAGCTAACACCCAAGAAGATAGGCTCAAGATCCAGATGGATCTTGACAGACTAGAACACTGGGCCATATCTAATAAAATGAAATTCAATATAGAGAAAAGTAAAGTCCTACACTTAGGCAACAAAAACCAAAAGTACACATATAGACTGGGTGAAACCAGGCTCAATAGCAGTAACTGTGAGAGGGATCTTGGAGTCTTAGTGGACAACCAGCTAAATATGAGCCAGCAGTGTGCAGCAGCAGCCAAAAAAGCTAATGCAATTCTAAATTGCATTAACAGAGGGATACAGTCAAGATCAAGTGAGGTACTAATACCACTCTATAAAGCCTTAGTAAGACCACACCTAGAGTACTGCATCCAGTTTTGGTCACCACATTATAAAAAAGATGTTGAGACTCTAGAAAAAGTACAGAAAAGAGCAACTAGGATGATTAGGGGACTGGAGACTAAAACATATGAAGAACGTTTACAGGAACTGGGCTTGGCTAGTCTAGTGAAGAGAAGGACCAGGGGAGACATGATAACGGTCTTCCAATATTTGAGGGGCTACCACAGAGAGGAAGGGGTCAAGCTATTTTCTAAAGCACCTGTAGGTCAGGCAAGGAATAATGGATGGAAACCGAACAAGGAGAGATTTAACCTGGAAATAAGGAGAAACTTTCTGACAGTGAGAACAATCAACCCATCGAACAGCTTGCCCTCAGAAGTTGTGGGAGTGTCATCACTTGAGACTTTCAAGAAGAAATTGGTGTCAGCTTTGAAATTCAGCTGCCACATTTTTTTTAAAGAGAGTTGGAAGAGTTGAAAAGTTCAAGGTTTATTAAGAAATTCCAGTGGCAGTTAATTGGTTCTCATAATTTATGAAGTGTAGAAATGGGAGGAGAGAAGGGAGGAGAGAAGGTGGATTCTGTGTAATGTGCGAAATTTTTTTATTTTGGGAAATTGCCTTTGACATGCCAGATCTGTTTCTAAATAAATCAATTGGAGAGAAAATGTCTCGGAGTGATTGATATCCTGGATATTTTCTGGATGCTTTACAATTGGATTGTCATTTGTCAGAAATGGTGTAGGATCTCCCTCTTGGGAAGCAGGTTGGACTAGATGACCTATAAGGTCCCTTCCAACTCTATCTGTTATCTGTTAGAATCTGGAAAAAATAGGAGGGTAACAAAAATGATTAGGGGGCTGGAAGCTAAAACATGAAGAATGGTTGCAGGAATTGGATATATCTAGTTTAATGAAAAGAAGGAGTAGGGGGGAACATGATAGCAATGTTCCATTATCTAAAGATGAGGGACTGTCATAAAGATGAGGGGGTCAATCTATTCTCCAAAGCTCCTGAAGGCAGGACAAGATGGTTGAACAACGGTTGGAAACTAATCAAAGAGATAACCAACCTAGAACTAAGGAGACAGTTCCTGATGATGAGAACAGTTGACCAGTGGAGTGACTTGCCTTCGAAAATTGTGGGTGCTGCCTCTCTAGAGGCTTTCAAGAAGAGACTGGACAGCCATTTGTCTGAAATGGTATAGGGCAGGGGTCTTCAAACTTGACAGCTTTAAGACTAGTGGACTTCAACTCCCAGAATTCCTCCTCCAGTCATGTTAGCTCAGGAATTCTGGGAGTTGAAGTCCACAAGTCTTAAACTTGCCAAGTTTGAAGACCTTTGGTATGGGGTCTCCTGTTTGAATTAGAAGAACTTTAAGGCCCTTTCCATCTCTGTTATTCTATGTTATGTTCTATGCTATCTTAAAAGTCATAATAGATTTGTCATGGGCAACTTTGCTTAGACTAACCTTAATATATTTTTGAGCAGGTAGCTCCCTTAATAGATAGTTGGTTTGTTGTAGATACAATACATCTTGATTTCAGAAAAGTATTTGACAGTAGCCCATGGCATTCTTATTAGTAAGCTAGTTAAGGGTGGCTGGATGGCATTACAATTAACTGCCTCGTCACTGCTTGAAAATTGTACTTAACAGTTTATCAGCAGTTCATCATACTGGCAGGAGATATCAAATGAGGTGCCAAAAGTTCAGCCTGGGATCCTGTACTCATCAACATTTTTATTAACGAAGATGAATGGAATCTTTTTTAATTTTGCAAGATTGGGTGGAATAGCTAATACTCCAGAAGAGAGAAATAAAATTCAAACTAATCTTGACAGGTTAGATAAATGATATCAGAAAAAGATTAAGGCAATGAAAAGATCTTTACTTGGGAAGCAAAAATCAATTTAATAGGTATAGGCAGGGGTGGGATTCAAATTTTTTAACAACCGGTTCTGTGGGGGTGGCTAGGTGGGCAGGGCCATGTGAAGGTGGGTGTGGCTTCTTCTTCTTTTTTTTTTGCAGCACCCCCTTTTTTGCCTTCTGGGCCTCAGGGAAGCCTCCGGGGGGGGTTGCCCCAAACGGAGCACAGCACCCCCATGCTCCATTTTGGGGCCTCAGGGAAGCATCCGGGGGGGGGTGTTTTTGTTCCCAGAAAGCTTCCCTGGGACCCAGGAAGGCAAAAAATGAGTGCAGGAGGGGCGTGCAGCACCTCCCCATGCTCCATTTTTAGGCCTTCTGGGCCTCAGAGAAGCGTCCTAGGGGGCGTTTTTGCTCCCAGGAAGCTTCCCTGGGACCAGGAAGGCAAAAAACAGCACAGGGGGGCACAGCACCCACCCACCCATGCCCCCCTTTTTCCCTCCTGGGACTCAGGGAAGCCAGCGAGCGGCTCCTGGCACAGCTGATCATCGGAACAGCTGATCGTTGGGAGGGGGGGAAGAACTACCTTAAGGCAGTGGCCCCCAACCTTTTTTGTGCCACGGCCTGGTACCAGCGTCACAAAATGATCCGCGGCCCAGTACAGGCATCAGCACGCATGACAAGGCAAGGCGAGCCGAGCGACCGGCCAGCCAGCTGTCCCCCGCTTCTCCCCGCCACCTTCAACTCCTCCTTTGTACATTTTTTGTGCTTTCTTAATCTCCTCCGCCATTGGGACGGCTCTTCGTTCGAAGCCGCCCCCCCCCCTCAATAAAACTAAGGCGCGAGGATTCCTTCAGGACCCAAACACCACTTTCCAACTGGAAAAGCTCACCCAGAAGCACTCGTTGAAACAAGATGGCGGCGCCCAGCAAACCAGTGGCCCGGTAGAAAATGATCCACGGACCGGTGGTTGGGAACCACTGCCTTAAGGAGTGACTGGGCAGGGGAGAATGCAGTCAGTGACGTTGGGCATACGTGCAATGTTGTGCAAGCGCAATAAGAACTGACTGGGAAGGGAATGGAGGGGTGGGCGGAGAGTGGTGGGTCAGCCAGGGGGCACGATTTGCCAGTTTTCCGGACTTTGCAGAATCATAACAACCGGTTCTATAGAACTGATCCAAATTGGTAGAATCCCACCTCTGGGTATAGGTTGATTTGTTGAAACCACTTTTTTTTAAAAAAAGAAATATTGGAATATTATTTAATTGCAAACCAATTATGAACGATATAGAAGGCAAATGAAGAAATATCGTTCCCAAATCATGGGAAGTAATTGCTTAGCCCTTTTCTGCATTGGTCTGCCAAAACTTGAACTCCGTGTCCAGTGGTGAACATCACATTTTGAGAAGAATCCAAACAAATTGTAGTTTGTCTGCTGAAGAGCAGAAAGGATAATCAGGGGACTAGAAATTAATTTCAATAAAAAGCGACTGAAAGTACTGTGAATGTCTAGACTTTAGAAAAGAAGACAAAAGGGATGTGACAGCTTTCTTGAAGTATCTGAAAGGATGTGGCAGAGGGCATAAGACCCATTCTTCATTTTTCCAGGGCATGAAATAATACTTTGAAATTACAGGAAGGTAGATTCTGACTCAATGTCAGGAAAATCATAATACAGTAAGAGCAATTGGAAAGTAAAAACGAATAGAAGAAAATATTTGTAGCTCGGGGTTGAACTGTGGGGTCCTTGGAGCTCTCTGAGCTTGGTTGTTTTCTTGCGGACATTTCATTACCTAACTAGGTAACCACTTCAGCGCTAGTAGGGAGTGGGGTTTGATCCCTGCTTATATAAAAGTTATTTTGGGATTCCTGAAACTTAAAAGAAACTTAAATTCTTATAAGTTAACATTTGGCTTCTTATATGGTTTTTTGGAGGAGAGGGGGGTAGGCCTGGCTCTATTGACTGTGCTTAACACTTCTGCTAATTATATTCATTAGGAAGGGATGTATGGTAGATTATAGTGAAGTAGCAATTTTCCAGGAAGAAGAGAGCACATTCAAGGAGGTGGGATGCAGAGGTAGTATTCAGCAGGTTCTGACCAGTTCTGGAGAACTGGTAGCAGAAATTTTGAATAGTTTGGAGAACTGGCAAATGCCACCTGTGACTGGCTCCACCCCTATCTATTCTCTGCTTCCCAAGTCCCAGCTGATTGGCTGGTCTTCCTTGGTTGCCCTGCACAGGAGAAGGGAGCTGGAAAGCAGGTTAGTGGGGTGGGGAGGGAATGGAGATTTTACAGTATCCTTTCCCTACCATGCCCACCAAGCTACGCCCACAGAACCGGTAGTAAAATTTTTGAATCCCACCACTGGGGTGATGAAACAAGAGGCAGCCCAGTCCAAAGCTGCATCAGAGATAGAGGAAGAGGGTAAAGATAGTAATATCCTAGAATTTCCCATATGTATTTGTTAGGGCAGAAATTCAAAGTGGTGGCCCATGGGTCAGATGCATCACATGCAAGTCACATCCATCCCAGCTCCACGAAGGGAGAAAACGTCACAATATATCACATGATGGCAACGTGATATCGCGGGTGTCAACTAAAAAGATTATTGGGGGGGGGAAGGGAATAGGGGAAAACAAGGCATTCTTGAAATGCCTAGATATCAACTCAGCAGCCCAAAGTTGTCAGAGCATAAGAATGTTATTGGAGGGCATGATGGATGACTCTTGGAGACGGATGTGTCCTATTGGAGAAGTCACATGCAAGGGGTGGGGGAAAGAACAGGGTCAAGGGGGAAATTTATGATGTGATTTAGTACCAGCTGTACCCAGACACGCACCAACATGGCAATTTCTTATAAACCAATTTATTTTTTCTGAGATGCGGCTAGAGAATTTTGCTTTGAATGAGGGGGATTTGTTGGAACCCTGATAGCGGGTTTGACAACCATGTGTTAGGGTATAAGTAGTAAAGGTTTAGTCTGGCAAGATTCTGTCTATTGGGTGCAAACTTTGGCTGGATTATTCTTTGTCAGTCTTGGGCTAGGCCTGAGAAGATGATTGCTCAACATGTATTTCAAATATGAAAGGAAGAACACCAAAGATGACTCAAGAATTGCTGGTCTCCATAATTACCTTGCTTTTTTTTAGATCTTCAATCTTGACCTCTAGATCTTTTGAAGAGGATCTTCTTGGACAGGGCACAATAATTCTGATCTCTATATTTTGTGGTGCCTTCCCTGGCATTGCCAGATTGTACAAAGCCCTCGACTTATGACTACAACTGAGCCCAACATTTCTGTTGCCAAGTGAGACAGTTAAGTGAATTTTGCCCCATTTTATGACCTTTATTGCCACAGTTGTTAAGTGAATCACTACAGTGGTTAAATTAGTCACACGGTTGTTAAGTGAAACTGGCTTCCCCATTGACTTTGCTTGTCAGAAGATGGCATGACCCAGGACACTGCAACCCTCACGAATATGAGTCAGTTGCCAAGCATCTGAATTTGGATCACATGCCCATAGGGATGCTGCAACAGTTGTAAGTGTGAAAAATGGTCATAAGTCTCTATTTTCAATGCCATTGTGTCAGTCTGTGCTCCATTCAAAATCCAAGAAAGAAACACTCAGACTCCATAGATTAGAGCAAAGTTTTTCTTTTACTGAAAATCAAAGTGGAAGCTACAGGTTGAATTCTGAATCTAAAGAATTTGGCGCGCAGATCACATATACAAAGGGATGGAATTGTTCCCACCCCCCCAAAGTTCAAAATATTCTTCCAATTAAAAGTTCTGAATATGATCATGTGGGCATCTTCAGGTGGTGATGAAGCCTCTGTCCGTTGACCTTGACATATTTTGATAAAGATTTGCAGCTGCGCAAAGGAAAGAAGGCTAAGCAAGGAAACAGAAACTTAAGAGCAGGAATTTATACTCCCCCCACTCCTCATTTTATACAACACAAGAATGTAACACCTCCAGCTCTCTTCCCAGACGCAACCCCTCCCCCGTTACTCATGGCAGCCGAAAGATGCAAAGCAGTAGAAAAGTAGAAAAGATCTTGAAGGCTGACACATTGTAACTTTGAATGCTCATTAAATGAACGGTTGTAAATCGAGGATTACCTGTATATCCTCAGCCAAGTACAATAATATTTTATTTGTAGTATATTTTATCTTTATCTTCCATTCACATTGTCCCTGAATTTTATAATAGCCACTTAAACTGACAAGGAGCTTTCACTCACAGTTATAATATCTCTTCTTTAGGCGTGTTTACTTTGCAGATAGAAGATCCCAAGTTCAATTCTTGGCCTCTCCAAGAGGGGAAGGGGAAAAAGAAACCAGTTAACCAGAGATTCAAAAAGGCTTGAATTCTTGGAGAGAGGCTTCAGGTGACATGAGAAACTATTACGAATCTCTCCATGTCCAAAGAAATTTATTCACAGAACAGAAGACCTTCTGCTGTATTGTGGTTAAGAATTGGATTACATCTTTTGTGGGCCTTATGTTTGACTCCTGTGCTCTCTGTCTTTAGAAAAACAGCCAGTTTTTTTAAAAAAATAAACTATATTTGTGTATTTTAATACAATTCTTTTATGTTAGATGGCATTTTATTGTCCTTGAATATTCTCTTTGGTGGTATGTGTGCTTGAATGTACAATATTGTTGGTTACCTTGCTCGCTGTGTGAATGATAGATTTCTCTGGAATCAGCATGCATGAAATAAGAGGTTTTATTTATTTATATTTATTTAGATATCAAACTTCTTAACACCATCCCTCCCACCATCTCCCTCATGAAGGCTCGGTGGTTAGAATGCAGGATTGTGGGCTAATTATGCTGAGTGTCAGCAGTTCGAATCTCACCAGGCTCAGGGTTGACTCAGCCTTCCATCCTTCCAAAGTCAGTAAAATGAGGAGCCAGATTGTTGCAGGCAATAGGCTGACTCTGTAAACTGCTTAGAGCGGGCTGTAAAAACTGTGAAGTGGTACATAAGTCTAAATGCTATTGCTACAGATGCGAGAAGACTTGAGACCTTAAGAATGACAATAATACCTGAAGAACAGTTTATTTTTAGCACATGGCTTCCCTAAAAAAGCACTTATTAGTCAGAAGTACACTAGATTACCTTATTAATTGTAATAACGGTATTCTGGGTACGGAGGCATAGTGACTTCATCTTTATTAGTGTCACAGTCGCCGGGCAGCAGCTCTTTTCAAAGAGGGGGGGGGGGGGGGGGGGGGGGGGGGGGGGGGTGAAGTCACGCAAAATAACTGGATCTGGGTAAACCATTTCAGTCACCCATACACTTTGCCCTTAATGCTGACCTTCCTTTTTCTGGAATTGATCTGAAACGTGATAGAGCAATGCCAATGTTATATTAAATCAGCCATCCATCCTTCCGGGATTGATAAAATGAGGACCTAGATTGTTGGGGGCAATAGGGTGACTCTGTAAAACTGCTTTGAGAGGGCTGTAAAGCACTATGAAGCAATACAGAAGTCTAAGTGCTAAGTGCTATTGCTATGGAGGGTTTGTCTTTCCACAGACATAGCTGAAATTGTCAGACTATTCAGACAATTCCTTTTCCTCCAAGATATTGTTGATACAATTGACCTCACCCCTTTCCTAAGAGGTCTGTAGGGAGCGTGCATAAGCGCACCAACGTGCCTACCGTCCCTGTCCTATTGTTTCTCTTATTCTTCTTATATGTACCCATTTCATGTATTCACAACTATGTATACACTTATACTTATTATCTTGTAAACAATTGGCAAATCAAATAAATAATAAATAATAATTGATTGGTCACTGATTTCTGCTGCCATCTTCCCTCCCACGGCATAGATTGTGGTCTTCAATCCCCAAGAATTTGATGGGAACAACCTGTTGGGTTTCTAGACTTCGCATGAGACATAGTTATGCAGAATTGTAAATATTTTATTGGGGAATGAAGTAATCTGTGTCTATATGTAAGTGTTTCTGAGGAGAATCTAATCTGAACTAATATGAGGAAATCTGTGCATATAATTAATAGCAGAAAGGAAAACCAATGTATAATTATAAGGAAGTTATTCACCTTGGCCACTTTAAGATGGATGGACTTCAACTCCCAGAATTCCTCAGCCAGCAATGCTGGCTATGGAATTCTGGGAGTTGTCCCCCCTGCCCCCGAAAGTGGACAAAATTGGGAAACACCATAGGATAAGCAGAGCCTAATACCTACAAAGAGGAGATTTTAAAAGTATTTTGCTCTTTGTATAGAAGCAAGGCAGAAGGAGGTACCATCAGCTGAGTAATCTCCTAGACCAGGGGTCCCCAACCACCAGGCCCCGGACCGGTACCGGTCCGTGGATCATTTTCTACCAGGCCGCCGGTTGGCTGGGCGCCGCCATCTTGTTTCAATGAGAAAGTGCTTCCGGGTGAGCTTTTCTGGTTGGAAAGCGGTGTTTGGGTCCTGAAGGAATCCTCGCGCCTTAGTTTCATCAAAGGAGGGGGGGCGGCTTCGAACGAAGAGCCGTCCCGATGGCGGAGGAGATTAAGAAAGCACAAAAAGGTACAAAGGAGGAGTTGAAGGTGGCGGGGAGAAGCGGGGGATGGCTGGCTGGCCGGTCGCTCGGCTCGCCTTGCCTTGTCATGCGTGCTGATGCTGGTACCGGGCCGCGGATCATTTTGTGATGCTGGTACCGGGCCGTGGCACAAAAAAGGTTGGGGGTCACTGTCCTAGACAATGAGCAGGCAGAATGATAGACAAAGAAGGAATACAGAGTAAAATTTAAGTGTCTATCTACAGTTCACTTGTGGTCAATGGGTTATAACATGCTGAAAAATCAATGCCATTGGATTGGATTTTTGAAACTACTTTTGCACAGCACCCATAGAATTCTAAAATACTTTCCCCCTTCCAAAAGCTATTAGTTATGTGTTTTGTCCTAAAATAAGCATTTTTACATGCTCTACTTTGCATGTCAGATTTTGTTTCTTTGGCTTTTTGAGCCAGATATTATATTCATACCGGTTTGAAAAAATGTATAATTTGAGAGTTAGCATACCCTGATCTGCTTCGTAGGCAGGAAAGTAGCTCAGGCTGGATGGCTTCAAAACAAGGGCTGAATGAAATCTTCCAATATCCCACTTTAAGACCTGGAAATATTTTTTTCACATCACAGGACCTTATTAGGTATGGTTTTTGACAAAAAAAGTGCAGTTTATTTTAGCAGCATGGGCTTCATAGTTATGAAGTACACACATACTTGCTTAGCAGGAGATTGGCATACAAAATTCAAGAATGAATATTAAATCTATCTTTGAATGTTGTATGCCATGCTTCAGTTAGTTCTGAATATATATTTTTTAAAATCCTTTTTGGATAGATAAGAATTTCACTCAAGGGAAACATCTCTCTGTCTCTCTCTGATTTTTTTTCTGTCTTATCAACTTATCAAAGTCATCTTGATTAATTGAACAAGGAGCCATGGTGCTGCAGTAGAGTGCACTATTGCAGGCTAATTCTGCCCACTGCCAGGAGTTTGATCCTGACCAGCTCATGGTTGATTCAGCCTTAACACTAGCAATAGCACTGTGACTTATATTTAGCCCTCTGTAAGTGGTTTACACAGTCAGCATATTGCCCCCAACAATCCACATTTTGCTGACCTTGGAAGGATGGAAGGTCGAATCAATCTTGAACTGGTCAGGCTCGAACTCCTGGCAGTGGGCAGAGTTACCCTGCAATACTGCATTCTAACCACTGCAACACCATGGCTGTCTTAGCAATATGACCTCTTCCTGGATCCTTCCTTCCTTCCTTCCTTCCTTCCTTCCTTCCTTCCTTCCTTCCTTCCTTCCTTCCTCCCTTCCTCCCTCCCTCCCTCCCTACTTCCCAGATTAATCCACAGAATTGGACATTTCTGATTGTCTCCCAAGTACAATAAATGAGACAAAATTTTAGCTTTCTCATGAGGATGATTTATTCAAATAGCTGGACCTCAAACTTGCAGATAAACAATTGAGGTTTCTGGCTTTGTTATCTGCTGGTTCAGCACCCAGGGTTGAGTTGATGTACATGTAAAAATGACCATCACAAACTTGAAA